>NC_137094.1:14467743-14932132 GCF_951640355.1 Cnephaeus nilssonii
ATCTAAATATCTGACAGTAGATACATTGCTCTTTCTTTTTATAATGTCTTTAAGTAATATACATTCCAATTAAAACTATCTCATTAAGACTGATTATAAATCAAATATATGTATTTTTTGTTAATCCTCATCTGAGGATATTTTTCCATTGATTTTTAGAGAGAGTGGAAGGGAGGGAGACAGAGAGAGAAACATCGATGTGAGAGAGACACATCGATTGGTTGCCTCCTGCGCAGGCCTCGACCAAGGCCGGGGATGGAGCCTGCAACCAAGGTACATGCTCTTGACCAGAATTGAACCCGGGACCCTTCAGTTTCCATATCCTAAAAGTAGAAATTCTCATTGCTTCTAACATCTGGAAAAACACACTATTAATGATATATAATATAGATATTTTAAATATATGCCTGAGAAGTCCTGTTTTGGTAACATAAAGCAATGATCAAAGTGAAAAACACTTTAAGAGCTGATAACCAACAGTTTTGAAGGCCAACTTTTTCCCTGGGAAATGCCGCAGTTTAAAAGATCTTCCAAAACCCTCTCACCTGCTTGCCGTTGTGCGTTACTGACGACAAGATGGTCCTCAGCGTCTTGAAGCCCATAGCGATGTCGAGAAGATGAGCAGCAAAGAAGAAGTTGTTGTAGTGCCCCAGCACGGACATGGTCATGTACCAGGCCAGGTACAGGAAGGACTGCAGACGGGATGGACACATGTGCGTCAGAGAACAGAGCCCGTGACTGCCGTCCCAGTGCCGGCTTCACTCTAGTGCAGCCACTCCGTTCACTTCGCCTTCTTAGATTATAAATGTACAGAATTCTAATTATATAACCGGGGAGTGGCCTCCACCATTAGAGAGAGATTAGCTGCAAGACGCCTTACGAACAGGTGACAGTTCTAAGACACACAGTTTGGGTTTGGGGCCTCAGGAGAGTCTCTAAGGTCCCTGGCGTCTGGGCTTGTGGCTGAGTGAGGTGGGGGTCGAGGCAGGAGAATGTGGGGGTGTCCCAGTCTTTGGGAGAATGGAACTCATGTTCACTGTGAAAGACAGTGTTAAAATTGAAGGGAGACTTTAAGAGGAAATGAGCTGTCCCGGGAGAAGCCGCAGCCAGAGCACAAGGCCGGTGCACTCCTGGGCGCAGGGGTGAGAGGCTGGTGAGAGGCCTGGGATGCTGGCTGACATCTGACAGCGAACACGCCTGGTTCAGCGTTCAGCCATGTCTCAGGCTTCTCTGCAGCGACTTCCCACAGCCAGCAAACGGGGATGAGAGCTGATAGGAACAATCATTTAATCTGAAAACTTCAAGAACGAAAAATGTGACACTGTTGAGCAAGCCAGGCAGGAGGAAAAGGATCAGCTGCCGACAGCGGGTAGCTTTTGGTAACGAGATTTTTTTCACTGTCTGTGGGCACCTAACTTGGTCCTTATGTTTATTTCATAGGCTCTGAGGCTCTTGGATAAACGAAGGATCAACACAATAATTATTTAATTTGGGAGAAACTAACATTTATCATAGTCAGTATTTAAATCCTTTTCATGTATTTAGAACTTCCTTTTTAACATCTACGAAATGTTGAAGTATGCCCCACCCAACTAAAACCTAAATGAAACTACACATAACTTTGCATCTCAGCTTCTTCTTATGTAAATATATGTTTGTTTTCATCTCAGCTACGGGAAGAAAGGGCCTGAGAGACAGGCGATTAATCACATATCCCTGGGTCTTGCCCAGCTGTGCTCTGGATTAAGTGAACTGATTTCGAAGAACTTGAGTAACATCTGCAGCCCACAGCCGCCGTAACCGGAGCGCCTGCGCGCTGCCGTAACTTACG
The DNA here is from genome assembly GCF_951640355.1 of Cnephaeus nilssonii. Classification (NCBI taxonomy): domain Eukaryota; kingdom Metazoa; phylum Chordata; class Mammalia; order Chiroptera; family Vespertilionidae; genus Cnephaeus; species Cnephaeus nilssonii. The sequence goes on from NC_137094.1 coordinate 14,469,575, forward strand.
TTGTCAGTGAAAACGACTCCGAGTTTCCACATCTGATACTTCACATCGATGGAGTTCAGTCTGGAAAGACAAAGAGTGTGCAGACGTGCCCATTAAGCAGATGCCCAGGGATGAGCCCGGCACCATCCCGGACATTAGTTCTATCCCTGTCCACACCCAGGAGGCTCGAAGCACCCAGAGCGCGTGAGAGCACGATTCGTTTTCCCCAGAGCAACCTACAACAGAGGAAGGGTCACGTGGGGATCTGACTTTCCCGTTTGTCTCTCATCGATGTTTCCCTTCCCCTCGCTCTAAAAATCAATAAACACGTATTTTTGTCTCTCATCGATGTTTCCCTTCCCCTCGCTCTAAAAATCAATAAACACGTATTTTTGTCTCTCATCGATGTTTCCCTTCCCCTCGCTCTAAAAATCAATAAACACGTATTTTAAAAAAGAAAATAAAAGGGCTACATAGTCCCCTTTTCCAAAACTTAAGAAAATTAACATTTTTTTTCAAAGAAGAAGTATCAGAAAACATCGTCATATATTGCACGTTTGCATATGTTTTATTTTGGCTTAAGGAAAGGAAAGGCAAGTTAAATTAAGAGCGTTTTTTGTTGTTGCTTTATGTACATAATGAAAAAGGCATCTTCAGCCATCCAGCATGGCTCAGTGACTGAACGTCGACCTTGAACCAGGAGGTCACGGTTCAATTCCTGGGGCAGGGCACATGCCCGGGTTGCGGGCTCCATCCCCAGCAGGGGGTGTGTAGGAGGCAGCCAATCAATGATACTCTCTCATCATTGATGTTTCTCTCTCTCTCTCTCTCTCTCTCTCTCTCTCTCTCTCTCTCTCTCCTTTCCGCTCTGAAATGAATAGAATACATTTCTAAAAGAAAATGAAAAAGGCACTTTCAAAAATTAATAGAAAAAATCCAATCATTCATAGCTCAAAATAGCCAGAGGTACAAAGTAGACTCTGTGTACACTCTGTTCCCTGTCTCTCGGTCCCGGTGACCCGGAGGGAGGGAGACAAGGCTCCTGAAAGGTCAAATGCCACCACTGTCTCCTCCTTCAGCGGCGCAGAGCAGTGACACTCACACGGCCGCCAGGGAGCTGTCTTTCTTGGGCTTCTTCTTCTCCCGGGCGTCGCTGAAGTCCAGGGCGGCTTTGTCCATGCCAAGCAACTCACTGATTCTGTCCCGGCCATAGAACTCGCCGTATTTATCCATAACCTAGGAGACAGCGAGAAAAGAGCCCCAACCATTAGGTCAGCTCAGCTCTGTCTGTGCATAAAACGTCTAGTTATCTTTATAGTTACTATATATTTGTCTTATTTTGAAGTTCACTTTAAAGTCTAGTTGATGGCTGTGGACCCTGAGCAAGACAATATCTACTAAGAAGGGCTCTCAGTGACTTAGCTAAGCTCAAATTTTAAAAATCGGCCCAGCAGCCTCTCACGCAAACTGCAAAACTGCATGTCAGGGAGGAGCCCGCACCGAGCTGCCTCCTCTGCGCTGAGCTGCCGTCGGCACCGCCACCTGAGAGCCCTCCACTCTCCAGACAGAGCTCTGCGCCAGTCCATGGCTGAGCTCCGCCTCAGCTGCTTCCTACCGCCCTCGGTGCAGTCTGCTTCAGGAGAATAAAACTTCACGAAAGTAAGATCTTCAAAGATGATAGAAAGAAAATAAAATGCAGTTCCCTGTTGCCGGCCAACGCCGTTACCTCTTTGGTGGAAAGGGGACCACGCCTGACCTGTCGGCTGCCCTAACCGCAAAGGGCCTTTGCTGGTGTGGGTACCGGAGGAAGCCAGGAACCCCACCCGCTGTGGTTAATGCGGGTGAGCCTGCCGAGTCACTGTCAGGGCTCGGGGGTCTGGAGCAGCGCTCACTTATTCTGCAGCCCCAGGGGGCGGGTCCCTTGCCCCAAGTGCGGAATTCATATCGGACTCCACTGCACTTGGCCATGACAGTAACAGGCAGAGAGCGTACCCCGGGATCTCTTTCTACACAGGAGCCACATCAGTTCAAATCTCAATTGCACTTTGGGGGGAAAAAAAATACTGAATGTATTCCTTCTAAGAAGTATTACCTTTCTTTTGACAAATTTGTCCCAGTAGTTGTTGGGAAATGACCTAAAAGATGGAAAAGTGTAGGAAAAAAAGAGTGTTATTTTAAAGTATGATAAATCACAGCATACTGCTTGAAATATAAAAAATATTTAAAATAATATGCAAACATATCTTCCATTCATGAAAATTGTAATGAATTTGTTTCCCATCTTATCCTGTAATTTTTCTGCACTGTGGGCACATCAACTATTACTTTGAATGTGAATATATAAATACTGTACATACATGTAACTCACAAAAAGGCGCTGGGTTGACATTGTAATGGAGAAGAACGTGAGCATATTTGTTAGTCAGCTGACTGTTGTGTTTTTAATCTATTTATAGATTGCTTTGTCAAGTGTCTTCAAAGGATCTAGAAATCTGTCACTGTTTTTCCTACGGAGGGAACGCAGTCTCCTTCGCACCAGTTACCCTCAGGAGACGTGGATCGGGGAACCTGCGTGACCTGGCACCGGGCCAGGGCGGTATGCACGGGTGTGTGTGTGTGTGTGTGTATGGACGGAATGTGACTTAGCGCCTAGAATGCTAAACAAAACACGGCATTCGGAGCCAACGTTTACTGTGCTATCCACAGACAAATCACCCCCATTTGAAAAGCAAGAACCTACTGAAATGAAAACTTCTTAAAAACAAGCAAAACTAATCACTAAACTAATAAAAAGGAGGCATTTCCCTCTTGAGAACTGCAAGCTACTGTGAAAATACGGACAGTCAGCGGTGGGAAACTGCTGGGATGGGCAGACGCTGCACAGCAGCCTGCAGCTCGCGGCCGACACGGCTGAGCGACGCGGGTGCAGGAAAGCATGCTTGCTGTCTGCTGTTTCGCACGTCCGATGCTCAGCTAGTTCTCCACAGGCTGCCTGACGGCACCTGCTGAAAGTTTACATTAAAAATGTGAAATTTGCCCTAACCGGTTTGGCTCAGTGGATAGAGCATCGGCCTGCGGACTGAAAGGTCCCAGGTTCGATTCCGGTCAAGGGCATGGACCTTGGTTGCGGGCACATCCCCAGTAGGGGGTGTGCAGGAGGCAGCTGGTCAATGTTTCTCTCTCATCGATGTTTCTAACTCTCTATACCTCTCCCTTCCTCTCTGTAAAAAATCAATAAAATATATTTTAAAAAAATAAAAACTAAAAACGTGAAATTCAATCTGTCTCTAACGCTACCTCTCCTACCTTAATGAATGGCTCTGCTCCTCCTGCGCTTCTGGGTGATATAACTCTGTACTGCAGGTCCCCTGCCCCCTGCACCCTTCTCCGAACTCTGAGTGATGGAGGCCAAGTCCACGGAGCTGGGGACCGACGCAAAGCCCCTCTGATGAAGGAATCAGAGCACAGATGGCAAAACTGGTGGCCTCCACCAGGGGCTGAGGGCGCTGAGCCTTTGATTTTCTTGGCTGAATAAACACCCATTAATCACTCGGCTGACTTCTGCCAGCACGCAGGGACTTCACGTTGGAATCTGTGAGCGCCGAAGACCTCGTACGCTCTGTACTCACTGTGTGTTGATTACGAGCCGATCCCACTGGCCTTTAATATCGTCTTCCGAAGGCTGCTCCGTAATGTAAAGCCCGTCAAATTCCAATTTCCGAGCTACTTCCTTTTCGCGCTTAAAAATAACCAGCGGGACCTACGTTTCAAAAAGAAACACATTAAATTACTTTATATGAACTGGCATCTCCTGTGGTCACAGTCCTTACAAACCAGCCTTAGGAGAGAAGCATTTCCCGTGTTACTTCCGGGAAAGTAAAAATGGAATGAAAGTGAATCAGCTGTATTTAGGAAAAAGCATCGCCAGGTCTTGGAAAAACAAGAGACAGAATAGATATTATATATACACATGTTTTTAAACACAGAAGTTCATAAGCAACTAAGTCACTGTTAAATAATAAAGAGAATAAGGTTACGTAAAACTGTTTTTCTTTGGCGTGTTATAGATGCATACATATGGTAGCAGCAGACACGAGGGCAATAAAATTCACTAAGGGCAATAACCATTCACTGAGCTTCCCGAATGCATGCTTTTAAAAAACACAATTTCATTTGAGAAATCTCTTTAATAATCCCTTGCTCAGCGTGACCACGTTATTGTGAAATAATTTTAATTTCAACATCAGGAAAACTCTTTGTCCGTTTTTCAAGATGTCTCCAGAACACACTGACGCCCTTTTCCTATGGACAGACTTTACACAGGGGAGGTGCGGGCATTCCAGAAACGTCTGAGAACACCCCAGGGAACCGGGAGGAGGTGGAGAGGAGTCTCGAGGAGACGTGCTGGCCTCCCGCCCTGGCCTGCTCTGCAGCGGCTCTCAGGCTGCACAGCAGAGGGGGCGGGGGGGGGGGGGTCTTGCTGGGCAAGATGAAGAGCTGCCCAGGAAATGGCAGCCCTGCGCACTCGGGCTCCCTCCTGGTTGCGTTCACCCGATGACACTGCTCCCTGCAGCGTCCTGGGAGCCCATCACCTCCCGGGGGAAGGGAGACACACTGGGGAACCTTTGCGCCCAGGACGGCAGCAGAGGTTCCTGATGCCAGAACAGTCACCCTGACTGCGAGGCTCCGAGGGTGCGTTCCTATAACCTAACACGCCTCCGGGAGCGCTGCTAGGGAGACCGTGCCTGGCCCCTGCCGCAGGGTCGTTACAGGTGAAACGGGCCACTGTGTGTGTGAAAGGAAGCTCAGTCAGACCACCCCAGGCCAGCCCTCCCCCCTCCCCAGGGCAGCCTGCAGCCATGCCTGGTCAGTGTGGAGTCCAATGGCCAGGCCCCCGGGCCCAGCCAGGACAACCGGCCGAAGCCAGCGTTGCAGAGTGAGGCTGTGCCTGCCCCGTGCGTCTGCCCCGTCCATGTTCCCCTCGGCGGCCCCTGCTCCCTCCCACCGTCCGCAGGTGTGGATTTCTGGAACATTCCGAATAAGCTCCGTGCATGGCATTTCCATCCCAGAACCCGCTTCCCCGAGGGCGGCCCCAGTGCCGGCGCGGCTTACCTTCAGGCAGTAGTAGCCGATGATGCAGAAGAAGGAGATGACGGTGTGCAGCACGGCCAGGATGCGCAGCGTGGGCTCCATGTAGCCGCTGCTCTCCTCCAGCACGTAGTGCACCGCCAGCACGCCGGGCGCGTCGTCCCCGCCGTCGTCCGGGCTGCTGACTCTGGCGCTTTCACTTGCGCTGCGAGGGGGCAGCTCCTTGCCTTCAACCACAGAAGAAGTGGAGACCTGATTCAAACCAGTTAGAGTGCGGTCAGTTCTCTCCCTCCAAGCGTCAGCGCCAACGAGAAACAGGAACCCAGCCTTCTCCGCACGTGGCTGGGCGCGAGGTGAGGGCCCTGCCCAGGCCACGGGTGGCTCTCTCCACCCCTCCTCCCTGGTCCACGGGGGATGTTCTCAGAAGCTTCTGGGTCAGCAGATCACTAACACGCTTGTGCCAATCCTTCTACTGAACCAAGAGTTACCAGGATCCGCGAGTGGGGGAACTGAGATGGCTCAGCTGCCTCTCAAGGACCAGAGGAACCACCTGTCACCCCTGAGCCACAGGTGAGCTATGCGCATGGGCGGGGAGCATGCGGCGAGCCCCTGCAGAATCGCATCTCCCTGAGCCACCTCACAGTCAGGGACGTGCTCAGGGTGGGTCTGTGACATCTGAACGTCATTCAGGCTGTCGGGAGCATCGCACTGGTTATTAAGACCAAGAAGTACGTACCTTATAGAAGAGCAAGATGAAGTTGATTGCAAAGGCGACAAATAAGGCCAACATTCTCATGTTGTAAAAGTTGCGAGCAAAATAGTTCTGAAGGTGAAAAAAATGAAAGGGTCACTGAATCGAGAGACTTGAAATTTGCAGACCATGAAATAAAGCATTCATTCATTTACCCAAAACTACTTCCTGGGCGCCTAGTGGGTATCAAGCCTCATTCTTGAGACCGTGGACATCACTGAGTTAGAAATCTGGGCAAAACGGAGGGGACACACCCACAGGCAGGACGTCACCCAGGGAATGCTCTCTGCGGGCTTAGGGAATGGGGTGCGTGAGCAGAGGCCTGAATGCCACGGGGAACAAGAGAACAAGCGGGGACCAAATGTGTGTCAGAGAGAGAGGAGCACGCAGGGGCAGCCCCGAGGTCAGAGCTGTGGGGGTGCCAATGAGGACAGAGAGGAGGAAGCCTGTCTGGGAGGGGGTGTAGGAGGGGCTGGGGTCCAGGTGAGCTAGAGGGAGTGGCAGGCCCCTGATGAGGTCTGTGTGGGGTCTGTGATCTCCGGGGCCTCCAGGGGGGATGTGCACAAGAACAGAATCACTGCTGTAGCGTCATTTCCTTCATCTGTGAAGTGCGGATAAACCAGAACCTTCTCATAAGGGTTCGCTATGAGGATTGGATATGACATAGAGGCGAGTTTATGAGTCTTGTTATCACAGTTGGAATTATTTCATTCCAGGAGGATCTGAAGAGGGCTTGATGCCCTCAGTGGGTGGGCTCCACGCATCTGGAAGACAGAGCTGAGAAGAGTCACTGCTGGGCTGTACTGGAGGTGGAAGGGAGAGAGCTCAGAGGTGGTAACTTCTGGGTTTGGGTCTCGGCACCTAACTAAGCGGCTGGTCCCACTTTCTGAGCTGGACAGAACCGGACAGAAGTGGGTCTGAGGAAAAGGCTCTGGGGAGCAGCACGTGCTTTAATGTTAAGTGGGAGGCGTCGGCACGGTGCCCACGTGGATGTGCCAGGGGCCACGTCACAGGCACCGCGTCGCCTGTCCCTCTGCGGGCACACACTCTGCTGGCGGTGTCCCTTCCACAGGGGACTCCGCCTGCACCGCCACAGGCCCCTGGGCCGCGGGGGCCGGTCATGCCGTTCACCCAGGTGGGGGGACCCATCAGCGAGGCTGGGCCAGTCACCCTGGCACTGAGCTCCGCGATGACAGAGTCCTGGGACACTGGGCTTGAGGTGACCATGGCCAGCCTGTGCATGCAAACCGGTGAGCAGAGAAGCCACCATGCAGAGAGGGGCCCGCGGCCCGCAGCAGAGCGACGCCAGCCCCTCTGTACCTGCTTCCTGTAGGCGGCTGACACACTCCTAGGAACCACGGGGCTCCTGCCGGTGTCGCTGAGCCCACTCGACCCCGTGCCCCCCACCCGGCCTCACCTGCAGCCTCACCTGCAGCGGGGCACCTACCTCAACACCCAAACTAGTGACCACCCAGAACTTTCTAGAACACGTTTATGCTCAGAGTACTCTGTACTAAACAGGGAGGCACAGACGGCTGAGAAAACTTTGTTAAAACCTACTACCACACACATATCTGCCTGCCCGAAGTACATACAACATGTCCCATACGTGCACCTAAGCAGTGAGAACATTCAGTCTCGGGGACGGCCACTTCCCTTGCAGGTGGTCCTGCAGTGAGCCTCGGGGGCATGCCCAGACCCGTCCCAGACTCTGTGGGGAGACACTGGGTGCGGCAGCCACCACGTCCAAGGTCTCGGGCTTGTGAACGTGTGCCGAGGTCCTGGGTCCGTCCTCACGGAGCAAACCCAACGCACCAGCAGGTGGACTTGGTTCTCTGGTTGCCGCCCAGCCCACGGGAGCCCACGGGAGCCCACGGACACTGCGGAGCCTCAGTTATTATGGCCTCACAATGTGTCACAGCAGCGTTCACCCTGAAGGGCTCACCAGGAGCTTCTGCTGATAAGCGATGATCTTCTTCCAGAACACGGACTCGGGGGCCTCGGGCTCCCCGTATCTGTGCGTGTGGATCAGCCGCAGCTTCTGCCGGCCCTTCTCGTCTTTGGCCTTTTCTTCTTTCTCTCCATCTTCTCCCCTGGGAACAGGCGAGTAAACATAAGCCGGCAGAAGACGAAGGAACTAGCAGGCTTTGTGCCAAAATATACAAACGAACACACATTTAAATCATAGCATCATTGTTGAGAACGTTCTCCTCCAATGAACTGTAATGTTCAGAATTTCAGAATCCGGGTTGGATGTCTGGGACCCTGGCCTCCTGTGGGGAATTCAGTGAAGTTGAAATCTACAGCATTTCCCAGGCTGGAGTGTCTTTGTACCCGTACAGCACTCCCCCTTCCCACTGAGCAATGACATCGCACTAGAAGGAGACTAACAATGAACCCCCAGCCTGCCTCACTGCTGAATGAGGATTTAACAGTCAACCTTGAACAGTGACGCATCTTCGGACCTAACGTCAGAGACATGCATTTGGTTGTTCACGTATATAAAGCATGTCAGGATGTTAATGTTACATATGATAATGGAATTAGAAGCACTAAAATTTGATACCTAAAACCCCTCTAGCTGCAGAATACCAATCCTCCATGGAAGTGTATTTATGTAGATGAACTCATATTCAAAACCCACGTAGACATAACCCACCTAACCTCACCCACAGGAGGTATAGCTAACATTTTTAAAATATGTTTGTATTGATTTCAGAGAGAGGGGAAGGGAGAGAGACAGACAGAAACATCAATGATGAGAGAGAACCACCGATCCACTTCCTCCTGCACGCCCCCTACAGGGGACTGAGCCCACACTGTTCCCAGGACAGAATCCCATGTGCCCTTAAACCAGAGCGGGGTCCTCGGCTCTGGGAGGCATCCCTGCTGCGGGACACACAGGGCGATGGGACCGGAGGACGAGGCTGGCCTGGCTCCGGGCGGGCGGCGCCCACACTGATGCCCCAGCACGGAGGTCCCAGCGCTGAGCCTGACCCCAGAGAGGACAGAGGTCTCCGTTCTGCGCCCTGAAGAGAGAGCACGAGCCACAAGGAAACCACACGTACTCGGCTTTCTCGGGTTCCGACTTGTTTTCTTCCTTTTCTTCCTTTTCTTCCTCTTTTGTCTCCTGTTCCTTGAAGTGAAGGGAAAGACAAGCCGGTCACACACCACCCTGGGATGAGTTTAGGGAGCCCTGTGGTGACCTCTCGGTGACCCCTGCCTCGGTGGAGACAGCACTTGCGCTTCCCTTCCACACGCTCACCCCCAGGGCGGCAGGTGCCACTCTGGGCGCCTCCCCTTTCCTCTCAATTCCTCAGCACCTGCTCGAACCTCACGCACCCTCAAGGCCAACTACGTCCCCCTTCTCAGGTCTGCTCCAGCCACTGCCACCACCACCACCGCCTCCTTCACCCACGCGTGACCCTGTCGCCCCCCAGCACGGAACGCTTTCCTGGTCCTGGCAGGAGCGGCGGACACGTGGCGAGCCCGGGTCAAGCGCCTGTGGACGGAACCCCTGTTTCGTTGCCCAATGTCGTTTGGGTGAGCACGCGGGGTCACACGTACTAGTTAAGATAACTCAGTAGCTTGTAACGATCTCCAGAGGCAGCTCTGCTGACCAAAGGGCCACCCTCTCTAGAAGCCCAGGGCTGTGCTGGACCCGCTGCAGCGCCAGCCGGGACGCCCACCGACTCACAAGGGTGTCCCGGGCCCCCCAGCTGCCCCGACGGGCCTGTTACCTGCACTTTCTCTGGCACCTCGGGAACGGGGTCTGGGTTGCTCATGAGGTCGCTGAGGCCGGCGTTCGGGTTATGAGGGATGAGCTTGTACTGCCCCCCTTCCCGCTTCAGATCCAAGCCGAAGATGTCGGACAGCAGGTCGCTCTCCTCCGTCAGCTCCTTCAGGTCGGTGAGGTCCTCCGAGGGCAGGGCGGCCTCCAGCGGCTTCCGCTCGCCCTCCTCCCCGTCGCCCCGCACCTCGTCCTGCGTGGGGTCCGGCATGTCGGCCAGGAGCTCCGCCACTCGGATCTTCTTGGCGCCCTCCACCAGGCTGCCGCCCAGGAGCAGGCTGCCCACGATGCGGGAGAAGCCGCGCAGCACGCTGGCCACCACGTGCAGCAGGCTCGCCAGCGCCCCCCAGTAGGAGGCGAAGAGCGCCGTGGCCATGTCCCTCACCGTCATCTTCTTCACCTTCTTCATCTGCTTCTTCAGGCTCTTGAGGCTGAGCATGCGCAGGAGGGTCAGCAGGTTGGACCTGAGCGCCAGCAGGGCCGAGCGCACGGTCAGGAGGGAGAAGAAGCCCGTCCGCGGGCTCTGCTCCTCCGGCTTCTCCTTCTCGCTCTCCTCCTTGCTGGCCGAGCGCTCGTTCAGGTCCGACTCGGAGATCTGGGCCGCCAGCTGCATCTCGAAGATGGTGTCCTCGCAGAAGTTCACGAAGAGCTCCATCTTCTCCTTCTCGCCGCCCTCGTTGACCACGTCGAAGATGAACTGGCGCTTGGACTCCTTGACCTGCGGCTTCTCCCACTGCGTGCGGCTGGACTCGCTGATCTCGAAGTACACGCGCTCGATGCGCTTGGCGCTGCCCATGATCTCGATGCGGCCCAGGAAGGGCTGGAAGTAGCGCAGCACGCTCTCCGCCAGCTCCAGGAAGGTCTGCAGCCGCGAGTCGTTGGGCATGTGCTCCGAGAGGTTGGTCAGCAGCACGGCCACGTTGAAGCTGATGTCCTTCGCCGGCTCGTGGAAGCGCTTCACGAACTCCTCGTAGTCCAGGGTTTCGTTTTCGTCCGTCTCGGCGCAGGACAGCAGGAACTCGGTTTCCGACGGCGTGTAGTGCTTGTGGCTCTCCATCGCCTTGTGGAAGTCCCTCTTGGAAATGACGCCCTTGCCATCGGGGTCGTATTCCTTAAACGTGTCGGAGGACGTCAAGTCCTTTAGTTTTAAGAACATGTCGAAGAACTTGAGGATCATCTCCACGTTGTTGGACGACTCCACCAGCATGTCGACCATCTGCTTGCCGATGGTCCCGTTCACGACGTTACCTGCAGGCAGAGAACGGCACCGGTTCACAGTGAGCACCGTCCGCAGAGAGAGCAACCGCACAGGCCTCCCAGCTCCGCGCCGGGCGCAGCCCCGGGCATCCTCCGGTGTGAGCCCGGGAGTCAGACAGTCACTGTAATTACACAAACACGCCCAACACCGTACTGACTCACACCCACAGAGGAGTACTGGAACAATAGCCGGCCTTTCCCCCTCCAACTGGTCATGTTTTAGGATAAAGAAAATGGGCAAACATTTATATCCTAAAGCCAGAAACTGAAATCCAGCCTCATATTAACAATAAAAAGGAGCATTCACAAAGCCCTTTAGGGCTGAAAAAATCATTCCTCATAGACAATGTCTCTTTCTTAAACACGAACTTGAGAAAAGATTATAAAGCCCCCAATAAACCCGGCATCTGGGGGTGGACGTTTCGTTCTGTGCAGCAAGCTGAATATTGGTCCTTAAAGTAAAAGAACAAAGGATCGGGATGTGCACAACGTAAACCTATAAATGCAAACGGACATGAGCCGAGACTACCTTCCAGCATGGACAGCAGCATGACCACCATGTCCTTCTGCAGGTCCATCAGTTCTTTCAGGAGCTCGATTTGACTGGAATCCTGGAAAGGGCAACATGTGGCATTGGAGACAGTCGGAGCAAAGGCAGAAGGAACACGCGTGTCCCCCTGGAGGGCGCTGCTCCCCCCACGGCGACCCCTCCCAGCATCACAGGACCAAGGAAGCCGACAATCTGTGTTTATTGGCTTATCCTGAGAGCCACTGTTTCTCGACTTCCATGAAGTTAATTTCCCTGCCAGGGGGTGAATGCCTCTCTGGAGGACAGCTGCTTGTGTGGGCCCCATACGCAAACCTCTCCCTTCCACAGGGCCTGGCAGAGCTCAAATCCGTGTCCACCTATCTGCAGGGAGGAGGGAGCTTCGGGGCGTGTCATGGAGACATGGGTCCACGAAGGGTTGCAGATGCTCAACACCGGGGACTAAACTCTTTCCTGTCTCCTAGAGTGAAGTCTTCAGTATCTTTTATTCTCAAATGTGAATGATAGCTCTCATCTATTCTCAGCTTGCATCAAATTATTTAAAAAAATTATTTTTAATCCTCACCCTAGGACATGTTTTTACTGATTCAAGAGAAAGAGGGAAGGGAGAGAAACACTGATGTGAGAGAAAAATATTGATCAGTTGCCTCCGACCCGGGACAGAACGAGCAACCTGGGTATGTGCCTTGGTGCATGGAACAACGCTGCAACCCACTGAGCACACTGGCCAGGGCGCATACAATTCTTCCATCTAAGAAAATGTTTTTCAATGTGGAGTAAAAGATGTATAAAGAAGCTGAGAAAGGTGATGCTAATAAGGGAAAGCTGCTTCGTGTGCTGGGGGCTACTGCCCCCGTCGGCATTTAGGAGGCGGGAGGTGGTTCCTCTACCTGGGACAGCTTCATCTGCATGTGGGCAAACACGTGGAGGAAGCCCACGACTGCGTCCCAGAGCCGGCTGTGGGCCAGGCTCTGCTGGTTCCCAGTGCACGGGCCCTACGGGAAACAGACCAATGGCATCATTTCTGATAACGTCACTGCCAAAACCAACTGCACAACAACAGAGGCAAAATCAACATCTCTCATCACCAACACGTCAGCTGAAAAAGAGACCCCAAAATGTAAGCTGTACGGTGACGATAAGGGTGCCCTTAGGAGACAAGAACTCACTCACCTGTCCTACCACACCTGTCCCTTGCCACATCCGGGGATGCGGCTGTTATTTTACATAACCTACCCCCCCCCCCCCCCCCCAGATTATGCTCAGTCTAAAGAAGCAAACTACCACCCCTCCCTCCTTTTTGTCCTCAGCACGGCGGCACTGTGCCCAGTGGCTCCCTGACGCAGGGGCGTTGCTAACCCCGCCCATGGAGAAGGCAGAAAGGAAAGAGGACACACTGGCCTCCAAAGTGTGGCTGGTTGAAAAAAAACACCCAGAATTTTATAAAATCTTTCAAAATTTGCAGGTTAAGACAAATTTAGCCTAAAGAGAACTTAAAACAAATCAATATTTAAGAAAGGTATAGTCCTCATAGTATTTGGAATTTTACCTATATCATACATGATTATCTATACTAATAAAAGGGTAATATGCTAATTAGACCAGATATCTTCCAAACAAAGCCACGGTGGCAGGGGCCAAGGCAGAGGCAGTTAGGGGCGATGAGGCCAGCAGGCAAGGGCAGTTAGGGGTGATCAGGCCGGCAGGAGGGCAGTTAGGGGCATCAGGCTGGCAGGCAGAGGTGGTTAGGGGCAATCAGGCAGGCAGGCAGGCAAGTGGTTAGGAGCCAGCTGTCCCAGATTGCACGAGGGATGTCCAACTGCTGGTTTAGGCCTGATCCCTGCCTAAACTAGCAGTCGGACATCCCCCGAGGGGTCCCAGATTGGAGAGGGTGCAGGCTGGGCTGAGGGACTCCTCCCCTCCACTGTGCATGAACTTCATGCACCGGGCCTCTAGTATTATATAATTACACACACACACACACACACACACACACACACACAAACATGACATTGTTAAGCACTAGTCTCTCTTTTTATAAAGTCTCCATGGCACTTCCTCGGTTTTCCTGGAATGTGGTCAAGTGGTTTAATGCCCTCCTCCCCCCCTCTTAAGGCCAGCTGAGAGCTTAGTATATACACCAGGCCCTGGAGAGACCTCAGTCAACACCATGGGCCACACCCCCAGGAGTTACGGATCCCTCAGTCTGCCAAAGGGTAAAGCAAGTCGTTCTGTGTAAATTCACATCTCCACCTAACCTTGTGGTCATCATCACTGGCTAAGGATCTACAGACGAGGTCAATCAGAATGGGACGGTGACAGGAAAGGGCTTTTATCATATTGCCTTTTCCCATGGGATTCCAGGGTAATCGGTTGGCTCCTGTTTTCTTTCTTTCGCCAAATAGCAGAAGTGGGTAAATATTTACCTGGATATACTCTGTGAGAGTGTTAAAGACTTGTTTTGCTACTTGAATTGCTTTGGAGAAGTTCCGCTGTCCTTGCTCATCGATCACGTCTTTCCCGGAGTAGTACCAATAGAAATCACTGATGGACTCCTGGAAGAGAGGCGGGGGGTGGGGGGGGGGGGCATTGTTAAGCCAAGGCTGACCTGTTCGACAGGAAATCATTCTACATAACAGATTTGGAAGTGCACAAAAATAATAATATTAGGACAGCTGAAAAGATCCAACCTGAGCTCATTAACTGTAAGTATCTAGGCGGTTTGAAAGCCTCTCTTTCCCATTCCTGAGAATGTTCCAAACATTCTTCCCCTAGTTATCTACCAACTGCAAAGGGAGCATAGCATGTTAGGGCTTTACCAAATGAAAAGAACATTTAAAATGCCATCAAAGCTGGAAAACGTGGGGGAAATCCGCACTGGCAGAAAGCGCACAATGAGGCAAGTGGAGCCGGGATGAGAGACGGAGCCAAGGTGGCCGCTCACCCGAAGGCTCGGTCAGAGACGGATCAAAGGCGACACGTCTGACAAGTCCCGACGGGAGACCAAAGCCCAGCGAGACACGCAGCCTCACAGAGGACCCCGCGCGTTATCTCGGCCAAGCAGCCCCTCTAGCTGGCCGCGAGGCGCGAGGCCGCGTACCTGCACCCGCAGCAGGTAGTCGACCGTGGAGATGATGATGTTCACGGTGGTGTTGTTGCCAGTCTGAGTCCTCAGGTAATTCTGAAAATCTGTACGAGATCAAACGATGTTATTACCTCTCATTCCAAAGTGTAAAATGACTTGTTATCTGAATACCTCCACCCGCAAACGATGTCTCCAGCAAAATCCTTGTGGCTAAAGAGCAGTTTTAATATTAAGTAATTCAGTGTCCATAAAAAGTGAGGGGACCCTCCCCCCCATAAACCCACCTGGGGGCTCCCCAGAACCTAAATATTCCATTTTTGTCTAAGAGGGGCGGACCGTTTCCGACCCCTAGCTCTGGAGCTCTGGGCATGGGGTTGGGACAGGACTCCACTGCTTAGGAGGCAGTAATTAGATGACTCACGGTCCTCTGCTCCTAGGACTGTGCTCAGTGACGGGGAAGAGAGGAGAGTCCCTCCCCAGCTGCCGCCCTCCCGGACGCACGGCCGTAGGGAGCCGGACCCACACACAGGGCATGGAGCACAGCACTCTAGGTGATGCTGTGGCACCGTCCCCGGGCCTCAGGGGCCCAGAGGAAACCAAGCTCCCTACATAGATCTCCCCGGTGTGTCTTTCTCCACGGCCGCCCTTCTTCTCCACATCAGAACAACTGGCTGGGACAGTGAGATGGCTACGAAGGGCTGCCAGGCAGTGAAGCGACACAGAAAGCGGGACGTGGCCGTCTCACGGGGCACGAGCTGGGGCCGAGCACCTCCTGCAGGGCTGACCCGTCATCACCGCTGACAGGCCTCTGTCAGGACTGGCGGCAAGCACGTTTTCCCGGGCGCCAGCCTCAGCCTCAGGCCTCACGCACCTGAGTTGTGTCCCTCACAGAGCAGCTGCAGGAAGCGGAAGAGGTCGCAGGTGAACTCGTCGTCCTGAAGAACCTTCTCGCCTGCAGGGAAGTCCAGACGTTACCCCCCCGAGCGAGCGTGTCCCGTGCCTCCTCCATCGCCCCGCACGTCGGGCCAGCACCGTGTGGCCGGCCGCAGCCACAGGGCAGCCCTCCTCCATGCGCTTGGCAGAGAGAAGCCCGTTTTCTTTGTCAGAAAAGAGCCTGTGAACCTCGACACCCAGGTTTCTCTCTGTTCAAAGGAGCAGCATGGGCTTGGCGACATTGTGGGAGCACCTGCGGGTCTAAACTTTTGTTCTCACCCTCTAATTTGTGACACATGTGGACAGGAGTGAGTACTGATCAATGACCAGTGTTCAAGCTACATCTGCTTACGCTGCAGCAGTGGGAGCTCAGGTGCTTGTGGGGAGGGATGACGGCACAGAGGGCTGTCATTCCACCTACATGTCAGTTTACATGTATCTTTATCACAAGCGACTGCAAAAGCGGAAACACAAAGACACAAACAAACAAAAACCAGCAGCACACATTGCAAGCTGATTTTCAAAGCCAAAAGGGTCAGTGAAGAAAATGTTCAACATACGAGCGTTCAACATATAGCTCAGGAAGAAAAATGACAAAAAAAGTTGTTTGGCAAGGCAAGTGGATGAACGTATTTATATATTTAAACAACAACACCTTCTCAGCCCGGGATCACTTCGGCTGAGAGACTGCGATGGTGCGCGCGCACCTAAGGACAGTGAGATGACACGTGCATTCTCAGGAAACCTACGGAGGCTGCTGCCGGGGTTTTCTGGAAGGCAGCTCACACAATTCAGTCACGGCACAACTGCTATTTGGTGACGGGACCTACACATTCCACTGCCAAGCACAAGCCAAAACCACACAGGAATGGCAGCGGCCTTAGAATATGTCTCAATGACTGTCTTTGAAATCCAGCAAGAAACATGCACTAATTCTTTTTCCTGCTGCGAGAACAAAAATATACAGAGAGAGAGAGATTAGTTCATTCTAAATTATTTCAGAAAGCCCAGCAGACTACCAATGGCAGGTGGGAGGAAGTGTATTTTTTGTAGCAAGATTGGCTTAATAGAAAAACCAATGTTCCAAAACTAATATATCGATAATTCCAAACCAGACCAAACAAAAACAGATAAACATATTGAGGCTTTCCAAAACTAAGTTAATTTAAAAATCAAACACAAAAGAATAAAAACAAGTCAAAACAAAAAATATTGGAGATTTTTTTCTTAATAAATATTAAATAAGTGTGCAACAATAGTTATTTTTGTGTTAACTATACCATGTGCTCATTTTCTAGTTTATATATGCATCTATTTATAGAGAGAAAAACTCTTAAGGTAATTTGAGTCGTTTTTGTGCACATGTAAATTGTGATCAGAGTTATCTAAACAAGCATTACTCTTTCATTTCCTTCATCAAAGAAGTTGCGCTTGCCAAGATGCCTGGGTCCGAGAGATATAAGGACAGCTGCTGGGAGGAGGCAGCAGGCCGCGATGTCTGGGGGACCTGACAGCCTGTTGGCGGAGGCCATGTTCCTATGTGTTCGTTCTTCCATGCGCTTTCTCCTTTTGTGGATAATTCTCTAATAGGGATCATTTCCTACTACCCAAGCAGGGGCAGGCCACCGACAGTAGGTAACAATAAGATTGGATTTGGGTGTGACCTGCATGATGACCAATTAGGGGTTTTAAAGGAGTCACATAAGCATTTGTCCATTTAAAGAAAACCTGTATCTCTCTGTATTGGAAAGGTAACTGATAGCTGATTCGTTTCAGGAAAGAATAGGAAACAGGCGACCTTCTACTTTAAGGAATCCATACCTGATTCTTCCTTGTCACCATTCTAACCCATACCTGATCCTTCCTCGGTCACCATCCCAAGCCCTTCAGCTTTGTTCTGCCGCTCAAAGGCATTCAGGTCGAGGACGCTGCAAAAACAGGGAGAAACGCACTCAGAGGACTCAGAGAGCAAACATCTGGAAACCATGTATCTTCAAATGTGAACCAATGTCAACATACACTGCAAACGCGCCCCAGTTCAAGGCCCACCAGCCCCCTTCCTGGTGACGGACGAGTCTCTCCCAGCGACCACGCTGAAATGACCCCTGTGAAGTCTAATGTGAGCCATCATGGGCTCTGCTAGAAGCACATTATAAAATCGGCAGACATATTTAAATATAATTATAATGACCGTGTTTTCCCAGGTGGAATAGCTTATTACACTAAGTGTGTGCCAGGGGCCTTGGTCAAATACTGTCTGATTTTAAATGCTGTAAAACTAGAAAGTAATTATCATAAATTAGTTAGTTGAGCACCATTTGTTTAGGAAAAATGAGAAATGGTGTATAAGCTCCCAAATAAAACTAAGTAGAACTTTCTTTTTTCTTTTAAAAATCATGCACCACTCATATTCAAGGGATGCAGAAGGCAAAGCAATTCCCCAAGCCCCTTATAGTAAGCACAGGGAGGATTGTTTTAACACATTATTAACACCGAGTAACTTAGTAATTAAAATATTATTAACACTTAACATCAAGATAGAAAATAAAACAGTAACTTCCGCCCCCCTTTAAAGTATTTAATCATTAAATGTTCTTCTGTGTTAATTGTTGTCCATAATGTAAACACTTTGAAAGATACCACCTCTGAGTTAGAATAGAAACAGCAAGCGGGGGCTCCCCTGTGTGACTGCATCTGGGGCTCCCCTGCGTGACTGCACGGGGGCTCCCCTGCGTGACTGCACGGGGCTCCCCTGCGTGACTGCACGGGGGCTCCCCTGCGTGACTGCACGGGGGGGGGGCTCCCCTGAAACACTGTATAGGGGCTCTCCTGCATGACTGCATCAGGGCTCACCTGCATGACTGCATCAGGCCCGCGAGGCTCTGGAAGAAACCCACGTCCTTCTTCTCCTTGAGGTAGTCGAGCATTTTCTGTAACACATAAGCCACTGAATTCAACCCTTGTTTATTGTTAAGAAAAAAAGCAACAAAAACACGCTTTCTCTTCTGTAATAAAGATAAAAATATTCAGTGCATACAGGTATTCTTTGTCACAACTGGTTGAAGTTACTAAGATTTCAGACCAAATTATGTCCAACTTTTAAACAGAACGTAGTTCAAAACTACGTGATTTTTCTCATTTCTCAGGAGACTAGAAAGAACTACAACTAAAATAATTTCTGGAATGTGACAAACAGGTTACCCAACTAGGCCTCGGTAAGAACCAACTTTGCCGACTGAGTGGTGTGAACCACAGCCCGTGGAGACACCACGTCCCCCGGCAAGTCTCTAAAGGGAGGTAGTGCCCATACATTGTTTTAACACATTATTAACATCGAGCAGTTTAGTGCACCGAGAAAACACTTGGATGCTGGGACAAGGTGACTAGAAAATGAAGACATATTTACCGTATTTTCCGGCGTATAAGACGACCCCCAACTTTCCCAGTTAAAATATAGAGTTTGAGATATACCCGCCCTATAAGATGACACCCGGCGTATAAGACGACCCCCGACTTTTGAGAAGTTTTTCCTGAGTTAAAAAGTCGTCTTATACGCCAGAAAATACGGTACATAGAAAATGAAATGTCGCACACATGGCAGTGCTTTGAGGATGGCTAAAGGAGTTCAACAGGGGGACTAGACGGCCCATGGTCTGAAAAGAGCATCATGGGAGCGGCTGAGAGACTTACCTGCTGCACTGTGGAGTTCCCACCATTGAGGATAGCAATTCCAAGTTTCAAAGTAGCAGCCACCATCGGTCCAGTTTCACCTTAAAAATATTAAAACAGTGTTCCTTACATCATTTCCCTGCTACATCCATGTATCCTACCCCAAAATGTGCACACTTATAAAATTCTTACCACCCCTACAGATCTCTATCATGGTGAAGAGGGCCGGACTGACTTACGTACCAAAAAATATTTTAAAGTGATAATGCATATTTTGCCATCAATGTTTTTACAAAATTCTGTGTAATACAGACAAAACTGAAACTACATGAGGACAAAAAAAAGAATATGAAAAAATAATTGATTTTGAAAAACACAGACAGACAACAGGGTGGTGAATGCCTGGGGCAGGGTGGGATCTAGGTGGTGGGAGGCACGGAGGGAAATGGGGGGACACCTACAATACTCTCAACAATAAAATTTAAAAAAAAATAAATAAAGGACTCACTTTAAAGGTCTCCATTTATATCAAGGGTCTGCAAACTGTGGCCTGAGGGCCAGCCAGCTCGTCACATTTTTGTAAATAAAGTTTTATTGAAACACAGCTACGCCATTCGCTTACGTAGTGTCACTGGGTGCTCTCCTGCTGCCACAAGCATTTCCCTGGCCTTTCACAGGAGACGTTCCCCACCCGAGTCACATGAGCAGCTCCCTAGAGTTGTGTCACAACAGAATTTCCAAAACTTCTTGAGCAGAAATAAAACATCTTTAAATTCGACTCCGAAACAGAGTCACGACTGGACTGTATAAACGAGGGCTTAGCTCGCATTTGTTGTTACTGACCTGGTCATGACCCAGAGAAGCAGGCCTGAGTGAGTGGGTGAGTGGACCTAAGGGAGCTGGGGCTGGAAGAGATGCAGGAGGAGGAGATGCAGGGGGAGGAGATGCAGGGGGAGGAGATGCAGGGGGAGGAGATGCAGGAGGAGGAGATGCAGGAGGAGGAGATGCAGGGGGAGGAGATTCAGGAGGAGGAGATGCAGGGGGAGGAGATGCGCGAGGAGGAGATGCAGGGGGAGGAGATGCAGGGGGAGGAGATGCAGGGGGAGGAGATGCAGGAGGAGGAGATGCAGGGGGAGGAGACGCAGGGGGAGGAGATGCAGGGGGAGGAGATGCAGGAGGAGGAGATGCAGGGGGAGGAGATGCAGGGGGAGGAGATGCAGGAGGAGGAGATGCAGGAGGAGGAGATGCAGGGGGAGGAGATTCAGGAGGAGGAGATGCAGGGGGAGGAGATGCGCGAGGAGGAGATGCAGGGGGAGGAGATGCAGGGGGAGGAGATTC
Organism: Cnephaeus nilssonii; assembly: GCF_951640355.1. Classification (NCBI taxonomy): domain Eukaryota; kingdom Metazoa; phylum Chordata; class Mammalia; order Chiroptera; family Vespertilionidae; genus Cnephaeus; species Cnephaeus nilssonii. The sequence continues at coordinate 14,490,012 of NC_137094.1, forward strand.
AGGGGGAGGAGATGCAGGAGGAGGAGATGCAGGGGGAGGAGATGCAGGGGGAGGAGATTCAGGGGGAGGAGATGCAGGAGGAGGAGATGCAGGAGAAGGAGATACGGGAGGAGGAGATGCAGGGGGAGGAGATTCAGGGGGAGGAGATGCAGGAGGAGGAGATGCAGGAGAAGGAGATACGGGAGGAGGAGATGCAGGGGGAGGAGATGCAGGGGGAGGAGATGCGGGCCGCGGGCGAGGGCTCACCTTTGCTGGCGCTGATGGTCTGCAGCACCATCTCGGCGGCGCCGCGCTCATGCAGCCGGGCTTGCTGGTACAGAAGCTTCTGCTTCTCCATTTCTTTTTCCTGAACACAAACCCCAACCGGTTATGTGGTGGCGACCAGTCGGCAGGCAGCTTTCCAGTCACCACATTTCAGTCATCTCCATGGGCTCTATGACAACATTATGGACCACTTCAACACCGACATTGTTATTAGACAGAGGTTCACATAGTCAACTCTCGGTTTTATGTCAACTGGTTCATCAGGCTAGAGTTGCTCAATTTTAATGATTTGATCAGTCCAAAGCCTGTCCCATAGTTTGGAAGTAGCTGTACTTCATCATTGAAACTTGCACTTTCTGAATTATACATTTGTGCGTAAGTTTTCCCATTTTGAATAATCTCCGTGTCATGGCCATAACTTGATACTGCTCAGCAAAAGGCTCGAGTGGCAAGATATCACTGAATGACAGAGAAACGCTGACTGAGACGAGTTGGAGTTTAAGCAAAATTGAAAGCTGATATGGATCTAGAGTAGGCTTTGCCTAAGCAGGGACTTACGAGACATCTCCCCAGTGCCCCCCAAGAATAAAGCCATGTGCCTTTATATTTTGTATTCTCTGGCGGCAACAAACAATGCTGCATGGTGTTGCTGGGGCAATATGGCTGGAGTTGGCTCGGTTCCACTCAAACTACCACCGAAAACATAAAGAAGAAAAGAAGGAGAAAATATAAAGGCACAGCGAAGTCAAGACTGAAGGATCATTCACTGGAGCGGCCCAGTCGCTGGAGAACTGAGACGGCTAAGCAGTACAAGTTGCAGAGTGGACGTTGCATAGAGCCCTGTGACAGCGAGCCCATCGATGGCGCGGGAGGGAAGCTTAGTCAACGGGACATGACGCGCTCGACCAGCATCATGTCCATAAACACAACGGCCAAAACAGAGGTGACCGCAGAGCAGGAGCTGCAGCAGAGGGACCGCTTTGCTGCCATAAACTTTCCATCCAAAGTACGGAGTAGACACTGGGCGATGGAAGAGGTTTAAAAAATGAAGGCTTGCTGGTTACAGAATATGAGAAAGAAAGGCAACTAAAAGGAGGGGGGGGAAGAAATGGGCTCAAACAAATGATAAAAGAAACCTTTAAACCAAAAGCAACCAACACAGACATCAAGCTGTTACCAGAGAGTGCTCGCCGATGCTGGCAAAATTGGCTCTTAAATCTTTGATAATATCGTGCTGCGAAAACAAAATCGATCAGGGTTTGTTTGTTTGTTTCACACTATCGTTAGAGCTCCTGCGGTTAAATGTTTATTTTTTTCTTAAATTATGTGATAGGCCTAAATGGAAGCGGAGAAAAGAAAAAAACAGGCAGCTTTGCTTTGTGGCAGCCATGCTGACGTCTAAAAGGTTTGCCTTCATGTTTAAACCTCTTCCTGTGAAGTCAAAAACAGAACGGAAACAAAGCCACACGGACACACAAACCATATCGGCATACAACACAGCTTTGGAAACACGGAAGGAAGCCCCCGGCTGCTCTCCGGGGGGTGTGGAAAAGAGGAAGCAGCGTTTGATTCTTCCTTTTAGACCCAACAGTCTTTCCTGCCCTGCCGTGGCCAGAGCGATTCCTGGGTCTTTGCTCCCCAGGGTTGCCGACTCCTCTTGTGAGTGTTTCGATAAGACAGTGGTAAGAAATTAGTGGCGTAGGAGCTGCCCCAGGGTTTTCATCGACAGAGGCAAGGGAGTTAGGAAGATCAAGTCTTTCCGGACCCACAGGACATGGAAAGGTAGCCATCAGACACCCAGACAAAAGGACAGCACACCATGTATTCTTGAGGGAAAAACAATAACCTGTCCCCCAAGTAGGCAGAGCAGCTCAAAGTTCTGCCAGAACCATGTGTACAGTGCACTCTAAGGTCCCAGAATCCTTTGCGGTAACTAAAGTCATGTGGATGGATGGGTGTTAGGAGGATCAAGAAATAGACAGGATGTCAAGTTGTCTTCTTTAAAAAAAATACCCCCCCTGGGCAAAGGTCACCCTCACCTTTCTTCCATAGCATCTAAATTTCTATAATAATGACGACTTCGGGAGCGATGGGGACTCTCATCTGAAGTCACATATGGAACTAAAACAGATAAAGTGATGTAGAGGCCGGAGGGTCAGGGCGCCTGAGTGCCTGCTGGTGGGTGGGTTGGGCTCTCTTCTCACAAGACTTTCAATGCCTTTCAGGTCGTTGACCATGCTTCTCAGGTGTAATTTAATCTCGTCAACGGAAATTCTGTCCCAACATAAAAAAATAAAACCTTCACAGCTAGACCAGAAGTTTTCAGACAATAAAATGATGGATTAGGTAGGGGAAAAATACTTTCTTTTCAGATTTACTGCAGACCTGTTTGTGGCTTTTTTGAAAATATGTTTTATTGATTTTTAGACAGAGAGGGAGAGAGAGATAGAAACATTGATGAGAGAGAAGCATCGATCGCCTGCCTCCTGCATGCCCACACTGGGGATACAGCCCACAACCTGGGCATGTGGCCTGACCAGGAATTGAACAGGGGACCTCTTGGTTCAAGGGACGAAGCTCAACCACTGAGCAACACTGGCCTGGGAGAAGCCTGCTTTTTAAAGCAAATTGGAGACAGACCATTTTAAAACTATCTCCCCTCAGGGAAATTGCACTTTGAAGTACCTTCTTAAAGGTAGGTTTCCCTGCCAGATCCCAGATTCCCTTTTAAAACTGCCCCAGGGTCTTAAATTAACATTATTCCTTCAGCCTGCTGTTTAGTCTTTAAATTACTCCAAGGTTACAAAGAAAAGGCAAGGGGGGGGGGGGTGGAGAAGAAGAGCAGCCCCACAATTAGAATGTTCCCTTAGCCAGTGGTTGGCAAACTGTGGCTCGCGAGCCACATGCGGCTCCTTGGCTCCTTGAGTGTGGCTCTTCCACAAAATACCACGTACAGTGCAACTGAAACTTCGTGGCCCATGAGCAGAAGTCGGTTTTCGGCTCTCAAAAGAAATTTCAATCGTTGTACTGTTGATATTTGGCTCTGTTGACTAATGAGTTTGCCGACCACTGCCTTAGGCAAACAGTCCCATTGCCAAGAGTAGCCAGGAGGTGGGACGGACCAGATGAGGTGCTTGCCCTCCCTCCCAGGAGCACTGTCCCAGGTTCCCTCCCAGGAGCACTGTCCCAGGTGCACACTGTCTCTCTCCCTGAGCAGCCATGGCAGCCCAGGTGCCCGGCCTGGTGTCTCTCTCTCCCTGTGTGGGTCCCTCCCTCTCACACTTCCTGGGACTGCAACATCCCTACCCCAATAAAGCGCTAGCACATCATCTCTTTGCTGTTTCCTAGGGAACCTGGGCTACAACATGAGGGCTTTCCTTGGGATTAACAATTTCATTATAGAAGAGTGCAGCTGGCAGATGGCAGCCCCAGGCAGGAGTATGCGAGAGACCCCGGCCATCAAACCCCTCCCCCTCCCCCACTGAGCTTCTGCAGTGGGAACTAAAAATTATACATCCTCTTGAGAAAAGAAGTAATTTGTTCGGTATTTTATATATCTAGCTGTATCTTCAACTTTTTATATTTAGGGTTATCTTGTTAGAAGATTCAGGAAGCCTTCTCATTCAGATTGCTGTGTCCCGATGAAAGGAAATAAACCCTTCAAAGATCAATTTATGTAGCTATTAGAAAGGGTACATCTTATAGCCAGTTCATTCTTACAGAATTTACCAAAAAAATGGATTCTATTCAAAATTAGGTCATTGGAGGCCAGATAAAAATGCTGTCATCGCTGGGCGGAGCTACAGCACGTGGGTCTTGCACACTAAACGGTGCACACGCTGGAACGGGAGCAGGAGCTGTGGCGGGAATGATGCCCGGCCAGCTGTGCCTGAGCCTGCAGTGAGCCCGTCGGGAGAGCGCGAGCTGGTCTCTACCCTTCATCACTGAATGTCAACTCTGCCACAGACACACTTACTATTCAGGACACAGGAAATCTCTCTAATCAATACTACAGAGTAACGGGACCTCGGGGCCTCATCAGAGAACGCATCGCGAATGAGAAGTCGGGCATCTGCCAAAGGATGTGCAAGCTGCCTAATATTCGAGAAAAATGTTCCCGAAAGCAAGTGAACGCTCCATTCCCTCCAGCTTTGGCAATGAAGGCGCTCCGGTGAGCACTAAATCTATCTTATGGTACCTTAACATGCCGCTGAAATGCTTTCACTGCATTATCGTTTCATTTCACTCCCTCCGATCTTAGAGAATGAAGTAGAAGAAAGAACCATCCAAATAATGTTCTATATATTTTACAAAATTGTAGTTAAAAATGTGGTCCACTCTGGTACCAAAGCTCTCGGATGATCTAGTGAGCAAATCCCAACATGCTGAGAAATATGAAGTCACTTGACTTGAAACATTGTTATTTATCATTATTATTATTTGCTTTGGTTTATAAAAAAAATTCCAACCTAATATAGCATTCAACTGCAGTAATGAACATTTCTCATAACTGCCAAACACTTCTTCCCTTGTTATTAATTCTGACCTCTTTGTAAGGTTTAACTGTCATTTTTAGTTTTAATATTGAAGTAGACTCAAATCTAAAAATGGTTACATATAATAATGAACTAAATATGCAATCAATTGTTAAATATGTAGGGCAAGTATTCTAGAAGAAGCAGGGCAGTCAACTGTCAAGTTCAATGGGGCCAGTTCAATGGGAGCCTAGGAGTAACATGGACATGAGACTGAAGAAGAGCCCGCAAATCCTTGCATGCTGGCCCCCATCCTGTTTTCCATGTTTCTTGAGCTTTACTTTATTCCTCGTGGAACCTTTCCTTATAATGCCCTATTTTTCATATCTCAAATTATTTTTGTATTTCTAGATCAAAATGTTTCCTCATAGTAAATTTTACAAGCACTTAGCTATTCAAAATAGTAAGAGGTAGGAATAATTATCAAGTCCTTCCCTAGAATGAAATGCTGAAATTAACGTTTAAAACTGTGGGCTGTAATCTCTAATTACTAATGGAAGGTATCACTAGCGCAATGGAAAAAGATTTATTTCCAGTGTCACCAGGAATGCCACTTGTCACGTCTGTTTTTACGTGACGAGACTGGCGTAAAAGCATCCAGAGGCGTGGGCCAGGCGTGCCCTGTGAAACCCACCACCGACAGGGCTGGGCTCCTCCGTCCCAGCACGTGGGCAGCTCGAAGGTACCATGTAACACAATTTCAAATCACGAGCGACTGAAATTGCAAGAAGGATAAACCTGTGTCAAGGAAGGGACACGGAAGAGACCAAATGCACTGGAGCTGAAAACATGTAAAGGACTGCAAGACCTTATGTTGTTACAGAAGAATCGGAGACGTTGGGTCTAACAAAAAGGTAAATGTCACAGAAACCGAAACTCAGACCCAGACACATACACACACATGTACAGTTACCTTGCTGCGCTGGGATCCCGTGACCTTAGGAAGGGTGAGGACAGAAGCAAAATAGCAATAAACAACTGCTCTGAGACAGCTGTAGACCACACGCGGTTACACTTTCAGAACACGCCATTTGCCGCTCACAACCCACTCAGTCTCTTAGCAATAAAGATGGATATGAGAACAGAATACACACACGTAAGAAAGGATTATAGTGCCATAAAGGAAATTAACCTCGGCATTTCCCGCAGCCAGCCATAGTCCTAGGTCATTCACAAATCAGTTTGTGTCTGTACTTCTTACACGTGGACTTCCACGCAGCACAGATGCTCATGTCACCTGTTCCTGAAAGAGGCACTGTGTCCGGTCCTCACCTATACCTCCTGGTGGGTCCACTGAACTAAAGACTCGCTGCTGGGTCCTAATGTCCTCCAGACTTCTAGCTCAGAGTCCAGACGTGGAAATCAACAGGAAAATTAAAAGGATCTAAGCTACTTCCTTGCACTTAGCATTGTTTTGAAAATTCTGATGACAAGCAAGCAAACAAACAAAAACGATAAATAAGGAGACTGGTAGTTAACAACACCTACTTTTTCTCATAAAAAGCAAAGTATAGTCTAAGCAAAGGGGGACATACTAGTCAGATTTCCTTAACGCTGAGCGGTATCTCGAATGATGGGGGTATTTAGAAGCTGAGAGGTTTGAGGAAATAACCGTAAGCTAGAAGGTGGTCCTAGGGACCCGCCCTCCTGCCTCATGCAAGCCAGCGGCGCTGTGAGCCCCATATGTGCAGGGATGAGTGACCGACTGTGCAGAAGGCGCAGGAGGCCAGACCTCTGACTTCAATTCCAAAAAAGGTCAAGCCACGGCTTCAGTTAAATACTCAAAGTCATGCCGCTCTGCAGTAAATATCCTCCTCGCGTGTCTGTTGGACATTTTAGATCGCGGCCTCGGCCGAGAGGAAGCCACCTCAGCCCGGGCCTCAGCAGCACTCATTCTGAACATATGGGTGCGTCTGACCGGTCAGCTGTTCTACGTTCCCTGGAGTTAGGGCAGCGCATGGGAGGACTCAGACTGTCCACCCGGCTTCCGACATGCAGCTCCTTGACACAATAAGCGGCGATAAGCCATGAAGCACGAAACATAAATGTCAGTCATGAGCTATGAAACAATGCTTCCAGGTGGAAAAAGCCAAGTCTAGAAAGATCCATCTTACTTCAAAACTCTTCACCTCTTCTTCACTGTCATCGTCATCTTCATCATGACAACTCTGCAGCACAGAAGAAGGGAAAAAGGTCAACAGGATCAGAGTATGTCGCGGCACAAAATACAAAAGAATTTAGCACAGAATACCAAATCATTTGCATTAATTTGCCATCAACATTGTTTGAATATATGTAATATAGGTACCATAACCTTACATGACATCATCAATGAGTTGATGTCCTAAAAGAACATTTTACTGCGCTTTTACAAAATCAAGATATCAATGAACAATTTCATACATTTCATGGAGGTGATTATGAGGCAAATATCATACTGCACATTCTGCTTATTCATGTGTTTGCCTGGTTCAACCCAAAGCGCAAGCATCACGTCTCTCTGGGTGCTGCCGCCATCACCATGCGCTGGTGCAGGTACCGCGCAAGCCCTGCAGCAGCCACGCATTCAAACGAAGCGAGAGCTGGGCCCGTTAATTAAAGTAAGTCTTGTCATCGCTTTCTAAGTTCATCTTTTATTGTATTGTGTCCAAAGGAGAAAAGTGAAAACGTAACTGCTAATACTTTTATTAAAAAATGATAAAACACTATTTTTTTGAGTTATTCTCCGAGAAATGAGATGGGAGCTGTGCTAATCCGTGCACCGTTTTAACTAATCCCCACGCTGGAGTTCTTTTGGAGGCGGAGTGATGTGGTTGGCTCCAGTCCTGCTGTCCCCAGCGTCCTGCTGTCCAGGGCTAGTTCCTTCACCTCTCTGGTCTAGTGTCCTCATGTTTAAGGTGGGATTCAGAAAAGAAGACCCACGTCTTCAGCAGATCACATGAATTAATATATGTAAACTGTTTGCCACTTAAGAGCAAGTGTCTGAAAAACAATAAGCTTTTAATAAATCTGAACGGCTATTATCATTGTGGTTTGGAATTGGGAGAATCATGTGACCAAGACCTCCGGCAGGCAGGAAGAAACCTACAGTTCTTCCAAGTGGATTATTCCAACCCTCCTAAGGATTTCTTATGGCTGATAAGCACTCGGTGTATCAGTGAAGCACGTGGAGGCATGTGGTTAAATTTAAGTCACAAATCAGAAAAATACTTTTAATTCCATGATTCACAGTCCGCTGAGTCTGGAACTGAAGCGGGAGTGGAGGGAAGGTACAAATGTAGTCCTTCCGTCCCTCAATGACAGCTTCTAAAAGGTTTGTCACATTCATTCATTCATTCATTCCTTCAACCATGTGCAAAAGCAAACAGATATGAATTTTACGGCTTAAAAGCATGTCATTATAACTCATGACTGTGCTACATAACCTGCTCCTCCCGCACTAAACTCCCAGGCTTCTTGTCAACGTTTTAAATGTGTAAATGCTGTCTTCCCCTCAGACAGTAAACTCCAAGAAGGCAGGCTATGTGCCTTTCTTCCTCACTCACCATGTTATCTCCAATCCCTGGGTGCCCAGTGAATAGGTGTTGAATGAATGGAGGCATGGAAAGCTAGTGAGCTCCCCATAAATCAATGTTAAAGGGGGAAACAATGATACCGGTCAAGGAAGTCAGAACAGAGATTCATGGAACAAGTGGGAAGTTGAGATGAATGCTCCTTAGGTTTCTAAGGTTTAACAGCATTTTATTTTAATCCAGAAAGACATTCTTATCCCTTGTCAGATAAAAATTATTTCCCTTTATTAAAATTACACTTTAAAATCAAGAGTGGCGTTTATTTACCTTTGCCATAATATCTGCATAAGCCATGTATAAAAAATCTTCCTCCAGTTTGCTATGGAAAACAAGAAAAAAACAATAACCATTGTTTTTAAGGCTAGTCATATGCAAAATTACCATCACTTATAAAATAACCCATATTTTTCAACAAGTATACCTTTCTAAAATAAAATATAAACTTGGGCAAAGTAATCATTTGAAAATATCACAGCGTCAGAGAGAAGGACCTCAGACCTACTGAACACAGTGCCCCGACCTCCTGGAAGAGACCCTGTTCTCACAAAATAAGCGGTCTGTCGATTTGCACACAAACACGCCTTTCATTTTCCTGAAACTACAAAAGTTGAAACAAGCAAATTTAAAGGAGGCAGAGGCTTCTGACAGCAGAAGTGAGATTTGAGATTTGACGAAGACTCCAAATTGCCCTGGCCAATGTGGCTCAAGCAGTTACAGCGTCAGCCTGTGCACTGAAGGGTCATGGGTTCGAATCCTGGTCCAGGACATGTACCTGGATTGTAGGTTCGATTCCCGGCCCAAGTCAAGGCTCATGCAGGAGGCCACCAATCCAATTGATGTGTCTCTCTCACATCAGTTTCTCTCTCTCTCTCTCTCTCTCTCTCTCTCTCTCTCTCTACCTCCCTCCCTCCCTCCCTCCCTCCCTCCCTTCCACTCTCTCTAAAAATAAATGGAAAAATGTCCTCAAGGATTAAAAAAAAGAGAGAGTTCCCAAATTATTATGCTATAAAATCATCATAATGCTACTTAAAAATTAAGAAGAGTTTAAATGTTTATTACCCTCTTTTTAAGGAATATGGAAACCATTAACTGATGAAGGTTTCCATAAAAAAACCTCATGCTTACAAAATTATTTTAGAAGCTTTAAACTTCAGTCATCAGAAAAATTCACTTATGAGAAATACCTCAGTACCCGCCAAGGCCAGACAGAGAGCTGCTCTAAGCTTAGGGATGAGATGACCTTGTCAGTCAGGAACTGATAGGAGGGAGAAGTCGTGAGAGGAGGGCGGCCGCCGTGGGAAGAGGGAGAGATGTGTGTTACTCCGGCCACAGGACCGCTCAGGACTCCTGAGATGTCTTGCCAGGAGCCCATCTATGCAGGGCCTGTGAGGGGCAGGTGCTGGGCACATTTTGATTCTCAGGTCTCTGAGCGCATTTCTTATTTAACTCCACAGAGGTCTGTCCTGTGTGGCTTTGGTCAATTTTAGTCAAGAAAAGTGGAGGATGCCCTTAAAACAGACGCGAAGAAACTTCCCTTTGAGATGCCGGCGTACCCACCCCCTCAAGGTTCCTGCGCAAAGGCACCTTCTACCCGGGACAGTTCGTCACTATTGGTCTCCATACATTTTTGGTCCTAACATTTGCTTTAAGCTCTTCTTCTTATTATTTATAAAGGCTGCTTGTGATAAAGAGAAAAAATCATTTTGTAAGAGGATTCAGCATCAACTAAATCAGCTAATGACAAAGTTGTTAAGAAAAACTAGAGTTGATATTAAAGCTTGAAACGGACAGCTGTGTGCCAGACCGGTCCTAACTTTGCACGGGTCTCTCTCCCCACGAGCCCAGGTGAGACGGAGTGTGAAGACAGGAAGAGACTCTGGACACGGCTCTTCCTTCATCCTCTCCTGTCTCGCACGAACCCGGCCAGCCATACCATTTCTCCGTTAAGGCCGTTCGGCTGAACAGAAGGATCAGCTGATGCAGAGGATCAACTCTCTTAGTGCCTTCGTCTTCCTCTGCAGGTTCTGCTCCAGGTTTCTACAAAAGTAAATGCATAAATTCACACTGCAATGAGGCGCTCAATCAGACCCAGGAGCAGGGTGAGGGCTGAACAATGAGAACAAGGAAAGCCCTTCTCCGCTGTGGCAGTGTGAGTGTGTGTGAGTGTGTGTGCATGAGTGTGCATGAGTGTGTGGGAGTGTATGCACACAAGTATGTGAGCATGTGGGTGAGCATGTGTGCCTAAGTATATATGTGAGTGTGCATGACTATAAGTTGTATACATGTGTGTGAATACGTGTATGTCAGTTATTTTTCCCCACTTTCATTTCCTCTTAAGACTTAAAAAATAAGTTTGTACAATTGGATAGGTCTTTTACCATGAGGAAAATTATTAAGCATTTTTACTGACTGTACAATTAATTAACACTTTTTGTTGAGTAACAATGAATTTTATACCTTCATTTACTTACTTACACTTGTGTTTTCTCTGTACATACATGATGCTTTTTTCCCCTGGCTTTAAGGTTTTAATGTGGCAGGAACTGGGTAAATTTCTACAATGTAGCCAATATTCTATGGTTGTTTTAATTATAAAGACAATTTGAATTCAAGTAAAATATCTGAGGGTAATCGGCATTTAGCTTTTATGAATTGAATTGGTTTATCCACTATATTCCCTGATCACTATGACAAAGAAGTGACTCAGATGAGAGGTCGCTAAGCTGGGAACCTTTAGCCTCTAACTAGTCTGCAAAATCAGAGACCGCACGCTTGCAACTCGCCCTGAGAAGCTGGCCTTGGTCAGATCTTAGACAGGCCCCCGGCCTTGGACGATGGACAGAGCTCCCGAGGGCCTCTCCCCGTGTGCTGGGGCTCAGGACGCCCTCGCCTTCGACGGCATCCACGTGACTCGACCCTGCTTGTGCCCCCTCTATCCTTCTCAGCTCGGCGTATTTGTTTAAAACCACCTACTTTTGCCCTGGCTGGTGTAGCTCAGTGGATAAGAGCGTCAGCTTGTAGTCTGAAGGGTCCCAGGTTTGATTCTGGGTAAGGGCACATGCCCGGGTTGCGGGCTTGATCCCCAGTGTGGGGCGTGCAGGAGGCAGCTGATCAATGATTCTCTCTCATCACTGATATTTCTATTTCTCTCTCCCTTCCTCTCAGAAATCAATACAAATATATGAGGGAAAAAACCCACCTACTTTTCATTTGCTTTTGTTCACCTTCAACTTATTTTTGGTGAGTAACTTCTTTATGGTTCCGATTTATAGTTTTATCCTGGTTCTGAGATTCTAAAGGTGCCTTGAAGATGAATTTAAAAGAATAACAAAATACTCCCCCTCAAAGTGGTTAATAAGAAACCTGCATAATTGACCTTAACCTCTGACTTCTCCCCTAAACACTGAATGCATTAACAATTGAGAATCAAGTTTCCTAAGCCCTATATCCTGCGGCGGGGTTTCCTCTCCAGTGCTGCACGGGGGCTGCTCACACGTGGGGCCCTGAGCCCTTTCATTGCACACGCCCGTTAGAGACATACCGCTAAGTCTTCTATCAGTTTGTCCTCAAAGTAATGCTCTTCCGTTTCAATCCAGGACTTCTCATACCCCTGAAGGAAAAGATTGACGGCCCGATGCCTAAAAGAGAAGCACAATTTCAAACGCAGTGCTGGAGACGCCAGCTCGGGGTCTGCGGCCCCGAGCCTGGCAGGAGGCGGGAAGCCGGGGCGCCAGGAGGGGCCGGAGGGACGGGGCGAGCCCAGTTCAGAGGAAACGGGTGACACAGAGACGGGCCACAGGGAGGAACCACAGAGGGACGTTCCACTGGACTCAACGGTGACACCGTGGTTGGGTCAGAGAATTTAGGAGCAGCGCCCGGTTGTATACGCAGTGTGACAGGATGGCAAAGGAGCGGAGGTCTCGGTGACATGGAAGGTGTGATGTCCCTTATAGCATTAACTCATTCATTCATCCACTCACTTACTGACTGCCAGCATTCTAGGTGCAGAGGGGATAAAATTGGACAAAAGTCTACAGAATCCAAATTTGAATCAGAGAGATGATGCCCTTGCACCAACTTCAGAGAGGCAAAGAGCCGTGTCTTAGGGTAAGAGGCTGCAGAGGAACCTGGGCACCGGTGACTGGATGCGCCCCGTCCCTTTTCTGCTAACAAGAGGGCCTGCCCGTCTCTAAGAGAAGGCGATGAGCAGTCAGACGGGTCCACTTCACTCCCATGAGTACGTTCCATATCAGCTCTTTCCCCCAAAGAATCATAATCACCGTGGCAAGGTCAGTTCTAAACTCTGTGTCCCTCAGCCCCTTCGACAATCTGAACAAGTCTGAGGCAGATCTCATGGTTCAGGGAGAAATCTACAACGAAGTCAGGTAAGAAACCTGACCACTATCTTAGCCTCACGTTAGGTCAAGGCCGCCTCACCGCCTCCGTACGGAGGTCATTTACTACATGCATTGCAGAGCACAGTCTCCTGAGGGTACCCAACAAAGAAAGTCAAGGTCAATGATTAGACACAAGAGCCAATACATCTCTTGTATTCTTCTCTTGCACTATCGTACTCATATTGAGGTAGATGGTAGACCCCATCACTTATTAGGGAAATTAATTTTATTCTGTTATAAACGTGAGTCCCGCTGGGTAGCTTAGTTGGTTGGAGTGTTGTCCCGTACACCAAAATGAATGCAGGTTCGATTCCCAGTCAGGGCACATACCCGGGAAATGGATTTGACGCCTAGTTGGGGCGCCTACAGGAAGTGATGGATGTTTCTCTCACACACATCAATGTTTTTCTCTCCCCCCCCCCCTTCCCCTCTCTCTCTAAAACAAACAAACATATCTTCGGGTGAGGGTTAAGAAACAACAGCCGCCAGGGAAGAGCTCTGACCTGGGCAGGTTGTAGAGCGGGGCCATGCGGAAACAGGCCACCACCGCCCGCTTCCGCTGCTTGGAGAGCAGCTTGTGCCACACAGCCTTCTTCGACCGCTGCGGGTGCTCCACCTGCGGGAAGACACACGGCCCGTGAGCCCACGCGAGCCTCAGGCTCGGAGGGACAGCCATGCCTTTTAGCGAACACCTTTTGCAATTTAAGTTCCCAAAATACTTTACATGTATGGAAAAGCCCACGTCCTCAATGTGAAATAGTCTGAAATGTTATATATATTTTTTTATCAGCAAAAATAAAATATTTTCCCAATAGTGTGTACGTTAGAAGCTATGTCATCTCTAAAATCCAAGAAATATAAAACCATTCTCTAAACTATCAGTTTGTATCCTTTCAGAATTTGGTTGTGGTTCTAAAACATATTTTCTGGCTACACAAAAAATTAACCCACTTTCACTCATGGATCCACTTTCACTCATTCATCGTAAGCACTACAGCAGTGAGCACAGAGGCAGTCCAGGGAAATTCTAATGAAAAGCCTATTGACCATCAACGTAACAGGATGGAAAGGAGATGACCCGGCTTCAGGAACACATTACTAGGAGTAACTGAAAAGGTTTAATTTTGCAAAAAATGTTAAAATATATATTTTGTTAGCTAGGGACAAATGAGAATTTGAAAGCTGTAGTAAATGATGCAAGTGAGTTATTTATTTAGCTAACGGTGTTTGGAACTCTGAGAAAAAGAGATTAATCGTAAGTATTAGAGAGAAAAGTCCCAACATGTAATTGTAAATTAATCAGTAATCTCTAGGCAAGTGAACACTGTACTTCCCATACTGTAACATCTCCAACGCATACATGTAGAATTCTGGAAGAAATAAAAATGTTATGTTAGCTAAAAAAAATAATAATAAAGCTAAGTTTACCATCCTTTGCAGTACACTGTCAAAAGATGAATGTGCTAATGCTTGGAGAAAACGTTAAGGATGTCAGGGCGACAGTGGTTTAGAAATGTTAACAAAGCAACTTCTGTAATTGAGCTTGTTTCTGGGATCCTCCTGCCTCTAGAGCAGGGGTCCTCAACCTTTTTAATGCTGCGACCCTTTAATACAGTTCCTCATGTTGTGGTGACCCCCAACCATAAAATTATTTTCGTTGCTACTTCATAAATGTAATTTTCGCAACCCACAGGTTGAGAACCGCTGCTGTAGAGCTTAAGACCATCGGAAAACACAGATATTTACATTACGATTCATAACAGTAGCAACATTACAGTTATGAAGTAGCAACGAAAATAATGTTATGGTTGGGGGTCACTACAGCATGAGGAACTGTATTAAAGGGTCGCGGCATTAGGAAGGCTGAGAACCACTGCTCTAGAGGATCAATGACCACCTTCTGACAACGACCCACTACCATTTTCTTCTTAAGGACCTTGTGAAGGGGGACAAAACACCGCTGAGATCCAACCCTGCCGGTGAAAACAGAATCCAGGGCAAGGTTGTTCAACTAGACCCAACACATTTCCATGTAAAATTCCATTCTGAGATCCAAGACTGTACACGGAGCTTCCGATGAGACCATGGCGATGGGTGACAGTCAACAAATGCGATGAAAGGCCCAGGTGCTGAAGAGCCAGTGAACATTGCAGGAGAGGCCTCCACCCTCAGCAAGCTTCCCATCTGGCACAGCATTACTTACACAGCGAAGACCTTAAACAGCGAGTTTTCGCATAAATCCAGGAATTATGTATAGGTAGGATCTGTGATCCAAAGACAGAACCACACCTGCCCCTGCTGACGAGCTGGCTGGAGTCTGAGCATTAGGAAATTCGGGGAGACAGCTCCCCCTCACGAGGGAAATTACGAGACGTACAATAGAAAGCACACATTCGCAAAGGTCACTGGTACTGAGATAAATTAAACAAGTACTTCCTGAGCACCCACCGTTCTTGCACTGAGTTCAGCAAACTCAGTCACAAGTTAACATTAGAATGCAGGGATCAAGGCATGAATTCTCCTCAGGTTCCTTCCACGTTTTCCTCTCCCTTGAGAATTGACTATTTCTTTTTACTCCTATCCATAACGTGTGAATAACCCTTGACCTTAACTAAAATCTGACTCCCTTACCTTTTCCTAGATAACTCCTATTCTCACTTAAACATTCATATAGGGATCACCCACTCGATTAAGCCTGGGACCTTTTATTCCCTCTCAGCACATTGTGTATCCCAGCACAGCTCTCTCATCACACATTTATCACTGATGTGTCCACATCCTCTAGCAGAGCTTGAGCAACTGGAGTAGAGGGACCGTGTTCAGTCCGGTGCCTGCTGAATGCAAAGCTGCCATGAGGCAGTGCCCTAAAATGGGCGGAGCCCTAACCCTAACTTTAGTGTGGTCCTTTCCCGGATATGGGGCTGTTTCCCAGAAATGGGGGTGGTGTCCTCAAATGAGATGGTGCCCTCAAGAAATGTTCACAGAATGAATGGCCGCTCAGTGAACTCAATCTTACTGCTTCACAATTGTCATTGTTCATTATGATTGGATATATTTATGAAAATATCTGAATATAAGGCAACAACAGATTTCAATAAGCTTCATTTATTCTATCTAAAATTCATTCATGTACAGATATGTACACGAAAACTAGGAAGAATTAAAAACTTATGGTAGTGTAATGATGCCAGAAATAGTCCTCCAGCAGCCATTTAATTAGCATTTAACAATCTACTTAAATATATGCATTCTGGAAATATAACTCTGACTTTATATAGCACTTCAGATATCATTACCTCAAATCTTGTCATCTGCTGATGGATGACAATTTATATTTATTTAATGTTTCATGGAAATAGGGACGTGTTAAATTTCCTATATTCTATTCTATTCTATCACATTACATTACATTACTCATATTACGGTGTTACAGAATGTAAAAGCACGTCAGTAACCATACAGTGTGAGTACCTAGCTTCATCTCATCGTAGTGATGAAGCCTAAGGCAGTGGTGTTATTTAACTGGCAGGACAGGGACAGGAGAGCATCAGATAACATAAAGCAGGAATGAAAGGAAAATGTTTATTAATGTGATACTAGTATGTTCTGCAGAACATTTAGATCAGGCGTCCTCAAACTACGGCCCGCGGGCCACATGCGGGTGTTTTTGCCGTTTTGTTTTTTTACTTCAAAATAAGATATGTGCAGTGTGCATAGGAATTTGTTCATAGTTTTTTTTTAAACTATAGTCCGGCCCTCCAACGGTCTGAGGGACAGTGAACTGGCCCCGTTTAAAAAGTTTGAGGACCCCTGATTTAGATGACAGAACTCCCGGGTGGCAGGGCATTTTACTAGTTTATGTGCCCGTCAGGCAGGCGCTGTCATGAGGCCCAATGGCTGATGCCACTCACTGTGGGTTCTCTCCGTGTTATTTTGGAACTATTTTGAATAAAATAATAAAATAAAGGTGTTAATCTCCCCAAATTCATTGTCTATATATAGCTACAAAAATTATAAGCTTAGAACTTGTGCACATTAGATGCTAAGGACTCCTGAGTCCTATGTTCTTCGTGGTGAATGCGCTGAACACAGAACTGTTTGGCCGTGGTTAACAGCCTGACACACATCCTCTTTACCATCGACGGGGTGGGCGAACCAGACCGAAGCAGCACGCAGTCTGACCTGCTCCAGATGGAAGAGCACGCTCGCTATGTCCAGGACCCTCTCCACCGTCTTCTCGGGATCGGCACTGTCCTCGGGCCGGTTCGGCAGGTCTTTGTAAAGAGCCATCTGCCATCTAATAGCAGGATCCTCCAGCTGCGGGACAGAGGGGAAAGCTCAGGAAACATCAGGTTACGATGTAAAAAGGGGGACGCCCTGCTGAAGAGGGGTCTGCAGTCATGCCCTGAGCATAGCACAGTGTCTGAACACACGCAAAGACCAAGACCCAGGGGGACCTGTGCTCAGAAGTCTACCATCTCGTGCGAAGACAAACATGAAACACGTGTTTGCAGCTGTGATGAGGGCTACTGCAAAGAAACGTAAGGCGCCAGGAGGCTTAACCTAACCTGCTAGTGGTTGGAAAGGTTTCCCTGAACAAGTGAAGTTTCTGATGATCGACTTTAAAAATACATTGGTTATTTTGGGGGTCTTTAATACCAAAGAACTTCAATTAGGATAATGACTGGTTAAAATAATATACACTGAGTGGCCAGATTATTATGATCTCTGAACGCATAATAATCTGGCCACTCAGTGTATATCCTATATAATAAAAGGCTAATATCCAAATTGTCCCCTCAACCAGCAGGCAGGCCAGCTAACGGCCCATGTCCCCTCCCCCTGGCCAAGCTGGCTGGACCCCAAATACGCACAAATTCATGCACCGGGCCTCTAATATATATACTGAGTGGCCCGATTATTATGCGTTCAGAGATCATCATAATCTGGCCACTCAGTGTATTTTCACTATCTTAACACATTGCAGCGGATCACAAGAATTCTCGCTTCCTATTACACAGTGTTTTACAAAGTATCATACTTTAAAAAGACATTAGCTTATAAGAACATGTAATAAATAACTTCAAAATGCAATGGGTATTAAATTTAAAGCGTGCCTTTAACATTTATGTAAACGTTTTTTGTACTCGTTCAATAGACACTTATCTGGCCACTGGGTAAAGCTAGCAATAAAACTACTGGTCTGCAATGCATTAATTGCTAATGTAACATTACTCTGAGTACTATTCTAAAGAGAGAATAACCAATGTATAGATACTAAATGTGCTTTAGAACAAATCTGGCTTACCTTGCCTTGTAAATGAATATTACTGCGGATTATATCTCGGACTTCATCCTCGGTGTCTTTCTGTCAAGAAATAAATGTTACCTAGAAGTCTTGGGAAGTGTCACCTGCTGTAAGTAGATGGAAATCACGCACACTTCTTTGAAAGCAGTGTGTGTCTGCACAGTATTTTTACAGGCTTTGGCTGCGTGCCACAGATCTGGGCTCTGTCGGCTACTTTGTCGCTGCAGCTGTGACTAGAAACCACAGCCGTGTGACCTCCACAGTAAGGGCATCGAGACGCGATGAGCTCGGTTTCCAGGTGACAGCAAGAAGGGAAGAGTCATGCTCCCTGGGGCTCACACAGACCTGTCTCTCTCCGCAATGTGCAGAGTAACTGAGCACCTGTGACACGGGTGCCACGCAGTGCCTGCAGCCCACCCTCAGGGGCACTCATCAGACCAGAGCCACTCGCCAGCCTCGCTCATTTGCTCAACTCCAGACACCCTCAGGGAGCTTCAGGGTCGCCGGGGCAGGAGCGAGGCCTCCAATTTACACAAATAGAGAGCAGTCAGCCCATGTAGACTTTCGAAAAATGGCATCCTCATAAGCATAGTCATGAGGATGGAAAATGAGCCATAAAGAAATCTTAAGAACGTAAATCTCAATGCTTGCAAAGAGCTGCTGGTTTAAAAGTCAACACCGCACATCACCATGGCTGCTCCTAACACTGAAAAATCGCCCTTCATCAAAAATCTTCTATAGGAGTTCAGATGAAATCCATTTTTTTCACTACCTGTGACTTATTTGTATCTTTTCCATGCGGCTCCTGAATGTGCCCTGAAGTTGATTAACATAATTTAGAAATAAAAACAGCCCCCACACACAAAAAATAGACAGTCATTGAATCTGAATTCTGGGGCCTGTGCAGAAACCACTTGATAAAGCGCTCAATGCAGATGAGCAGTGGAGAGAGCCCTGGAGGAAGGCCTGCGAACCCCCGAGAGTAATGGGGGGTCGGGGGGCGAGAGGGAACTCACCATACTCAGCCGGTTCTTGGCCAGAGCAATGAGCTCCTGGTCTCCGGGGGCACAGATGTTCAGGCCGATGGGCAGCAGCCGCCGCAGCGCGGCCACGATGAGGGAGGTCTGCACGGAGTAGCGGTCTCCTTTCCGCCTCATCTTCTTCCTCTCCTGGTCGGAAACAGCGGCCTGCAGACGGACGGGTGCTGGGGTCAGGCGCTGCTCCGCTCCGGACCTGGCCCTATCGGGGCTCCACTTCCTCTTTCTCTGCTGGTCGCTATTTCTTAAAACCCTACTGAGAACATTTTTTCTTTTTCTTCTAAGTCCTACCCTCGATTCCCAAGTCATTACAATTCACTGGTGTACATTTCTTTATAATTTTAGAAGGAAAATGCACATTGTAATTCTAGAGAAGCTATGGATATATGAAAACTCCATGGTAATTTTAGATATTGTATGTTTTATAATTTTCAATACATAAGAAGAAAATTTAAGAATAAATGGTGTATTTTTGTCTTGATAAATGCCTGCTTTGCAATACACACACACACACGCTGTATCCATAAAACTATTACAGCCCTGACCAGTTTGGCTCAGTGGATAGAGCGTCGGACTGTGGACTGAAGGGTCCCAGGTTTGATTCCGGTCGAGGGCATGTACCTTGGTTGTGGGCACATCCCCAGTAGGGGGTGTGCAGGAGGCAACTGATCGATGTTTCTCTCTCATCGATGTTTCTAACTCTCTATCCCTCTCCCTTCCTCTCTGCAAAAAATCAATAAAATATATATTTTTTAAAAAACTATTACAAAGTGCGTCCCCTCTGTGTGGCCTGCAGACTTGTCTGCCCAGGGCCCCCCATCCAGGGAAACGGACGTGGTACACTGACCGGTGTCCCATAAATATCTGAGATGACCCCTTGGTGACCTGTCACACCTGAGGACAGCAGTGCCACCTCAGGTCTCTCGTGCTTTTGCTGAAGTTTATGCTCGAGCCATAGGGTCACCTCAATGTCAGAGTCTGATTTTCATGGGGCAGTGAGTGTTCCCTTTCCGTTAAGAGGTATGTCCTAATGTCAAAATTAAAATAACTGTCCCTTAGCCTCGTCTTTGTGCAGGTCAAATTTCTTTGTAGCAATAAATCAAACATTGAGGATATTTTCATAGGAGAAAAACATAATAAATGGAAGGCCAGGTACTGTCCATGGTTTTAGGCATCCGGGGGGTTTTGGGATGTACCCCCCAGAGGAGGGGGCTGTACATGAAAGTGACTAGTCTTTGTATATTATACTGACTGGCAATTTTGCTTGTGTGTGTGTTTGCGTCTGTGTGTGTTTGCGTCTGTGTATGTTTGCGTCTGTGTGTGTATTAAGCGTATCTTTTTATCTGACCCTTGGACATCCTGGGCCTTGCTGACCCCTGACTGCCCTCCAGGGCTAGTCAGTTCCTAGAGATAGGAAATTACTTGCATGCAAGCACATCTTTCATATATAAACCAGCCGATCCAGAGTCCAGATTCCCCAATCACCTCCTCAACCTGGGCGCAATCTATCTGCCCTAATCACCCGGGCCAGGTCCAGACAACCAGGGTCTGCCCCTCGGCCCCGAGCCCTGCAATGATTCACACTAGGTTCACGCCCCTCACCCGTCTCACCTGCTCCTTCCTGAAGAAGCCCCGGTGAAGGTTCTTGCCCACGCTTTCCCCTCACTCCCTCTGCTCCTGACCGACCCTGGGATCCCCCACACACCCCACTTTATGCGGTGCCTTCTGTGTCTAGGGACCTTGAGTCACAACTTCTTCCTCCCTGACGGTCAGTTCTGTCTGCGTGTCATACCATCCGTAAGTACATCAGTCCTGGGTCCCCTCAACACTCTGTGTGTGTGTGTGTGTGTGTGTGTGTGTGTGTGTGTGTGTGTGTGCACAGTAAACAACATTACCAAATCTATCAAAGTCCACTTATAAACCTTCAACAAATAAAAAATAAACCAACCAACGAAAGCTGCATGGGGACACTCTCTTGCCGAGACACGGCACGGAAATACCTTTGACATCTTGGACTTGGTGTCAGAGATGAGGAAGGACATGTTGTTGATTTCGTTCTGGACCACGAAGTTCTGCTCCTCTCTTTTGAAATTCTGGGAAGTCACAAAGGCAGTTCCAGTCACAACCACATAAATAAGAAGTCCATGTGATCAGAAGTTCGTAGGAAGAGAAATGTTAATTTGATATGTAAGACTCAACAAGAAAGGGAACACGTATGTGTTGCATACAATGAATGTGCCCGCCCAGGGGCAACAGCATTGCACATAACACGGAAGTCTCAAAGGTCGGGAAACTAAGGTTCGGAGGATTTAAGTAACGTGGACACACAGCTACTGCAGGTTGAATGACTACTCAGACCTGGTTTAGCCGGGAAAGCAGGTGCGTCTCCGTATAAATACAGGGCAAGGCAACGGGATGGAGCTTTCCACCCAGTCAGACGTTTCATCTGCTTTTCCAAGTTCCATAACATTCCTTCACTCACTTTTAATTCAGGGGCATAGACTCATTGGCAACGTGAAGTATTTGAGCATTCTCCCTCCTCACCAGGTAAGTGACCCCCAGGAGACAAGTTTGAGAAACACTAAGGGGTTGGAAAATTGGCTCAATGTTTGAAAGCCCTTAGTGTCCTGCACACAGCAAGCCCTGCCATGCTGCCCTACTCACGTGGGACTTGGACCAGAAGATGAACACCTCGGCCACCATGCGGAACAGGTCCTCGGCTTCCGGGCTGGGTTCTTTGAGCCACTTCGCCCTGGGTCACAAAACCAATGACGTGGCTCCTCAGTCACAACTTCAAAAGTCAATCTGAAACCAAGGAACTTAGGGCTGCTGGCTTTCCACCGAGCACAGGTGGCTAAGTGTACAGTGGTGACATTTTGAACAGCTGAGACATCGGAACTGTCCAACTGCTTTTACCTGCAACCCTGGGCCTGCTCCAGAATGCCCTTTCTGACTGCAAAGGTATCTAGAAACTTCTGATGATGAACAAGCTCACGGCTAAGAGGTTAGTGAATGAAGCCATTTGTCCGGGACATGGGAACCCAGCAAGGTCAAGGTGCCATTAGAGAAATCAATCGCGTTGAACATTCTACCTGTTGTAGTCCACGAATCGGATGAGGAGAGGGTAGAAGGCATAGAGGTCCCTGGCCAGCGTGGTGAACTCGTCCAGGATGAGCAGCTCGGCCTCGGACATGTCCCCTCTGGCCTCGGCTTTCAGATGGTCTTCCTCCGCCACCACCATGGCTGCCTTCTTCTTCAGTTTCTCCATTAATGGCAAGAAATGAGTTTTCAGGAGCTGAGGCTTCACTTTATTTATAATCGGCTGGGAAAACACTGTGAAGACAGATGTCAGCGTTGTGCTCTGCATACAGGTCAGGACCCCCAGGACAGACTGTCATTACAACAGCGGCTCCCCGAGAGCCCTCCCCAGCACATCTGCCCCGAGTCAGCCGTGGCCTCAGGGTCTAGTCCCAAACTGACTATGAAATGAATTTGATGTACTTCCTTGATTTTTAAAAAAAAAGATTGACAGCTAATTTAGAATAAAAATTAAGACGTTCACTCACTTTGCAAATCAACTCTTTTCACACAAATAATAAAATTCCCCAAGTGGAAAAAGTCCCCTTGCCTTAGAGTAGCTGCACACGGTTCCACAGCGTGTGAGCGAAGGTACCGCTCCCTCCCCTATCGCCCCATCCTGTCCTGGGAAGAGGGGGATTCATACAACACTCACTGCTCATTTACTTAAGAATAGTTGTGGTTGTCAGCAACCATTCTAAACGTGATTAGGACATTTTTAAAAGGAATTTTTCCCCTAAAGGTAACACACATACATTGCAGAAACGTGTAAGAGAGAAATATTAAAATCAACCATAATAACCCTACCTAAATTAGTAAGCCATTCATGCATTTCTCTGGGGTTTTTATAAATAAGTAACTTCACAAATATATACTTGTATGGATTTCTGAACTCAATTTCCAAGTCCTCTTCTTTCCATCCTCCTTGCTATTGTGGGCCTTTCCAAGTCATGAAACACTGCTGACGCCTTACTGTTACGATGGCCTGTATTTTGCTATATGCTGTGCCCACCTAGGAACCACACGCCAGTGGTGGGCATTAACGTTGCTTCCACTTGTTCCACATATGCAGGGCAAAGGCACGTAACTGCGGTGCGAACATGTGAGGCGTCCCTGGGCATCCTCCGCCGTCCTGGGGGACAGACTGCTGAGGGGCCGATTCAAACCCCAGTTTCATCTTTGTCTGCAGAGTCATTAGCTTTTGCTGCTGTGTTTACTCATTGACCTTGGAGAGGTTGTCAGAAGGAAAATGTTTCCTTCCTTAAAAGCACATGGCAAGTCACTCACAGTCTGATGGTACCTACTTTCTAAAGAACAGCATGACGGCAATGATAATACTGTTTAGCACAGGAGAAATAGTAATAAAGACGGAGATAGAAAAAGTCTAGTTTCTGTACTTCAAACCTTTCTGGAGGTAAAACAAGTTGAAGCGGTCGCTCCTCCCCCACGCTTACCTGCCAGCCTCTTCATCCAGGCGCCCTCGTCGATGCCCAGGTTGTTGTAGATGATCTTCAGGATGTTCCCCAGCAGGGTGTTCATGTGCTCCGAGTTCAGAGCCGTGCAGCACAGCCCGGCCCTCTCGGGGTTGCTCTCCGGCCCCTGCTCCCACCACCGGGACATGTAGCTGCACAGCATGGGCAGGATGACTTCCATCACGTGCGGCATCTGCGTGTAGCGGATCCCAGACTCAGCCAGCTCCACAATCTCTTCCATCAGCTTCTCCAAAGAGGGGATATTTGGACAAACATCTTCCACGTTGGCTGGCATATTGAGAGCTAGAGGAACACACCCAAGAAGAGATGGTGGTCACTGAAGTCACGGACACAAACAGCCATGCCCTCTGGGCTTCAAGGCTCAGCATGCCCACACGCCTCCACTGGGCCCTTCTCCTTGCTCATAGCAGCCGTGTCATCCTCTCTCTCTTCTCCCCACGCTCCTACCCTATCCTCCCCCCAACTCAATTTAAATCCTAGTAGATAATTCTAGGAGGTGCTCAAAGGCCAGTCCTTGAAATCATCGGGAAGCTTTCTCCACTGGGACAGTGAAAGAAATGGGGGTATGTATCCACCCAGATTTTCCCAAACGGAAAGTGACATGATGCGTGGCTGCACGTCTCAGCGGCTGCCCATGCAGCTGCGTTACCTGCTCTCTCCCGCGAGGAGCTAGTATTGTAGATGGAGCAGCTGTTGTGTTTGTTGAGATGAGTTTCCAGAAACGCCACCGGGAAGGCACCAGCAAAGGCCGCCAGACACTCGCCCACCGCAGATCGCTGCCTGGAGGGGAAATGCTTGTGATTTTTATTTCTCCCAAGTACAAAACTGAAGGTGTATTAAAACCGGCAGTTTAACCTGAGGGATAATAACAGTGCTGCTAATACTATTAACCCTCAAGTATAATTTCTATGTTATAAATAATCACATGCTTTCAATAACAAAGTTCCTGCCATTAAAAAAAGAAAGCCAAATTATCTTCTAGCTTACAGACGTTAAGTCCTGGCTAGTGTGGCTCGGAGGCTGGAGGGCCAGCCCACACACCAAAGGGTCATGGGTTCGATTCCTAGTTGGGGACACAGGCCTGGGTTGTGGATTCACTACCTGCCCCTGGTCAGAGCTTGTGTGGGAGGCAACCAGTCAATGTTTCTCTCTCTCCCCCCCTCCCTCCCTCCTTTCTACTCTCTCTGAAAAGCAATGGAAAAAAAATCCTTGCGTGAGGATTAAAAAAAAAAGGATGCAGAATGGCAAAATTTCAGGCACATAATGTGGGTTAAATAAATGTTTTAAAATAATGAGAAGTAATTTATTTAAGAATTTAATAGGTTAAAATGTTTCATGTATGACTTCAGAGTCAGCAATGTATTCCCTTACATCTGATTAATCTATCATTAATAATTCTTGTCACTTAATTACTTAATTTTTTTATTCAAGTAGTAATTCTCAGACCAACTCTGATCATTTGTGTTGGTATTCTGGAAATAGCCATTTTTCTTTTAGATGACTTGTACTAAAATTACTGTATTTTTATTAGCACTTACGTTACTTTTTCATTTTTAAAAAACATATTTTACTCATATTCAAAATTTTAGTTTTCTATTCTTCCAGGTCATTTTATCATATGCAAACCTGCACTAGCAGATTCATAAACACTCAAGTTAAAGCTTTATGTTAAATATGGTCTTTACTGAAATTGCTTTACTTTCCCCCCATAACTCTTGTATTATATTGTAAGGATAGGAAAAAGGCCTTTCTTCTTCGCTGTGGTCTTCCGTGATTTATGAGAAGCACCTGGTAATGAAACTCCCAGATTGTTGGCTCCTCTGTTCAAACTGTGGGACAAGATAAGCTACTCTCAAGGCTACATTCTTGCATCCCCTCCTCCCTGCTGTTTTCACAACTCAGAGATAATTTGCAGGAAGGCATCTCTAGTTAGTAGAAAGTTCCCTTCCCACCTCACCTTCAAAAAAAGCCTCTTTTAAACTCTTCATAACTTTTGCCCTAAGCATGTTATAGGCTTGGGAAAGTACTAATAAGATAGTTCCCTGAGACATCTGTCAGACGGTCTCTTGGAAAGCAAACACACTGTAACTCTTTAAGACAGCCCTGGAACCTGCTCAACATCAGCACAACCCTGACCCCTTCCTTCCCTGATGCCTGGCAACAGCCACAGCTTGAAGAGCAGGCCACCCCTTTGTTCCTGCCCCGTATCAACTAGCAATACACCGGCCCTTTCCTCTACTGGGAAGTCAATGCAACTTCCTCTCTGCATCTCTCCTTTTAGTTGTGAATTCTTTCACAGCCTGAGTCACCAGCCAAAGCCTAACATAAATCAAACTTACCTTAAAGATTGTGAAACTGCTCCCAAGGAATCCATAAAATGAACCTGGTTCTTTAATTTCTAACTAAGGAAAAAGTTATAGAGGGAAGACTTTTCTAACACTTGAAGTAGTTATAATACTTGAAACAGCTATTGAGACAAAGTTAAATTTAAAACTTTACCTTTCCACATAAATACTCTTGCTCGTTCCCAGAGCATATAAGCTCGTCAGAATTCTATAACAGGACACCTGTACATCTTCCACTAGGGAAAAAGAGAACCGCACATGAAAAAAACACTTGTTATTTACACATTGTCTAAGAAAGCTTCGCTAAAACCAAAATTCCATATTAAAGGCATGCTGATATTTTAACGTTTGAGAGAAACAACATAAGAACAAACAATATGTAAAAGGAAACATGAAAAGGTTTTCTCAAACAAAATTCTTTTCTTTCAGGAGCTTAAAGCATTCTAAAGAAGCACTGTGATTACTCAGAACACGATCAGGAACAATTTCTTTATAGTTTTTCTCTAGGTACCGTATTTTCCGGCGTATAAGACAACTTTTTAACCCAGGAAAATCATCTCAAAAGTCGGGGGTCTTATACGCCGGAAAATATGGTATATGAATAAAAGATTACTTCAAGAATGAAAGTAACACAAGAGTAACTTGGAGGGCAGGTAGGTGTTTTACTCCTGCTCCCGAGTTATATGAAGGTGGCACCTTTTATTTTAGGTCTCAATGAACCAGCATGAGAATGGTAGAGGATGGAGTGTACTAGTTATTTCTGACACAGCCGGGCAGGTAGTGTTTAAGTCAGTCACCTTGGTGGTTTCTGCAGCTACAGAATCAAACAAAACCTGGTAGATGGTCTATGACCCACGAAGATGTCTATTGGCAAGGAAATCTAAGAACCTTGAATTTCTAATTCTAACTCAGCTCTGTTTCCTGCAGGAAACACGACATCAATGGAGAAACCACCTTGTCCTCCAGACGGTTTCCATGGCCACGCTGCACTGCAAACAGTGCTCCTGCTGCTTCCAGAAACCTCGCAGCCAGTGTCCTTGTCGTCACCCAGCTCTGCAGTGGGTTTTGTGCAGAGCTGCACGCCCCTGGGACCTACACACGGAGTCTCAGCAGCTGGGGCTGAGACTGCATGGCAAGGACCCGCCCCTTCTCTCGTGTTCATGTCAGCACAAGGGCCGGATGCTGGGGCAGGTCATGCGTTATTTTTTCCCACATAACCTTGGGCATTCTGTGGATATATTTTTTTTAAAATATATTTTTATTGATTTCAGAGAAGAAAGAAGGAGAGATAGAAATATCAATGATGAGAGAGAATCATTGATCAGCTACCTCTGCACAACCCCTACTGGGGACTGAGCCCATGACCTGGGCAGGTGCCCTGACCAGGAATCGAAGCGTGACCTCCTGGTTCATAAATTGATGCTCAACCACTGAGCCATGCCGGCCGGGCCTGTGGATATTTTTAATAACTACAGAATTCCAGCCATCAACAGCTGGTCAAATCCCCAATGAAAATAGGCGGAAACCTATTAACAGAAGCTGTGTGGGCCACCCACGGCGACAGGCTATTCGGACACAGACTGGTCTCAGCAGCCTTCAGCTTGCTGGTCATGCAGCCATGGAAAGGATCTGCATCGACTCAGAAGCAAGTGGAAACGTTTCACGTGCATGTCCCATGGTCAGACCGCGTTAGCAAGCGCCATGGGAAGAGACAACACCGAAGAGTGACTTTGGAATTTGCACGTGGACAGTGGAAGACTGTCATGCGATTCAGCGGGCTACCTCTGCAAGAACGGTTCCTGTAACTCACACTCAACCTAGAATGTTCTGCAAAACAAGCAGGTCAATGTCCACGCAGCGCTGGAGGGACCCAGATGTGGCTTCCATGGCTGCTGTGCCGCCTAGAAATGAGGCTCTAAGGGCAGGTCTACGTACGGATCAGGTCTTCCCCGAACTGGTGCTGGCCGATGTGCTCGAACAGGGAGGACAGCACAGGCAGCAGCGCCACCGTCGTGTAGTTGATGATCTGCGTGACGCCCCGCGGCTGGCTGCGGGTGTGCGTGAACTGGCCCTCCTTCAGGTTTTCCAGGGTCCTGTCCAGGTCCTCCGCCGCGCTGTCCAGAAACGCACTGAGTGCGCCCTTGACGCTCTCCAGGCCGGTCTTCATGACGGTCCTGGGGGGGACAGAGCGCAGGCGTGAAGGGAGCAGTGAGCAGGAACACGCTCTGGTTCTCCCAGCACACGCTCAGTCGCCAGCCCTTTACATCCACTCAAACACTTCCACACACTTGGAGTTTTAGCCACGTTGCTCTGTAATTCATGACTGATCCTAAATTCCTTCATAAGAGAACCTCAGAGCAGAGGGCAGGGCTAATGCCTAGTTTTCCAGCCGCGGTCTCACATTCTGAGAGGCTTTATTCTATAACTAAGCAAACACAGCCGCTGAGCCCGTTCAGTTCACCCCAAATCCAACAGGAGGAGAATGTTTCCGGAGCGATGGCTGGGAAAGAAACATTCGAGGGCGACTCCACCAAGTCGCCAAATGACACGGAAGTGCGGTGCTTTGAGGGGAGATGCGGAGTGACCTATCAGCCTCTCCTCACACGCAGGAGGAGACTCCTGGGCCACCCTTCCTAGTAAGAATGAAGGTGCACGATGGCGTCTCCTTTCTCCATTTATCATACAAAATACCTCAAAGTTTTAAACACAAACCTGGATTATCCAAGGTCTCATGGAATACTCTCGGTAAGAGACAGTCAGCAACTTTCAGTTAGATTTGTCCTGGGTAATAAATGAATTTAACGTGCGGCTGAAGGCTGAGTCGGTCATGCTGCATGGGTTGACTGACTCTGTGTTCAGACCACATGCTGGGTGGCCGGTTGTGTTGATGGCAGGCAGAGGAGAAAGGACACAGACCGGGGCTGGCTGACCACCACCCACTGTGCAGTCTTAGGCTTCACGCTATATGTGTAACCTGAGAGTAACCCCTCACGTTTCTGGTAAAGTAAATGTCACCACAAACGTGAGCCGGGCATGGTGTCTCTGCTATCACTGCCACTTCTCCCTCACAGGACACATTCCCAGCTCAGCCCGTGACACGCCAAGATGCTGCAGCAATTACTCAAATTTAACCATTTACATATGATCATGAAAATAACCAAATGCCATTGTATTAGTAATTTACAAAGGATTTTTCTTCTCACCTACACTGAAATCTTCAGTACTATTCCAAAGAATATAATGAAGGCAGTAGCCCACTTTAATATTCTCCAATGTCATGACGACACTCACTGACTTAGATAAAAACGGACCCGTGTACCTTGCATCCAGGGTCTGACCCAAAATGTGAAGACAGTTGACGATGGAAGCTGCATCGTTTCCTAAAGAAGAAGAAGAGAAAAGCTGTGTGAATTGCCCTGAGAGTTTGCCAGCTTTCTCCTTTTCTATTAATAGTTGTGTCTCAAAAATTAGTCCACAGCACAACTCAATGTAACAGCTAAGATCTCCGACAATGGAGTTTCACATGCGGTTTCCTGCTGCGGTGGTTACGCGGATGTCAGTAGGGAAGCGGAGAAGCGGGCCTCGGCGAGGAGCTGATGCACTCAGAAGCAGTGGGAGCGCTGGCCAGGCGGGGGGTCTAACTGAGCTCTCCACGGGCACCCCTCCACCTACCAGCTCGCCTCCTGGTTAAACACACTGCGTGGCAGCTGTGACGTCAGCTCACAGCCTTTATGGGATGAGGTGGCTGAAAGTCTAACAAATGTCATTCCAGTTTGATTACCCCCTGTCTCTGCCCTCTGATTGCATTCACCTGGACTCAGAGCAGCTCATCGGCCTGAATGTTGTTGGTCTTTGTTGACAGAGAAGCACCATGCTATTGTGTAAAAAAGCATCAGAAGCCGAGAGAGTTAAATCCTACTCCCAGGAGACACCTAAAATGGGGCCGACTGCTCTTGAAAGATGAAACTCCCTCATTTTGATTGGCAGAAATGTGAATTATACAACCACTATATTTATATGACTTTGTGATGAGAATAAGAAAAGCAAGTCCAAAGTTACAGTGATTTGACTGCTCACGAGATAGTCTGACGTTATGCCGTCTTTATTCTGTATTCTATATACAATGTGTGTGTGTATATATACTTTTTTCCCCACTGTATAACATATCGTCATTTCCTGGATCCTGGGGTTAACAACTCCTATTTGAATATAAGTTTTTATGACATTTGAGTATGTTCTATTCTTTATACAAAAAAGTATCCTAAAATAAATGAATTAAATATACATGGAAACTAAGAATTGCTTTAGAATGTCAGCGAGCCAGTTTAGTGACATGAGACAGACAAGAAAAAAATAAGGCACTCATGACGGAGCTCTGAGTACTTTCAGAAAAGTCCCGTTCATCTGTGCTTGGTCTCTCAGAATTCCTGATGATAACGGAGACAAAACGAGCCGAAGGGCAGAATTTGTTACGTCCCTGTCTATTGGCTGGTGGCAATCTTAGGGCTTGTACTGTGGTACTGTGATCCCTGAAAGTGTTATTCATTTAATTACTCATTCATTCAATAAATACTGTTACATACCAGGCACTCTCAAACTTCACGTAATAAGCAAAACAGCGTTCTCAAGGTACTTGCATTTTAATTGGGATACAGATAACAATCAAAAATCAGTATGTAATATAATATCAGGCCACAGTAAAAATATATAGCAGGATATAGGGCTTAGAGCAACTGGAGAGAGTAACAGGGGGCGTGGTCAGGAGGCCGACCCCGAGAAAGGGGCAAATGAGCAGAGCTACTGGAAGGAACAATGAAGGAACAGACCGGGCATACAGCCGGGAGAAGGGCCCAGGAGAGGGAACTGCAGGTGCAAAGGCCCTGGGGCGGAAATGAGCCTGGTGCTCCAGGTGAGGAAGTGAAGTCGCTGATGCGGGGGGATGGGGAAGGAGGAGATGTGTGTTGGGGGGCGGGGGGAGGAGGCCAGGGGCTAGTGCCCCGCACCCGGAGCAAGAACTCTGGGCACGTTTCTTAAGTGCAACAGAAAGACAGATGGGTTTTGAACAGATTGGAATCTGACTGATATTTTAAAAGGATGAAATCCCAACATGCAAAACTCTGGAAGGGCCACGTGACGTGAGCCAGGACGCTCCTGCGGTGCCGTCAAGGGGTGGGTGGGGGGTGAATTTGGATCAGCATATCAGCAGTGAAGACATTAGGAACATACTTTTAAGTTTTTTCTTATGGGTTAAATGGGACATTTATCAGCTGTTCTTTTTTTCATTTTATTTTCATTTCTCCCTGCCCACCCCACCCCACCCCCCTTTTTCTCTTTGGTTTTCTTTTGTCTTCAGCCTGTTCAGCACACTCGGAGTTCTTGTCGCTGTTTGGTAAGGAGACCCTGGACAAGCACCCGCACGCCCTCCCTGGGCGGTTCCCGAGCATGGGGCGGTTTCTGAGGATGCCGACTGGGGGTCAGACGTCCCGCCAGGCTGCGGATACAGCAATAAGCCCTCAAAGAGCTGAGCGGTTGGGGCCAGAAAGAGATGTTAGCCCAGGGACATCACAGAGAGGAGGAGCAGGTGCAGGAGCCGTGAGCGGCACAGGCAGGAGGGGCCTCGGGAGGTGGGGAAGGTGACCTGGGAGAGGAGCGTCTGGACGGAACTCTGAAGGATGGCAGCTGCCTCCATGGTGGGGATGAGGGATCGGCAAGTGAATGGACCTGCAGGGGACCCGGTGCAGCTGGCCATGACAGTACGTGCCGGGACCTGGGCAGAAAGGGAATCCACACGGTCAAGGAGCAGCGAGAGGCCCCTGAGGCTCAGGCACAGGGAGCCGCAACTTGCTCAGGGGTGCGAATGGAGGCCACAGGAGCCAGACTGGGCCCAGCAGGCGGCCAGATGAAGAATTCCGGTCTTTATTCTACAGAAATGGGAAGCCACTGCATGGGTAGGCGTGCACCTGAGGCTGTGTTCTGGGCAGAAGGAACGCTGTGCTCCCGGGCGGCAGGAGACACACGCCTGCAGGTGGCCTGGGGTACTGGCACGTAACGAAATCATTTCTGTCCCCACGGCCTGGAGA
This sequence comes from Cnephaeus nilssonii, assembly GCF_951640355.1. Taxonomy (NCBI): domain Eukaryota; kingdom Metazoa; phylum Chordata; class Mammalia; order Chiroptera; family Vespertilionidae; genus Cnephaeus; species Cnephaeus nilssonii. Next base: position 14,522,121 of record NC_137094.1, read on the forward strand.
ACGCCCTGCACACACAGACGTGCAGTGCTTTGCTGAGTGACGTCAGGAAGGCATCAGGTCTGTTTTCATCAGGAAGAGGGAAGCCTTACGAAGTGCCCTGTGCCCCCGTGCCCCCACCGCTGCCCTTGCAGCCTGACTCACCCCCACTAAAAGCCGCTGAGAGGCTGCCCTGGGCTGGAACGCGAGGGGTTTGTCTTCTCGGACTGCCTGGGAGTCAGGGTGAGAGCTCCTGAGCAGCAGCGGGGGAGGTGGGATTAAAGGCACTCGCTCCTCAGTCAGCAATGGGCCCTCGGCGTGAGCTTACAACCACGAGCGAACCTTCCGGAGTCCAAGAGCCAAGCCTCTATGTACACAAGACGCTATTATTTTCCCCATAAAACGTTTTAATGGGTACACGAGAACTACTGTTCTGTGGGGAATGAGGCCTGTCCCCCTTGTTAAAACCTTACCGTTTTTTTAATATAAAATGAATGGCATGAAAACAAGAATGTCTTTAATTCTCAGAGAGTGTGCTTCAAAAGATAGGAAATACTTGGATTAAAGATACAACTGTATTCAGTCCAAGTTTTAGCCTTTCTCCCTCTATAGATTAGAAAGATCATTCGCCCTGCCCAGTGTGGCTCTGCAGGTTTGATTCCCGGTCAGGACACAGGCCCGGGGTGCGGGCACCATCCCCAGTGGGGGGCGTGCAGGAGGAATCCGAACAATGATTCTCTCTCATCACTGATGTTTCTCTCTTTCCCCCTTCCTCTCTCTAAAATGCAAAAAAAAAAAAATTATTTTGAAAGAAAAACATTTCAACTCCAGGAGAGACTTGTAGATGTAACTAGCATTTGGCATCCAACTTGGATAAATATTCCATCACTCATCAAACTACCTCACACAGGCACTGCCACTAGCTCGCCACGGGCGCCACCAACAGGCAAGAGGCTGGTCCCCTGGTTTTGTATAAAGCTCCCCTTGGTCTCAACTGCACTGTCCTCACTCATCTCAGGTTAACATGGCTCTCTCTACACTTCACCTTTGCTCACAGACAAAGCCCCAGAATTGTTTGTTAACCTCAACGTTCCGTCCTGCCTGGAACCCCTTCCAGGTGAAAGCTGTACGGTTACAGCTCACCTGGCACTTGAACACTCATCCCCCAACACTGGACTGATAGGTGCCAGAGCTCTAAGGTTAGACTCCTTACTTTAGTCTGGTTCAAAAATAAAAGCCCAAGTTCAGAGACAGCAAGTGCCTGTCCAGATCAGTCCGTTGGCTTAGTTACACACATAAGGCTTGCACCTGGGTTTTCTGGCTCACAGCCCACACCGTTCTCCCCAGGACACCACGAGGTTATAGCTGCGTCGTCTGAAGGTTACGTGTCTAATGGAGGTGGGCGGGGGGGCGGTGAGGACATCTGTAATAATGTCAACAATAAAGTTAAACCAAGAGGGCACTGCAGGTGCTTCGGCAGGGAGTTATCGGGTGCCGGGTAAACTCCACCCCCCGGGACACAGGGGTGTGTGAGGAACTCTCCGCTATGCCGGCAGCTCCCCGACAGTTCCCATAAGGCACCCCAGTCCACGTGCTCTGCGACCGCAGTGGGCTCCCGAGGGTGAGGGTTGATAATGCGGTGTCAAAACACACACCAGAAAAGCTTTCAGTAGCTATTAGAGAAATAAACGCAGATTAAAAATAGAGTGTTTAAATATATGTGTACATATTTAAAAAATAAAGTTTACATGTCTTAGACTTAAATATTCTAATAACTGGGCATGTCTGCAGTATAACATGTTTGGCCTCTTGGAGTTTGTGTTATTTTACAGGAAAATGCCAAAGCAAATTTGAAAAAATAATAAAAGATATCAAAATAATATAAAGAATTCACAAAAATATGGTGCTGAAGAACCGTTACATAGTAGCTCTCCAAAAAGTTCCTGTTAAAAATTTTAAAAATCGTATTTAAATGCTAAGGGATTTAAAATGCAATGCCTGAAAGCACTCTCAGAACCACACAGAGATGGAAAAACGTTGAAGTCCAGTTCTCTCTCCTGATAGTCTGACGAGTTATATACTCCAAAGGAGAAAAGGAGGCCAAAGAACAGTCACAATTAATCCACGGCAATGGGAGTCTACACACAGTTCCTTTTTTGAGGATTCTAAAATGAGAAAAGACACAAGGGAAGCTTAGGGGTGCCAGAGACTTTCTGTCTTGGCCTGAGCAAATGGGTACAGACCCAGGTGACATCCCACAAGCCATGGCACCAGCTGTCCTGGACACTTACGTACTTTGCTGCCTGTGTGGAGTACCTCAGAAATTATTAAAAGGAAATTAGAGAGATATGTAAAACTCCAAGAGTTTCCTATATGTAAGAAGTCAGAAGCCACATAACGGCAGCATTATGCTCATTCATAAGAATGCAAAAGAGTGCAGCTGAGCCCTGGCCGGGTGGCTCAGCTGGCTGGAGCGTCATCCATACACCAAGAGGTTGCAGGTTTGATTCACGGTCAGGGCACATAACCAGGCTGCCGGTTTGATCCCAGGTTGGGGCGAGTACCTGAGGCAACCAATTGATGTTTCTCTCTCAAGTTGATACCTCTCTCTCTCTCTCTCTCCCCCTCTCTCTCTTTCTCTCTCTCTCTCTAAACATACCCTCGGGTGAGGATTAACAAAACCAGTGCAGCTGAGAAACATTGTCCTTATCCAGCTCTATGTGAGGTCACACTCCCTAAAGACAAACGGAAGATGTGGGAATCCACTGTTATTGTGAGAAGGTGAAGGAGTACATGAACATTCTGTACGAAATGTTTCTAGGTTGAAGGGAAGTCCAACCAAAGCTAGTCTCCTGGGAATTATTCAGAAGATAATGTCCACCCTGCCCTGGTGGCTCACTGGTTAGAGTGTCATCCCCGGTCAGAGCACATACAAGAATCACCCACTGAATGCATACATAAGTGGGACAGCACATCAGTGTTTCTCTCTTTCTCTTCCCTTCTTCTCTCTAAAATCAATTTTTAAAACAGATGATTCCCGCTTTAATTTTGGATAACTGAAACATCAATGCAAAAATTCAGGCAGTCAATATGAAACATAACTTATAATTTCTAAATTTAAGAACACCAAATATTGGATGCAATTATAATAGAAACTAAATATATCAAGTAATTATATTCAGAAACTATAATTTCCCAAAAAGTGTAATGTGTAGAACTTACAAGTTATTTGTGTGTATTTATATATGTACACACACACACACACATATATACCTATTCCTCAGTTATTCACGGTGCCTTGATAAAACCCTTAGTTCTCCCTGTAAATGGAGTTAAGCTGAGAGCACCTTTTCCGGTGCACTAAATGTTTTGTTCCTGAGGTCCCCCTAACACTGCCCTGAAAGCTCACATCTGGAGCTCACATGTACTTGGCCGGCTTATGACAGTAGATGAGGGAAGGTCCCACTCAGCTCTGCCAGCCGCCGCAGAGTCCCCACAGGACACGGGAGTGAGTGGCCGCCTGCACGCAGTGGAGGCAGGTGCCGGGAGTGTGGACTTCAGCTCGGTGAACTCAGAAACCCACAGAAACTGACTATGGGCTGAGCGGTTCTAGAAGAGTCACTCTGGCTAAGTGAAGTCCTTGCCCTCGCTGTCTACTCCGTGGCTCCCATGTCTGAAATGCAGTTGGCATGCACATGTGTAGTCCAGAGCATTAAACGTAAGTGCAGGGGAAAGTTTTCATCTATAACAGCTCATCACTGAATCGATCCGAGATCAGCAAAGACGCATTCAAGGTCCCTGTTCGGCTGCTCCCTCTGATACAAACATGGCACGCACTGCCGTCCCCCGTCCCTTGCTCCGTAATGGCACAGCCTTAGGGTTTTCACATGGACAGTGGATGAGTATAAAAAGCTGGTCTCCCGTTTCACCACAGGGCAGGCTCCTGAGGATGGACCTGCAGGCCCGGGGCCGGGCCCGGGACGAGCACATGCAGCCATGCCCACGTGCGCGCATGCAACACCGCACACCACACAGTGCCGACGCGAAGGACCCGGTGAGGCCATGCGGGTGCTTGTCCAGGGGTCTCCTTACCAAACAGTGAGATCCTATGCCTGACAAGAACTCCGAGTTTGCAGAACAGGCTGAAGACAAAAGAAAACCAAAGAGAAAGGGGGAGAGGGGGGAGGTAGAAGAGACAGGGAGAAACGAAAATAAAATGGGGAAAAAAAAAAAAAAGAAGAAGAAAAAAGAAAAATAAACAGCTGATATATGAGCCGGAAAAAGCAACATGATGTCACGCAGAGAGTACTGATTCTCCAAGCAGAATGTGGAGTAAAGGTATTAAAGAAAGTTTCTGAGTGCATATCTTTAACAAACATGGTTTAAAAAGCACATATTATAAGAAACAAAAAACCGAAAGCAAAGCTAATTAATATAAAAGCAATCTATATGAAACCCGCAAAAATATAACTGAAGAGAAACCACAAGGAAAAGATTTATCTGTCCAAATGTCCTACTGAAATTCTAGAATCGGTGGTTGTTACGGACATTAGTTAACAACAGAAATATGGTGCTTTGGGCATAAAATGTTACGTTAAGTGTGCGTGTGTTTCATCACTTGGACTTTGCCGCTTCCCAACCTGGGCCCTTACACATAGCACTCCCGTCCCTCCCAGCCAAGCATTTCCCAGAGGTCGTTTCTGAATTTCTGTCTGCATCTGTCGTCCCATGTAACTGACGTTGCCCTCACAGCCACCTCTGCTCTCTGCGGAGACCCAGCTCTGACGCTGTCACCTTGGACAGGGATGTGACGGCACCACCCACATCCAGCCCGACTTCCCAAGCACAGTCAGCGCTGGTCCTGACCGCCCTCCTCCCGGCACAGCTCTCCCAGGACCAGCGTGGGTGGCAGCATGGGGCACCGACTCCGCCAGGGAGTAAATGGGGCAACTAGCTGCTCGTGACAGGATGGCAGAAAGGAGGCCGAGAAAACCACACCTGAGATGCTGACCTCCCCGACGAGGGCTGTGGCCTCAGACCTCACTGCAGGAACCAAGTGGACTCATTTGTAAATGAAAGTCACCACAGGTGGAAAATCTCTCCAGTGCGGAATGTTTTACACAGCCATCTACTCAGCCAAAACTCAGACATCGGTTTTCATGGCATCAGCCCCTGCGCTGTGTTACCTGAACAACACACCAGAACAAGAGCAGCCTCTCCGGGTGCCTCATCACAGAACTCCACGTGGGGACCGCGAGGACCAGCATCTGCCTCCGTTGAAGGAGAGCCGTCACATCTTAGAACTGCACACCTTCCGGATTTATCTCGCGATATCTTCTACCTCTCACTCGGGGGTGCTCGCTGGTATCCTGGGGAAACGTCCTGAGACGATGCTGAGTTTACAGCACAAGGGCTGTGTTTTACCCGAGTTAAGCCAGACCTGGGATACTTGGCTGTGATGTTAAACAGAACTGCTCCGTATCCCATGCCTTTAGGTGACACTTAAGCCTGAGACCCTGTCAGAGAAAAGTGACCTCTTCCATCAGCTGCTCCCAACAGCACCTGATGTGGCCCCTGCGAGAATCAGTGATATATAGAAAGCTGGGCGCTCCTGTGCTGTCACTTTCCGGGTGTACGTTTGTTTGTTATGAGCTCTGGCCTACACTTTCTCTAAAAATCCTATGTAATAAAAGGCTAATATGCAAAGCGACCGAATAGCAGAACGACCAGTCGCTATGACACACACTGACCACCAGGGGCAGATGCTCAATGCAGGAGCTGCCTCCTGGTGGTCAGTGCACTCCCACAGGGGGAACGCTGCTCAGCCAGAAGCCAGGCTGATGGCTGGCAAGCAAGGCAGTAGTGGCGGGAGCCTCTCCTGCCTCCACGGCAGCACTAAGGATGTCCAACTGACGGCTTAGGCCTGCTCCCTGGCACAGCTCTCCCGAGGGCTCCTGGACTGTGAGGGGGCGCAGGCTGGGCTGAGGGACCTCCCCTGAGTGCACGAATTTCGTGCACCGGGCCTCTAGTATTTCCATAATACTCGGTCCTCTCTCTCTCTCCTCATGACTAACACTGGAGAATTTGCGTGGGTTCTCCCTCAGCATCGCCACTCACTCGCTGGCTCAGCACCCCTTGCTGCCCTGCCACTGCTCCCCACTGAGCGCCCTGAGGGCCTCAGGACCAACCAGCACACCGACCTTCTCCATCTCCATGTGACCTCACTGGCTGTGGAACCTGTGACACTCAGATTCAAGCATTTCTCCGCCAAACACATATTTCCAACTTTCGGCTGGATCTCCAGATAAACAAGCTGCTAATGGCCAATAAATACCGAACCAAACTTAACCTCTTCCTGAAACTGGCCCTTCTGAAATTCCTCCAGGGTGCCAGTGACACCGCAGTGTCGACCGCCCAGCCTGCACCTCAGCACCGCGCTGGCCTGCCTCTCGACTTGCCGGGTTGATTGTCTCTCTCGGTGTCTCTCACACCCAGCCCCTCTCTCCATTCACACAGTGCCCTCTACACCTTATACATGTCCCACCTCCATGCATCACCCTTATTACATTGTGAGCTCTACATGTATGAGTCACTCAGCCATACTTCTGAGTCCATTACAGTTAAAGACTGTATCCTTGCATGCCATGGCCCAGCCCACCCTTCCACTCCCCTGCTCCTGCCAGAAGCACTGGGTGGTCATTCTCCCCTGGAAGAGGCTTCAGTGGCTTCTTAGTGCTGACTAAGTGAAAACATTAGAGAAAATTTAAAAGATAAAGATGTCAATGACAACAGTTAATGCCAATGACAACATTCCACAGTGAATCCACATCCCCTGAACCTGCCCTGGAACCACACGGTGAAGCTGCTCTGGTTCACCTGGTGAGGGGCGGGGAGCAAGGCCGAGTGCCCTGTGGTCCGTGAGCAGTTCTCAGAGTGAGACTGACAATTACACGGAGGCAGCAGACAGCGCAGGCGACGGGAGAAGCGGAATGTGTACAAGTCTCTGTGCTGCTCCTCTGTCCTCAGTGCTTTGTCTCCCGATTTATGGAACTGAGTGGCATCTCAATGACCGGTGCCCTCGGGCACACACTGTGTGTGTGACAAAGGCTGACTGGGCCCAGGGAGGACGAGGACACTCTGCAGTGGCCCTGGGGGCATGAGTCAGTGGGAACTTGGCGCCCTGTGGGCACTCACTGTCCAGGGGGACGGGGCCCAGCAGCTGCAGGAAGGCCTGTGAGGTGAGCGGACGCCCCTGGGGACGTATTCACTGCACACCAGTTTTATCAACATTGCAGGAAGATTCTTATCTGACAGAGTTTGGGGACATGTTAATGCTATTGCAATCCTCTATCACATGACTGGCTACCTACTAGCTGGAAAATAGATAATGTACCTGAGTAAAGAGATGAGTTTAAAATTCCATTCAAGTCCCCATTCCGAATGTCACTAAAGCAGAAGTCTAACTCTTCACCCTCTGCACCCAGGCCCACGTCCCTCTCTCCGACAGGCTGGTACTGACTGCCATTCAGCGTATCATCACTGCCGAGTCCAAGGACAGCCCGGGCCTGCTTCGTACAGGTGCGCACGCGCAGGAAAGTGTTCCCGCTCAGGCGAGAGCTGGGCGTGGGCCCTGCCCAGGCAGCGCGGCGACGAGGAAAAGGCTCCCTCAGTCAACGCTTCTCGTGTGCAAGTTCTGGGGGAACTCTGGGTCCCCGATGGAAACCCCAGGGCACCACCAGTAAACCTATGATAACACTTAGATTGAAACAAAAATGAGAAAGCGCTGCTCCATGCCGGCTAGAGCAGGGCAAGGGGAATGCTCGGGGAGGCTGCACTCTGACTGCACTTTCTCCCAAGAGTTGACATTATTTTTTTTTTTAATATTTAAAATTGTAATTCTTGTAAATGGGATTTTGCCCTCCTAAAAAATTAAGGTTGGTAAGAATATGAGATCGGAAAGAATTTTAATAAATTAATGTTAAAAGCACCATCTTTCAAACCTCCCAATACAGGGGTGCTCTCCAGCGTCCACCTGTGAATTGTGTGGGTATTTTAGTCCTGCCATTCAGCAGCCAATATAGAAAACCTCGCTGTCTACAGCACATGCATTCACCCGCAGAAACCGCCATCCCCGGGGTCTGAGAGCAGGAGGACGGCCGGGCAGAGGCACTGGACACAGCTGCTCAGCCCGGCGCTCCTTCCCCAGGGCGCCCCCTCCCCACAGCGGTCTGCGTGCGCAGCTGTTTACCTCGTCACCATCTCCTTCTCCTTGTTTGACGCGTGTCCTCCGGAGCACAGCGGTCTGCTCGCTGCAGACAAGAAGTATAAACGGTGGTTTTTGAAATACTGGTCGATTAGAGGCAGCACAACCTGAAAGGAAGGAGAAGACGACAGGTGTACACAGGGGAGTTTGGGGGGTGAGTGAGCGCTGAGGCTGGAGCAGGCAGACCATGTTCACGTGCAACAGGTGCCAATCCCCACAGCCATACCAGCCGCCCGCCAGGGAGTGGCTCTCTCCTCGCCCTGTCCTGCCAGTTCCTGTGTGTGTGTGTGGGGGGGGGGGGGGTACTTATGAGGGATACACTAAATTTTCGGCTGTTTAGAATTATTTTTAGTATTTTATCAAAATGAAATATTCGTAATCATCCATAAATGCAGATTAGTCGCAATCAATGACTGCCACTTATGCGGCCTCTGCCACGCGTGGGGACGGCAGTGACATGTGCATGCAATCCGCCCGGTGAGACTCTGTGTGGCGGTGCCATCCCCTTCTCTGCAGGTGCAAACTGAGGTGCAGACAAGGCGTGGTCCCCTCACAGTCGCCTGCCACTTGCCGCTCCACAAGGTCCTCAAAGCCGCCTCCCACTGCCTGCGCCAGCCCTGGGGGCCTTGGGTGGACTCCTCCCGCCTTGCCCACTGAGCCACAGGCTCTGCCCAGGCCGCGCCCTCTGTCTGCAATGCTCCTCCCTCGCCCGTGACGGCCCACGCCCTCCTGCAGGCCTCCTCAGGGCTGCATGACGCCCTTGCTCACTCCTCAACTAGACAAGGCCTCCCTATTCTCAGCTCGTGCAACACCATGTGCAGCTTTCCACTCTGTGATCGGGATTAGTGTCTCTCCCTCAGAGTCTCTGGGGCACAGAGAACAAGAAACCCTTCTGCGCTGGTTCCCCCTCAGTCCTCTCCTGGACCCTGTGACCACCACCTCACAGGGTCATTTACCACGAAGCACCAATGCTGAGGGCTCCGCTGGGCGTGTAACAACCAGCAGACAAATGTTTGAACAAATAAAAGAAAAAAAGGGAGACTAAATGGCATTCCCAGCACTGAGACTCAAGTCTGTCTCACTACATTTTCCCCTACAAGGTGGTGCCGAGTATGTAAATAGGATAGGAACATGGACGTCTGGTGATCTTCCTAGAAAGTTGAGACATTGCCCGAACTTAGTGATTGGCATATGATAGGTACTCAACAAATACGTGAATGAATGAGTCATAGATTTGGTAGAAATTAAGCCACACCGGGCACCTGCAAACATAACCACTAGGATGCTGAGGACGCAGGCCATGCAATACAAGGGTGTCTTTAAACATGGTGCAGGCCGTGAATTCAGCACCCCAACCCCTGAACCCAGGGGACTGCATCACAGTGAAAGAGGTGACTGGCGGGTGCAGCTCAGAATAAACTTCAGCTGCTTCGTGCAGACCTTGAGCAGAAGAATAGACCAGAGAAATCTCCCTGACAGTCAAGGGCACAATTCTAAAAACATAGGGCGGAAGCCAAATGTAAGTCAATCGGAAGAATGTGCCATTTTGCAAATGATGTCTAACGCAAGTACTTTGAAAGGAAATTGGCAGACGTGAATAGGTCTTTAGGTTAATGGCAACATCCTGTCCACGGGAAAGTGTCCAGGGCATTCATTCCGTGTCCGTGACAGAGACGTGCCAGGACAAGTTCTGACGCCCGACAGGCCAGGCACAGTGCAAACACGGATTAAGTCAATAAACCAACATGGGAACTTGACAACCAACTCTGCACCTTCCCCAGTGGCCAAAAGAAAGTCATAAAAGCTCCGGGCAAACAGCAGATTCTTGATAAACTGTGCTAAATGGAATGAACACTCAGTATCTGACCAGCAGGTGGTCTCTGAGCCCCAGCCTCCCCATCTGTAAGCCAGCAGCCGAAGGCCCCACAATAAAGGTCCTATTGTGACTGTCCTCGTCATGTTCCCGTTTACAAATCAGCTGGCGTTGTTCATCTTTCTGAAAGAAATGCTCAACTAAAAATGTTCCATCATAACAACATTCAAATACTAAGAAAGCAGTATTTCCTTCCATGTTGTATGATAAAGCCAGAAAGGGAGAACGCTGTGAACTGAGGCAGCGAGGGCAGAGTGAGCTGCGGGGCCCAGCGCCCACACGGTTCATGCAGCTGTGGGTGCCGCGATCTGTGGGCTTGAGCAGAAGCCACACTTAAAGGCAAGCGCGTTCCGAAAAGAGGCAAAAAGCGAACGGGGTACTCTGTAAGCAAACACACTGAAGCGAAAACAAGACGGACTGTATACTGTACTTTAGCAAAGAACTTGATTTCTTGCTCGTAAGGGAAACGCTGTCCTTTGCCTCTGCTGCCGCCATCTGCAGACAGGAGAGAGTGTTCAGGAACATGGGCACGTCCAACATTCCAATCCCCACCCGCACGCAGAGTGCCCAGCACTGAGGAATGTGCTACCCCACCGACTGGACGTGAAAAGCCAACCAAAAACACACAGGCTAACTTTGGCAGTGTAATAATAAACAAAAAGAAATGTAAACCAACAGCCAAATTCAACTAAAAAGCGACTGAGCAGAGCCCAGCTAGGGCTCAGGGGCCTGGAGAGAAGAATGGGAACAGAACAAGGACGAAGCCCATCTCAGCAGCAGGTCCCACAGCTGGGCTGAGAGAGTGCCTATAAGCTGAGCGACTTCCATAAGCAAAGCAAAAACACCCAGGTCTCCCCAGGGCCCAGAAAATGATCTCGAGGTTCAGAATTGACTGGCCGAAGGCATTTGCCTCAGGGTGGCCTTTTCCTCCCTCCTTCGAGCATGCAGAGGGGCGTCATGCACACAGAAGAGGAATAATACACTAAGGACCACCGTGACGTGCGGCACATGGGGCAGAGGGAGCGATTCAGAGTTAGATACAGGGTTTCAGTAAAATTTGCAGGCAGAGCCTCCATATTTTTAAGAATCAAACTAACTTGCCTGAAAAAGTTCTTTTGCCAACAGAAGTCAAAACCATCTGAGATATACACTATTAAATCTTAGACACACTCAGGATAGGTTTTAGAAACTTTTAACAATATTTTGTAATATCACAACGTTCTTCCCGTGAATAAAGAAAACAATGGCTTTTTAAGACTTGCTAATTTCATTCTTGTTGTCACTTTAGCATTAAATCTCTCCCACGCATGTCACGCAAATGGCTGGACCCATATAAGGGACCGAGATACCTACCGAACTCCAAGATATACTGATGGGCTTCGTCCACGTAGCGGATGAGCTGCTGAAGGAAGCTGTAGGCAAATCGCTTCTCAATCGTAGGCGTGTCCAACTCCAGGTCCTTGAACCCTCTAGAAGCGCAGAATGAAAATGGAAACCAACATCCACAAGACTATTAGGAGGTAAATATGTATTTAAGAAAATGTTATGTTACATATACAAGTTTAGACGATTCTTTAATATTCTGTAGCTAAAGGCAAAAATGAGGCTTAATTTATCAGGACTATTTTGAATACTTGGATGTAAAACTGTAGCTAATAACTTTATTATTATGCAATACACTTTATTACTGTGCTGCCGTTAGAGAAACAGACTGTCATTTCTGGATAATGGTCGGGGAGTAACAAGCTCTAAGGAACTGTGGCAAACAGCGACGCGCTGATGATTCTGATGTGCACTGAGTGCAGGGAATAGTAGCGCTAAGGTTTGAACAGGTCGCTGACTTCACTCTTGGCCTTGATGCGTCTGATAGGGATGTCTGACTGGTCTTACAAGGTGATAAGTGGGGCGTGTGCGCTTGTACCTGGACACAGCATAGCCGTTGATCTGCAAGAACTTGAGGATGTCCTGAGCTTTCTCCCGGTCCTTGGCTTTCTCTTTGGCCGTCAGCGTATCATAAGGCACCAGCAGGGGATGGTTCCCGCCTCCTAAGAGAATGTCCAGACAAGAACACAGAGTAGCAGCGGGAAGTCATCTGGAATGAGACACGCTGCCTATGTCACAGGGCCACACCACAGAGCTCCTGTGCCCTCTCCACGCACGAGGATCAAGGGCTCACGCGGGCTCTTCCCCCAGCGCCAAGAGGGTTCCAAGGAAGACTGCCTTGGGGCTCGGGAGGCAATGACCCGTGAGCACCAGGCTTTCCTGACACTAAGTGCCCACAGCACCCGCAGCCACGGGAAGGGAGGGGGGTGGGTTCCCTCCCATTTGAACATCCCAGTAATTTGAAGGTGTAATAGCTCAGGTGGTAAAGCGTCTATTTCACCCCGGCAGTGGGACTCTGCGTTTCAATGAGGATTTTTAGAAAATATTACCTTTGGACTCCAGTTCCATTTTCTTCTTCTTTGCCCATATATTATGGTAGTTTTCAGCCATCATTTCTGCCATAGCCTTAAATGAACAAAATATTTAGCAACTCAGTTATGCTTTAATAAGTAGAAAAGGGTAACTTTGTTTTCCAATGTGTAATATGAAAACATGCTTTAAATTAATAAGTCATAGTGTATTGGTGATAAAGTACTTCCAGGAAATAACCAAACACACCTGTCTTCCTTGGAGCCTGACTCCCAGAGAACGGGAATGATGGTGAAATGACAGAAACAGTGGAGGAGATTTGAAGGGAATGGTCATTGTTACTTTTAATGTTTAAAGGCACGTGTTTGATTAATTCAATCATGAAACTTCAAATTAGCTATGAACTTCAACAACAACAAATTATTTACCACTTTTTCTTTTCATTTCCAAAGCTTCAGAAGATAACCTAAACCTTATTAAACACCAACGGCAGAGAACATCAGACAAACAGTCTAGTTTTTCGTCTCATGGCACACATAAATTAATTGGTAAAATGTGTGGCACACCGAAAAATGTATTTTTTGCCAATTTGACAAAAATAGGTATAAGTTTGATTCAGTCACACTGAGACATGGAAGCACAGAATAGACCAACTGAGGAATCTGAGAGAGAAGGGAGGAGGGGGGACAGGAAGAGATTAACCAAAGAACTGATATGCATATGTGCATAACCCATGGACACAGACAATAGTGCAGGGAAGCCCTGGGGACAGAGTAGGGAAAGGGTCAATGGGGGTATAAGGGGGACATCTGTAATACTTTCAGCAATAAAGATAAATAACACACACACACACACACACACACACACACACACACACACACACACACCAACCCACAAAATTTGCAGAGTATTTTAAACTGTAGCCAATACTTACATGCAGGTCCCTGGACAGTGTGACATTGCTCATGTCAATGGCCCGGGGGCTGTACCCATGCGCAGCATCCACAGAAACCTAGACAAGTTGTGTGAAAAGTAGTATCTCATTAAAACGCCCTGCGGAGAGACGTGCAAGGTACTTCCGAAATACAAGGCAAACGGACTTCCAAACACACTTCCTCGGACAAAACTGGCACGTATCTGCACAAACAGATCCCACAAACTTAGCTAGCAAATTAAATTATATTTGGGTGCCTGACAATGACTGGTGACTGCATACTAATCCCCGACATCTTCGGGGTTGCCAGCCCCAAAAGCTAATAATCAGAATTCAATTGTGCAATGATTCTAAGATTCCAGAATGTTCCCTTCATCAAAGGATCTTTGTGTTCTTGAGTTTCTTACAAATTCTACTTGGCTGCAATGAACTTTACCCTTTCTCATATAACAATAATTAATCAAAGAGGTCAATATTTACAAATGTCTTTATAAGCTAAATGTTAAGATAAAATATAACCAACTTTTTACTTTTAAAAGTATAACATAGACAGGGTGTCCCAAAAATGTATACATCCTTTGAATAATTATTAATTCCAATGGGGTAAATCTGAATAGCAAGAAACATCAATTGAGCTATCAGCTGTTAAAGTGTGTATACATTTTTTTGGGACACCTACTAGTATCAGTGATTTACAAAGGTTTCCTATAACCAGGAAGTTTCCTTCATTTTTGAAGTTTGGCATTTACAAAATGAAACATATCTTCTTATCAACTGTAAAAAGGTTCCGCTGCCCTGTGCTCTGAACACATCCCTCCAATGGCATGTTAGGTGACAGTGTGTCATGCCTATAAATCTGAAATTATACTTTGACATATGTCACAGTATAGTTGTATTATTATATAAATATATATTAGACATACTTCATGATGTATGCATATTATTATATTTCATATGTATACTCTCATGTTAGACATGGATAAACACGAAACAAAATGAAAGCTACAATAAAGCGCACATCTGGGCTTGTGAAACCAAACGAGGGCTGTTGCAGGCCATCACTAACGAAGGGCTCCCGGCTGCATCCAATTCTCTGCATTCCTACTGCCCAGTGCTCAGTTTGGGCTCAGTATGTGTTGAAACACATGAAAACAAAATATAGTTTGAAACGTGTGCATACACAAAGAAAAGGTAAAATCACAGTTTCCATTTATATGATACCTACTTAAGAGAACTTTAGGTAAAATATGCCCAAATCAGAACTTAAATCTATTTAAAAATGTATTTCAAATACATGTTTCACGTGCTTTTTCCCCAGAAACATTTCTGTATAAATGGCAATACAGACACAATATTCTGTGTACCCAGATACAGAGGCCTGAGCAGTGTGGTCAGGGACAGTGACAGACTTAGCTTCAGGAACACGAAAGGACCAGCGCTGAGAGTTGGTGTCTGGTCCGACCTGAACCCAGGTTCTCCAGGTCTAGGCTGCGCCTCCTGGAGCAGCGGTCGCCAACCGGTGGGTGGTCCGTGAGGCCCAAAAGGTTGGTGACCGCTGTCCCGGAGCACTTAGCCACACATGTAGCAGCTGGCTGAGGGGACGCGACTTCCTGGGTGTGCCATTAGTGACGAGCTCTCGGAACTCCTGCCCTGACTGTCGGGGTGCACAGTGGACCTTTGCAAGTGGCAGGTGCTCAAGCTCCCCTGCACGGCACAGCCACGTGGGTTCGAGGTCGGGATCACTTCTGCCTGGCCTCCCGCTTCTCCCTAAGGACCAGCCTTCAGCTCTTACCGGAGAGGAGAAAGTTCTAGACAACCCACTTGCAGGTAATGAACACACTACCGCTTTCAATGGTGCAACTTCAAGACCGTACCCCTGGGGACCCCTTCACAGCCTGGCCAGGAAAGGGCGGCCTGGCTAACCCCTCCAGCACTTTAACCAACACGGCACCGAAAATTTAAAAACAAATGTGTGTTTCCCTCTAAACTTTACATTAATCTTCAGAGTTTTCAAATTATTTGTTTTGAAACACCCAGTAAGTAAATAAAAGATTAGACTTATCTAACAACAGCGTAAACCATGGCTTCCTGGCGGCGCTCACCTGGCTGGTCTGAGAGATGCGCCGGGTCCGGTGGTAGAGGGCCATGCTGTCCCCCTCCCGCGTGCGCTCAATTCTCCAGCCCCAAGCCAGCATCGTCTTCAAAGATTCTTTGATTGGCCAGCGATAGATTTCTTTTTCCTACAGACAAAAAGGAGAAGATAAAAGGTGTGGGGGAATATTAAGAATCCAAATTAAAATATTTAATGCTTTGCTCTGAAATTGACTTCATTTAAAAAAAACAAATGATTGAACCCGTGGACACAAACAACGGTGTGGTGAGGGCCTGGGGGGTGGGGGAAAGGACGAGCGGGCTGGAAGAGGTTCATGGGGGGAAAAGGAGGGCCTATGTATGTAATACTTTCAACAACAAAGACTAAAAGAAAAAGAGTCAAGAAAGATTAAAACACACACACACAACGACTGACATGATCATTCAAAAATAAAAAGGAAAATGAAGAGTGTGAGCAGGCCCTGGTTAGACAAATGCTAACGGGACCCTGCTCATCACAACCCAGGGGCTGGTTTCCCTCAGCGACCCAGCTCCTGACCCCTTAGACGGAACTGAAAGGAGAAACGGTCAGAAAAGCGCAGATTAGATGACCCATGAGCAAAGGCTCTCCTCCCATCGTCGTCAAGAGACCTAATCGTCCTCCCTCAGCCCCTTTGTCTCCATCACCTCCTCCACCAACTCACTACCTAGAAGAGCTAGAAACCCTCCCACCTCACTCTCAAGAAGCTGATTACCCAAAGAAACAAAATTCTTGAGAACTCACAAATAACAATACTAAAAGATCACTTCAAGAAACTCTTAGGAATGATAAGAATCTTTCCTAATGTTCTTAAAAATGCAGGAGAGGAACAAAAATCAAAAAGGAATAGAAAAATATTGAGAAGAAAATAACCAATTAAATAATGACAGAAAATGGGAATAGGGGAAAAAAAGATAAAAGAAACAAAAGAAGTTTTGGAATAAAAGTTAAAGATAGTATATGTAAAGTAAAAAAAAAAATTAATAGGAAATTACATAACGAAGAAAAATTTTTGCAAAAAATTAAAACTATATAACCTAAAAAAAAACCCTCACCTTTTCAGATAATAGTTTATATGGCTTCATTAATGGTTGCACTTTAGATGAGTCTGAATATGTTTCTCCATAAATCCATCCATTGGCTAACTAAAAAAACAAAAACAAACAACAGAATTATTTTGCATATATTAATTTTAGAGAGTGTATGTGTGCATGTGTTTAAGTGTGCGCATGATGAAATAAATCTAAAATGAACCAAGATAAGGATTAAGGTTTGAATTTTATCCAGCATAATTTAATAAAAAAATTGCCATCCCAGTCAACATTATGTTGAGGAATTCCTGGAACGAATCTTTCCATCCAGAGACTGAAGGCACCCAGTCTTCCTTCAACAGACCAGGGCTGTGGTTTTGTCCATGAGCACTGCCCGAGGAGGCAGCCACAGCCCATGGCCCCGGTGACATGCATCCTGACACATCCTGGTGACACCCCGCCAGTGGCTTTGGCCTGGGAGACACTCCTTTGGAGGAGGGAAACTGAAGCAGCGTTTTTTGGGGAGTGTCCTGAACAACGCTACTTGTTTTCCCAGTCCTATAGCCAGTGCTCCTCAACACGTTGGCCCCAGGATTTTGCCTGTACAATTTTGCGTATGTTTTCATGTCTGCCTAGGGAATCTGGGTGACTGGCGGGCGTAGCCCAGCACTGCCTTCTGCAAACTTCATCTCCATCACCTCCTCTACCAACTCACTACCTAGAAGAGCATATAAAACAGACAAGTCTTACTGACTTACCCAGTAAACCAATTAAATTACTCAGTAAAGAGCCACGTGTTTAAAAAAAAACAAAAAGGGGGTTGGTTAGAGGGAGGAGGACTGGGTGGCCAGAGCCAGGGTGGAAGTGGAATCAAGTGGAGCGGACGAGGCCACACTGCCGTGTAAAACATGCTTTGGAGCCTTTGCTGCTTGGTTTTCACTTCGCCACATCACTACACACTAATTTACATTGTGCGTCCTCTCAACTCAGTTTCCCTAACAAACCTATTTTAACCATCTTCTCTCAGGTTTAACTGGGCTCAAATTAAATGTCACTACTCAGACATAGTTCCTTATACACTCCCATCCTGTAAGGACTTTGCCACGGACAGCGGCTGCTCTTGTTGTCTCATTCAGATTGAATTGTTTTCTGACAACACAAAGTAAACAGATCATCTTGCCATGTAATCAATTTTTAGTGAACTGCATATCTACTTGGTAATAAGAGATACAATCACTAAATTCTGATTAATAATTTTCAACGTTTTATCTAATATAAAATTACACATAAAACTAAAGTTTCTTTCAAAGATTTCCAGAATCACTGCTTTTCCTGAAGCCCCTGATGATTACTTTTTATTCCCACAAACAATGTGTGTTTAGGAATTATATCTATGATTTAATAGATTTTTTTAAAGTTTAAAACTGTGGTTTTTATGAATACCAATATTCTTTGTTTGTTTTTTTGTTAATCCTTACCCAAGGATATTTTTCCATTGGTTTTTAGAGAGAGTGGAAGGGAGAGGGAGAGAAAGAGAAACATCGATGTGAGAGAGACACACTGATTGGCCGCCTCCTGCACTCACCCCGACCAAGACCGGGGAACCTGCAACCAAGGCACGTGCCCTTGACCAGAATGGAACCTGGGACCCTTCAGTCAGTTGGCCGACGCTCTAGCCACTGAGCCACACCAGCCAGGGCTGAACAACAATATTCTTATTGATAAGGGTATCATATGTGTATTAGTGGCAGAGCTAGCTAAGTATTATATTAGCAAGTCATTTAAATGCTCTTTCCTAATCTAGATAAAGCTCTCCCTTTAGCGGAGAAAGCTGTGTGGTCAGAACCAGGGGTCCCAGTGCCGCTGGGTGCTGCCCGAGGAGGCCTCTGAGCTTACCTTGTCCATGGACCACCTGTCGTGGGAGTGCTCAGCATATTTGTTAATGAAGTATTCCAGCTTCTCAGGAATCGTAATGCTGTGGAAGAAACAGAGAAAAGGCTTGGTGCTCGCAGGATTGCAGGGACTCACATGGATAATTTACTCACAGCCCCTGCATGCTTAAATCACATTCAATGCATAGCTGTTAAAAAATTTGTTTTAACAAGGTATAACTTTTCCATATGATAGGAAGAATGCCATAAAAGTGAAGCAGAGAACGTTCTATCTGCTTATCATATATTGATTCATACTTCATAATGTCTTAGCATGAGTTAAATATAATATTTATGTGTAGTATAAATAAAGTAATTAAAATGTATTCAAAGATGAGGACAATAGACCATACCAATTTTTTTAAAAAACCTGAATCAAGATATGGTTAGATGTAACAAGCTTAAAGACACACTTCTCTCCCATATTCATTTTTTTTGAAGTTATTCTTTTTTGACTTAAGTCTCTTCTGCAACAACTCTACATGGGTAGAAGACTGCTGAAATCTGACCGGTTACATTATTTAAGTGTACTCAATTTTAAATTAATTTCATACAACCAGTGATGTACTAATGACTTTAATTATTAATGGTCTATCCCACTATTCTAATTGTTACTAATACAGAATATAGGGAAGCATAACTAACACACGCTTTAGGATTTTATAACATTCATTCTTGATTCTTTTTATGTTTAAATAAATATCTGATCTCTTGAACAGATGCTGAGTGCATGCAATTGATGGACTCGTGAAGATAAATATATTTATGAATGAAAATTAAGTATATGTATAATTTCATTCTTTAGCGAATATGACTTACTAATGAAATTAATGTTGAAATAGAATTCTAACTACAACCTGGTGTAATGAGATGGTTACTGTTCTTTCCCAGCTGTTATCAGTCAGTAACTGAATTATGGGATACACACGTACTTCAGGAAAATATATATATAAGTCACAGAGACAGAAATTATTGAGATTACTGTTTATACTTAATCTGTTACAAAGCCCCCAAAGGGCAAGACTAGGTAAATTAATACATATGCCCAACATTCATTCATTAATTCAATTTAATTAATCGAAACAATGACATTGTTCTGATGTTATTTTAAAATCCTGGATTCTGCCGTATGTTAGCAAACCAGAAACTTACCAAGCAGGAATGTGAACATGTGGTTTGCTGTACTTACTTTGGAAGAAGTACAAGGGTCAGTCACATAAGCCCAATACTGGGTGGAGTCTTTCCTTACATGACTGTCATCAAGTACCAGACAAGCACATGTAAGGTGCACTGAGCTGCCCGCATACACTGGGGCCAGTGACCCAGGAAGGGAACTGACCAGCTAGGGGCTGCCCAGAAGGTGGCAAGTTAAACTCCAAAGCAAGTTCACAGGGCAGGAGAGTGACTATCGAGGAACAACCTTGTGAATACTGATCTCGCTGAGTGACCACAGACTCGATGATAATGTGGCCTGAGGAGGCAGCTTTCCTTGTAAATGGGAAACCACGTTCCTACTTAATGACAGTAACAGCAACAACAAAAGTGCCGAGACTCCAATCACCCAAGGTACCTAGACATCCTATTTGTTGGACGTTTTACGCAATGAAGTCCACGGAAGAAGTTTCTCCGCGTTGAGTGACATGATGTCTGTGTTAAGCTGGTCACACTGCCTTCTAACTGTAGACTAACTTTCCCACAAACGCCTTCACTTGATATTCCCGTCAACCTCACGCTGCGCTCTAGCCGCTGAATGTCAGTGGGACCCTCGGCCTCGCTGCGGTGACCTGACACAAAGGCCAGCTCGCAGGACAGAGCTGCGCTCATGCCGGGGCATGGAGGCAGAGACCTACACAGAGGTTGGCTGCTATTTCAATGAAGATTTGGGGTACATTTTCAACCAACAATGTAACTGATAGACTGTCTGGATTCTCAGCACCACAGATGCACCGTGTGGTCATAAACAGAGGACCCGATTCTGTTAGGAGTGCCCTGGAAGGCACAGCTCATCCACTTCGGGTACTCATGTAATTGTTCTCACTGCCACCCTTTAGTCAGGAAAAGGGCCCCCTAGTAAAGAACTGATTCACGGGGGAGGGACGAGAGAAAGTTCACTTCAGCACCTTATCGTTTCAGACTTCACACATCATTTACTACAAAAAGCTGCCACAACAGAGAGTCCATACTTGGAGGTTTCGACAGGCTGGGGGTTGAAGTTGCCCTCGGAATCCATGGATGACTGCTTCTCCATCATGCTGACATGGTTTGACTCCATGTAGTCCGGGGGCAGGGCGCCCGCCACCGCACTCAGGCACGGCAGAGCCAGTTTGAAAAGCTCTTGTTCGTATTTCTAAGAGGAAATGGAGAACAAAAAAAATGAAATAAATAGTGTGTCACAATTTAGCCAAAGTTGTCCACACGATCACTGTGGAGGACGAGACGCTGAAGGAGAAAATGTGAATCCCCGGGGCTAACTCGGCTCACCAGCAGACTCTGCCCCAGAAAACAGGCCGTTCAGCCCAAAATCCCTGCAAACACGAGAGACGCTGACAGCAACACACTGCAGCTGCAGCCTAAGAAAACATCTTTGCTTCTCTAAAACTGTATTCCTCGATACCCGAAACGATGCGGCTTTGAATATGCTAAGAATATAACAAAGTGGGCAACGTGTTTTTACAACATAAACCCATTTCAGGCAACGAGGACTGTATTTCTTAGTTATGGTCGGTTATGGGGCCGCACATTGTAGAGACCACATGTGAGGACATCTGCGGCGGGCATTTCAGTGCAAAGATATTGGAATTAGAGCAGAACTAGAGGGAAACACAGGAAACACGCATCACCGAACTTTCTGGTACATAAATCACATGATTCATTCAATTTGTATTTACAGATTTTAAAAAAAATTCAAAAATAGTCATTTAAATCAGATCTCACTTTAGCCATTCAACTTTAATGTTGTAAATTCTTCTAAAAATGTCTTGTACATATTCTTTTAAAAGGACTCTGTTTACCAAAGATAATTCAGCAAGAAAAATTATCAAGAAGTCACTACTAAATGAAGTCACACGAACTTTGCCCTACTGGGAGGCAAACTCTGGCTATCAGGGGAAGTCTCATCAAGTCTCTTGAAGTCTCATCAAGTCTATCGGGGAAGACAAAATGATTGTGATCAAGAATGTAAGCACAACTGTACACAGAGTGATGTCTACTTTTCTCTGATGTGTGACTATCCATTCTTCTGAAAGTATATGAATTATTCATTATAAATATGGGCCTACGAGGGGCTGTCTGAGTGGAGGGGCTTAAATGTCCATAAGCAGCAAGTGGACAGTCAGTAAACCACTGGAATGTTATTACTCCAGGAGATCTCATATAGTGTATTTTCATACTTGATATGATTTCTTCAGGTTTTAAAAAATTGGGGAGGTAACTAAGGGGAGTTTGAGCCCAAATAAGACCAAATACAACAGAAACGTTATCAACCATGTGCATGATTTCCTAAAATGCTTAGCCATTTTAAATTCAGAAAGTGTTATGATCGCAAAGACATGGTGCCATAGCAATTATGAAAAGTCCATATGAATTTCATTTTTAACATTTGCTATAAATTCAGAAAAGAGAAAAAACTGTAAGTCTTGGTAAATCTTATCAAAAATTTATGGCCTTAATTATTTTATCACACAAATAAGCTCACAAAATATGAAAGTACCTTTTGAGACAGGGCATCAAAAATGCCCCAGAACAATTTCCTTGATAAATGAAGTTCTTCCTCAGAGGCAGCTCCGAAGTTCCCCCACCCGCCCGGCAGACAGTAGTACTTCCAGCACCTTTCATAATGGTTTGTCAGCAGCTACAGGAAACAATGATAAAGGCGATGAGCTAAAGACTCCTTTGATACTTTTTCCATTTCTTCCCACATGGCATTCAGACACCAGGTAATAAGGTAAACAGGACCAAAACTGCTCGAGCCACCTGAATTCTTCTGGGTGGCCTTGTTCCATGTCTGTTTCAAACGTAACAGTTGTCACAGCATAGAGATCCATGGACCAATTTTACAAATCACTCACCTTGCACATTCTTTACGAGGCCGTTGGACTGTCTTGGCATCTCTGTGTTCTACGTTAGTGCCCATCACTTACCTCCTCACAGTTTGATGAACTGGGATCCCCTGGACTCCGTGCGTATAACAAAGGGACTGACGTCAGGGTGACCCGAGCACAAACATCCCCAGGACAGGGGACCTAAAATGTGCCTTTCGAGGGAACTGCACCCTCAACGTTTGAGCTTCCTTTCTGCGACCCTTCACCCCACACTCTGTGATGTGATGTCTCTAAGTAACCCCAAAACTGCCCACTTCCATAATTTCTTTAAGTATATTTTCAATTTATTATCTTACTGAGTGTCTATGTTGCTTATCAAGTTTTCCTCTAAATATTTTATTTGTTTAGAACTAAACTGGAAATTCAAACTATAGCATCTTTCAATTTTTTGGTAGTTCTTTGGATAATGTGTTCTTGATCTATAAACTAACAAATATTCATAATTATTTGCCAAGTTAATAAAATGATGTTTATGAATCAACTAAAAATTTTTGGATTGTGCCCTGGCTGGATGGCTCGGTTCGTTGGAGCATCATCCTGTACACCAAAAAGTCTGCAGGCTTGATCATCCATGAAGAGAATAATAACCAGAGCAGAGAGAATGCAGTGACTTCTCTTTCCTCCGTGACAAACCGTAACTGCTATACAGAAAGGTTACCTTCCAACCTTATGCCATGACATCTGGAAACCATCATTAGATTGCCAACTTAGAAGCGCTGTTTTCAAAGCCACTCCTCATCCCTTGAGGCTGCTGATGTTCTAGGCCAGGCCTGTCACCATGTCTCCAGCCTGAGAATTTCCTGGCTCATCTTTTTCCTGTGGCCCGTTTGTTCCCCCTGATTTCCATTTCCACTGACTCACAGTAAATCAATCTTAGGATTTCTGTGGCCTTTTATTGCTTGTGTATTTTAGGTTGATACACACAGATCTATAGTTATATGCCCATTTCATCAACTGGAAGAAATCTTCCAACATCAGACACCAAACATGACATTTCTAAGAGACGTACGTACAGGTTGTAACAAGAAACACTCAGAGGACCCAGTAGTAAAATAACTCTGAACGTGTCTCCTCCTTACCTTAAGGGGCATCTTTGCATGCTCATTTAACAGCGGGACATCAAACACGAATCTTCTGAGTAAGTGCTGCATCATAGAAGGTCTCAGTTGGCTGGTGGAACAAAGCTGATTTTAATAATGGAGTAAACGGTCTAAACTAAGTAGATAATTCATTAGACTAAATTAAATATGCCAAGAACCTGTACCTATACCTCTCTTCAGAGGATGTTCATTTTAGGTGTTCCCAATGCAAAGATTAACCAAGGGTTACACAGTGAGTAAGAGGTTCCATTTGCACCTTGTCTCCACTCCGATCTGAAGACTGATCCCTCTTTCCCACAGGACACGCTTTTTCTTTGCTCCCTCCCTCCCTAACACAACTTAGTAATGTGTCTTCCCTCACTCCCATGAGTGGAAGGGTCTCCTGTGACCAGACGGGAAGCAGAAAGATGAGCAAATGAGGAGCAGGAGGGAGAAAAGGGCCGAGACAGAACTTCTGCCAGAGGATTATGGGAAAGGTGGACATGGCAGACATCAGCCTTCTGCTATGTCAGGCAACTGTGAAGCCCCCACCCACTTAATATGTCGACAAATCTGTGAGTCACGTATTTTGATTCCATTTTATAGAATTTTAGCCTCAGGGAAGTGATAGAACTGATTTCCTAATTTTTCACCTCCCCGAGTCCCGTCTGGCTTCCAAATCCCTACACCCCACTGTGAGTGGAAACCTTCCCTTCGCAGTGTACCACCAGCTGCAAGCCTGACTCCAGGAGCTCCTGTCCAATGAGAAAGAAGCCTCCATCCTCGTCAGGGGCCTGAGAAGTTGTCCCTTTCACCGTCAGAACTCCAGAGGGAGGACACGGTTCTGGTTTTCATGGGGAAGGCATGTGAACACCTCTCCCTACAGCAGTGATGGGCAACCTTTTGAGCTTGGTGTGTCAAACTTCGCCAAAAAACTGAGCATAACTCGGGTAGTGTGTCACTTGGAGGAAAAAACATTATTTCGCAAATGTTTCATCCTCAGGAGCAGCAAATGTTTCATCCTCGGCATGCGGCCGCCTCAGCGGCCGCGTGTCATCAGAAATGGCTACGCGTGTCAGTGCTGACACGCGTGTCATAGGTTCGCCATCACTGCCCTACAGGAAGTGGTTTTCCAGCTGGAGGGCAGAGCCAGCCTTCCTCACTGCCACCCCTAAGTAATGCTTTAATATTACTAGTATACCGAATCGTTTTCTATAGTTAGTAAGGGCCTCTTTCTCTTCTATTCTGGAAGAATCAAGAGGGGAGAATCTATTAGTCTTACGCTAAAGTGGCCAGGGACTCCTCACACCACCACCTCGCCCACCAACATCCAGAACAGCACAGCTGGTCCAACATTACATCCAATGGCTAGATACCCTTGAGAGGTTTGGGGAACACTCCTAAACTTAGCTCATACCTTAGTACAAGGACTCCCTACTAGAAATTAATTTTTTTGGTACAGAAGTTGTTTCCAAAATTCGTAACAATCTGTAGAGGGCCACATAGTAAATAAATTCTCTTTCTGAAAGAAGGAGAGACTGGATAAAGTTGGTTCCCACTCACCCACAAATAGAGAGCAGACAAACTTCTATGGAATCCCGCTGAGCTTTGGTCAGTGAGCAGCCCTTAGAGAGTCTGTACACGGTATGAAGCAACGAGTCGATGAGGGACGCGTGGTGCTCTGTGCCAGCAAAAAGAGGAGCACATCTTGTTAACAAAGGCAACACGGCTGTGCAGAGGTACCGATTGAGGGCCAAGGCCATGTCCGTAGCACTCAGAGCAGCCTGAAAAGGAATTGGAGACGAGAAGGTCATTTGTGTTTGGGGAATCAACAGGTTGACATGTAATTTCACTGTCTAAAAAATGACAAAAAAGTGAAAATGTATACCTTTAAATGTGGTTCATATGATTTTTACCACTAAAAACAATCAGCTTCAATTGCTTATCAATAGATAAAAAAGAAATGAAGTGCTTCTCCTCAGAGAGCCCAAGAGCCAAGAGGCTCACATTCTATAATAAAATATCAATAGCAGGAGAAATGGAAGATAAAGACACTAATGATATCAAAGAATGTGAGTACTTTGCTAGGAGAAGAAAGAGAAAAGAGCTTATTCTCAGAATATATTTCATCTTCATACATTCTCTCTGAATTCTACTTAGTAATACTGTTTCTATTTCTGCTCATGTCCACCAGCATCATTACTATGCTATCTCAGAATTTCATGTGAACACACCCAAAGAAAAAAATCTAAGTTTCATTTTTATGATTCTCCTCTCATGGCATTAATGAAATCCCTGTTGTCAACTAACAATCTATTGCCTTCTGAAATCAAGAAGACGCCTTTAGCTGAGGATGAAAGGAGGTGTTATAAAACTCCTGGACAATAAGCTACAGCTTATTCCACAAAGTTTCAAGCAGCAGTAAATCAACACTGATGATGACAGAGTCTCAAGGGGGCCAATGGGTACATGGGGCAGATCTTAACCTGTCTGTACGTCAACATGAAGACACCAGGATAACATCATGAGTGCATGACTCGGCAATGTCCATCAAACCTTCTTGATACTTGAACTGCTTTATTGAGAATAACTGTTTAGATCAACTTAGAGGTTATCAGGAGCCACAGTGACCTCCCAAATTAGGTTTTCGATGAGTTTCTTATTGTCTTCCATTGCACCTGATTAGAATCCTTATCTTATTCTTGAGGCTGAGTCTTCTCTACTATTCAATGAATTCCTTGAGGAAAATAGTCTATTTTATTATCTGTTTACACACCCCTTGCCTAAATATATAATAGGTACTCAATAAACACTTGAATAAATGAATAAATACGCCTATGAGAAAAGTATCACAAGCCAGAGACGGAAGAGTCACAATCCGGGAAGCCAGGAGTTCAAGTCATTACCGTGTCCAAGGAAGCAGCAGCCCGGAGATCTGGCAGAAAGCCAACCTCCAGAAGGTGGAGGAGGAAATCCTGAACCTCAATTCCATAGACCCTGTCAAGGAACAAAACCATGGCTGCCTTGTGATCTGGGCAGAACCCCGCAGACATGTCAGGCTCCACCACATTCCCATCTAAAAGAGAGAAGGCGACAGGTTGTAGTCAGGGGTCATGCCGTTTGAGAGACAGAGTACAAACGTCCACTTCCCAGCCCCCGCATGCTTTAAGCCAAGTTATCTGCTGAGTGGGTTTCTGTTATTCTGTTGAACAGGCTAATGCTGGCAACTGGCTCAGGGCATATGACAGTGCAATTTAAATCCCAGGCACGGAAATGTTATTTGGTATACCCATTTGTTAACAATGTGGTAAGGACATAGCATTCATTATGCTAGATACTGAGAAGAAAAAAAGAAGGTATCCAAAATCCACATTGTAAAACCAGGAGTAAATACCATGAAAAGTTAAAATATAAAATAAGGTTTCTCTCTTTTCAATAAGGGGAGCCTCTTTTACACGTTAATAAAACTTACTAACCACTATGTGATACTCTTGATACGTTTATATATTTGTAGGGTAGATAATTACAAAATGGTGAAACAATTCTATGAAACCAGTTTGACTTTCAAATGAAATATATTTCATGAACATAATTAGAATTAACATTTAAAACCTATCTGAGCATCATATTATTTTCTCTATCAACAACCAGTGTTGATATCTATATAAATTACTAAATCCTTTATTATAACCCCATAGATTCATAGGTTGGGGACCATAATATTAGGAATTATGGGATTATGTGTCAATTGAAATTATTGGGAAAATGATGTCCTCTCTGTTTGGCCATGTGATGATTATGCCAACTGCTGCTCATAACAACACCACGAGATTCCACAAAGAATATCACGGAATCTTTAATGATGATGCAATGTCGAAGCAAGAAGAACCCAGGGAAAGATGACAGAAGATGCATGACCATAACATCCGTCGCAACTTTTTTTGTTTTCATTCATAGGCAATGAATGAATTTGATACTTACATCATGAAAATAAACAAATAACAATGTTTTAAGGAAAATCAGATTAAAGACTAAGGTTGTACACCTACTAATTTGCAAATTTAGCTCTAAACCAAGTAAAATTGGATTTAAAATCCGGCCAATCCCTAGTGTTAAATCAGTGTGGTATAAATTTTTTTTTCCTTTTAAAAAAATAGATTTTTATTTATTGACTTGAGAGAGAGGAAGGGGGAGAGAGAGAGAAACATCGATTCGATTTGTTGTTGCACTCATTTATGCATTCATTGGTTGATTCTTGTATGTGCCCTGGCCTGTGATGAAACCCTCAACCTTAGCATATCAGGACGATGCTCTAATCAACTGAGCTACCTGCCAGTGCCTATAATTTTCTATTAAAAGCCTACATGAAACTCCTGTTCAAGTCTCCTAAAAAGCACATGATACGAAATTTCAATGTATCAGGTTCTACTATTTTAACATATGGTTGAGCCTAACTCACAGATCCTAAGATAAGAAATGCTGAGTAATTCACAGATCCTAGGGTAAGATTTTGGTTTTAAACACTCCTTCATTTAAGGAGTGACAATGGCATCCATCTGGGACCCAGAGCTCAGTCGCTAGGTCTGTTCACTGGCTCCCCCAACACAGACAACAAAGCCGATGAATGGCCTCCTCTGCTAACTGGCATGCGGAGGCCTGGGCATTGGCTTTACATTGACCCTGGGGACCTGCGGGGTCCATCCGCCTGAAGTCACCTCCTGGGCCTTGGTCCAGCACATCTCTCTCCGCAACCACGTATTGCCTTCAGGCCTCTGAGCCCCGCCCCCTTTCACTGTTCTATGGCCACACTCCGTTCTGGAACAAGTGTGCTCCGAATGTTTGAGCCAGGCCTCGGCTAGTCCGAGGGGCCTCACCTTTGGCTATCGCAGGCATCTGGAAGGTGATGCTGATCACACCCACCAAATCTCCCAGTGGAATCAGGGACCTCAAAATGGATCTGATCCTGATGGCTTCCCCCTTGCCAGCGTGAATCAGCTATAGGAAGAGAACAAAGAAACATTAGAATCACTCTGTGACATCGATGCTATAATTCTGCCTACAAACTTGAAGTACAGAATCGCGTCTAAAATTACTTGCTTTTACGGATATGCATAAAGTTAGACCCGGCTCAGAAACGGTTGTTTCGGGCTTACAGATGCTCTTTCCCTGCCCGCAGTCTCCTCTGACATCGGCGCACTATGCCGGGGCCCGGGGGCCGCAGTGTTATTTTTAAGGAGCATGACGATCACTGGTCTGGGTGCTGGCGGGCACCCCTACCCGCTACGGTGTCTTCACACAGAGGAGCCAGGGTGCCGCCCCGGGGCCCCAGGAACTTACATGCATTTCAGGAGCACAACGTCCTAACAGGTCGATCAAAGCCGCGTAAAAGGTCATGATGGCGTTCCCCATGTGGATGGTGTTGTCCTCCTCCGCTGTGTCACTGTCATGGATCATTCCAGAGAAACAAAAAATCAAACAGGAGGATGAAGTGACATTTCTGGTTTATTACATGTTCTCAGGGGACAGGGGCCACTAGGTAATTCATTCTGATGCTTTTCATGTCTGTGTTTAATTTATAGCTGGACATTTTAAAGCAAAATGACAATGCATTAAAGACCAGATCTGAGATTCTATCACCAAGAACACACTTGGGGGAATGTGAATATTAAGATCCTTTCAAGAAGGGAAAAGAAAAAAGAATTGCTAATTTGATGATTCTGCTCAATTTGTAATGGCACCTAGTTCATTAACAAGGAAGGTAAGAGATGAAAGGATTTGGTAAATTTAGAACACTTTTGTGACTAGATACATTTAGAGAAAGGGTGACAAAGATCTGTCCCATAAGGTCACATATATAGGGTGCCCAGTACAGTGTTTTCCCCAGAGTAAGAACTTTATAAGCATGATCTCAGTTACCCACTCATCTCTTACCCACCAACCCACTCCCAGTAATCCGGCATGTCGCCCTCGCCCTCTGTGAGAAAAACAAAAAGACTTCATTGTCTCGCTGATGAGACAAATCTTGATGGCCCTGGGAGGTCAAAGCATTCCTCCTTTGGCAGCTCAGCAGCCCGCTGTGTCCGCTGCGTCGGCTGGACTCAGAGGTCTGACCAGGGACAGCGAGGCTGCACTGGCCACACCGTTCCTGGCATGCAGGCTGTCCCCAGGGCCCTAGAGTGCACACCCACTGGTAAACCTGCAACGTAGAGAAACTGAGGGCCCTCCCTCCTCTGTGGCTGCCTGGTAAGTACAGACCTCCCAGTCTGGAGCCCAGCCACGGTGTGGGCAGAACTCTGTGCCGGGTATCCGTGCAGCAGGGCTGGCAGGACCACGCCTGTGCGTGAACTTGCCTCCAACAGGCCCTGTGCTGCTTCTTCTCCAGCAGCGGGGATCATGGGCCCAGCAGGGCTGCCACCTCCCAGAGTAAAGCAATCGGAGCGGCAGCCGGGATTAAAGCATGTCCATCGCTGAAGCTAAGTACCCACGACCTGCACATGCCCGGACAAATGGGAGGCGTTCGCTGCCCCAGCCATCCCTCCTAACATGATGACACCCCCTTTTCTGGGCTAAGTCCCCATTATCTGCCTAAAGGTCTCCCTCATTCACTATTGTCGTGAAAACTCATTCTAGCTGCTTCCCCTGACCTCGACTCCAGGTCCGAAGGCTCGCTGCCATCACCGTAAGAAGGAAGTTTGCCAGAGCCCCTGGGAGAAGTCTCCACGTACAGCCTCCCCCAACCTGAGGTCCTCACTCCAGCCACGTCCTCCTCGGGCCTCTGTTCATTTGGCCGCCTGGTCCAGCAGCCCCATCCCGCTCCCACATCTAACACACTTGGTCTCCCAGGGGAGAAATCACCAGTTACATTGAAATTAACAGACTGCAAATTATATTTTGTAAAAGTTCAAGTAGCACAATTTACTCCTAAGAGTGTGTATTCGACCTACGGGGTTTTACTGGACCCGCTGGCTGGGGAGGGGCCATCTCGAGAAGGGTCCTCGGCTATTTTGATGGCGTCTTCCATGGCTGCGAGGAGCCCGTTCCCGCCCTCGCCGCGCAGGGCGGGGCCGAAGCACTCGGGCCTGCGGATGAGCAACCGCACCACCACGTTCGCGTTCTCCTCCACACTCTCCCCTGCGGGCACAAGCGGGGTTACATGGGCTTCGGAGCAAATGCTGTTACATTAATTCACTTATATTTAAAAAAGTAGTAAATGAAACCAACAAACATGGTGGGAAAGCCAAAATTACATTCAGATGACTAGTTTTATGTGTACAAGACTGTCATTTTCTGTTCTTGTACTTAACATTTCCAGCGTAAAGCATTATGGAGGCATATACTGTTCATTTGTTAATTTGTAATTTGTAACTTGAAGCCATAGTCCTACGCCTTATAGAATCCAATTACAAACATTTATAAGAATGTAAGTACAGAAAATCTTTAATTTAATAATGAAGTACAGCATCACTATCAAAACCAATATAAAATAAGTTATTACTGTAAATATCTGATTATAAAATATTGTTTCTTTTCTAATATTTACCTCCCCCGTGAAAATGCTGGCATATATCACTATTTTATATCACTATTTCCATGCAGTTTTAATAAGGAGCGAAGAGGGCCCCACAAGCCATCCATCCTACCGTTACAGAAAACAGCAAATCTGAGGAAGTCGAGGTATCTCTCCCCTTCGACTGGGTTCCAGCCGATGTCTGGGTAGCCCTTGGCCACCAGCATCGGGCAGCTCTGCAGTCCACAGCCGGCCAGATACCGGACCACCTGCCAACAGGACGAGGAGCAGAGCGTGAGCTCTCGGGCGGCAAGTCAGAGGTCAGCTGCTTACTCCAGACGGTGGGAGACACCACCCAAGGGCGGTTTGTAACAAATGCAGCTTTGAAAGCTTTTGTGTGTTTTTTAATCTTTATTGTTGAGAGTATTACAAATACCCCCCTTTTCCCCCCATTGTCCCCCTCCACCAGGATCTCACCCAGCCCCAGGCCTTCACCACCCTATTGTGTCCACAGGTAATGCATATCTATAATAATAAAAGCGTGACATGCTAATTAGACCAGATGTCCTTCCGGACGACCTTCCTGACGAAGCCGGGGCAGGCCGATGTGGGTGTGAGGGCCGAGCCCCTTGCACGAATTTCATGCATCAGGTCTCTAGTATGCAATATAAGACCTTTGGTTAATCTCTTCCTGCTCCCCCTCCCCCCTTCTTCCCTCTGAGATTTGTCAGTATGTCCATGTTTCCATGCCTCTGGTTCTATTTTATTCATCAGTTTATTTTGTTCATTAGATTCCTTGTTCATTTATTTTCATTTTTAGATTCAATTGTTTATAGATGTGTATTTACTGCCATTTTATTATTCATGTAATACTGGTTTGGTGGTGATGAGCTCCTTTAGCTTTTTCTTGTCTGTGAAGCTCTTTATCTGCCCTTCAGTTCTAAATGAGAGCTTTGCTGGATAGAGTATTCTTGGCTGTAGGTCCTTGCTATTCATCACTTTGAATATTTCTTGCCACTCCCTTCTGCCCTGCAAAGTTTCTGTTGAGAAATCAGCGGACAGTCATGTGGGTGCTCCCTGGTAGGTAACTAACTGCTTTTTTCTCTGCTTTTAAGATTCTCTCTTTGATCCAGACCACAGTGTGCCAGCTGCTGTGTGGGTATTAGTGTCAGTACATTAGATCTAGAGTCTAATTAGACCTCAGACCCCCGGAAGCAGAATTCCCCCGCAGGGTCTGGTGCCTGCGGGACCTCCTACCTTCTCCAGGTCCGGCTCGCGCAGAGCTAAGGCCAGCTCGTTGTTGTCCATCACCGAGGCTGCCGCCACATCCAGGGGCGTCGAACCTCTCATCGCTGGCGAAGCTGTTAATCCAAAGGAAGATGAAACAAAACCTGGATTGGGCTGCAACTATGAATTCCGTGTAGAACACACTTTTACTTAAAATTGAATTTTGAAGTGCAACACATAATGCACTCCTCTAAGTTAACTGACATTACATTGGAATATGGGTATTATTTTATCACAAAAATTAAATAAAAGTCAAACCCTTCCTTACCTAGACCAACACTGCTGTTTTCCAATAAATAGCTGAGATGGTCAAACATAGCTTTCTGGTTCTGCCGGCTGATCCGACAGAAGTAACAGAGGAAACGGCAACAGTTGGCTACCATCTTGGGAAAAGTGATCTCCTGCGTAAAGAGCATTTAATTAGCTGTGAAAGCAAATTATCTTTATAAAATTGAGTCCCATTATTAACCCGTGTGTGCCCATGTCTGCAGAGCCTTGGCCCGAAGACCTTCCCACTTCCAGACTCTGACCCACCTGTCCCTGAGCCCCAGAAAAGCAAGCCTGGTGCTAATGTCAAAACCTCATCACCACCAATGGCTTGATTTGGAATTAATCTACAGCCCAAACCGAAGGAGGCATGAGCCCAGGTTAGGAATCTGACAGACTCGGTGTGACTCCTGACCACTAGCAGCTGGGCTTCCTTGGAAAGCTGCCATCTCACCGATTTGGTTATGTAAACCTGGAATTAGGATAATACCGCTCACTTTAGGCAAGAAAGGGGGATGTAAACGAGACAGTGTGTGAAGAACACCCGTGTAATATTTGGAACCATAAATTCTGATCATCAGTGCTGCCACTGCGGTTACCATTAAAATTCCAGGTATGCACAGTCTCCTGACTGCACAGGACTCCTCCGCTATGAGGACCACCCTGACCGGAAGCTGGACCCCATCAGACACAGGTCCTCTGAGAGCCAAACCTGTTCTAGGATGCTCAGTGATGCCTGGGGTCCTTCTTCAGCACAGCATTTTATAAATATCTTTGTAAGTCTGTCTAAATGGTGACTGGACAGGAAAATTATAGACTCATGTCCATATTTTGAAAGACACATAGTGAAATTTCAAAAATTATTGAAATATGTTTTGGAAATCAGACATTATGAAATTATACCCATTTATCTGAAGTTATTTGATATATTACTCTGTTCATTTGGTTCTAAAGAATTTTATTTTAAATTTTAATCCCTTAACAATTCACTTTAGAGTCTTACAACAAATACTCCAGAGCATCATCCTCAAGTCTTGGTCTGGACTGGGAACTTAGTGCAGCCCCCGGATGCCAAGGGGAACGGCTGGATCTCAAAGACATGTGTGTGCTGTGGATGTGTAACGTGAAGAAACTGACTTATGGTTCTAAATTTTAAATAAATAGTACAGTGTTAACTTTTGAAGTTTCTAAACATCCCTTAAATGACCGTTATTAAGGATATAGCATATCACACAGCAGAGGATAAAAATTGTTATAGATATTAAAGGAAAAAAACACACTAGTAGTACATCCAACTCTCAATCAGTAAGATTGTTGGGGTTTTTTTCCAAAAGGTGTCTTTTAAAACAGTCCTCTGAAAAAGGTTTAAGAAATGCATGTACTCCAGGAGGCGCAATAAACACCGCGCCAAGATTCGAAGGTTTTCCTTTACCTTGGACTCCCCACCGCCAAGGACGTTCACCATGACCTCCATCACCGTCTCGTGCATCCCCAGTGCCCTCATGAGATTAGGGTGCTGGTAAAACACTTTGTTATTCATAATGTCCCTACAAAGGAACACAGGTCAGAGCAAAATCTCAATAAAAAATTATCTGAAATCCGATCAACCTTTTGGAAATACTGGCATGTACGGAAAAGTAAGAGCAATCATAGTTAATCTACAAAAGTTAATAAATGCAATTGAATTTTCCTCAAAAATATTGGTAGCCTACCAAAAATAGTAAAACAAATTGTCCATTCTTTTCAATTACAAGAAATGTACTAAATATATAAACATTCACTAATATGAAATACAGTTTTGGACACTTAATCATCCTAATTTAATGTATATCCAAATGTGTTCAACCTTCTTTTATATAGAAATGAATCAGTTTCAATGTTTATACAAAAATTCCTATATAAATTATTAATCTATAAGTATATCTGCTTTAGGTTTCTTTAATACTTTTTATTTTTGCATTCTATTTGATCCATGTCAGTAGTCATCTTCATTATCTCATTTTTTATCTGATATTTATATAGCTAGATTGGCTTTTTTTTTTTTCTAAATATTTATGTCCTACGTCACTTTTTCACATTCTACATTCCAGTTTCCTACATCCTTATGTTAAAGTATTTTTCTTGTAAACATCATATAGATTAATTTAAGATTTCCTTTTTCTCTGGTATGTTAGTTCCCTCTTATTTTCATATCTCTAAGTTAATGCAAATTACTGATTGCTTAGACTTATGCAGGAACACACCAATAACATACTCACTAAAACACATTGCCTCCCATTCCTTCTTTCTGAATTCTGTGTTCCTTTCTCAAATGTACAGCCTTTGGAAGGCCTTTCAATGAGGGGCTGTAAGTAAATACTCTGAAGTATGTTTTTCTCTCACTCTTGAATATGGATGTAAATTTTCTCCAAAACCACACAAAGCATGAGCTCATTGTGTGGGATCCTCCACTGGTAGCAACCCCACACTGAGTCACGTTTTCCAGTCCTGCCATTGAGAATTCTAAGTATCATTCCTTTGCAAGTGTTCTGGCTTTCCTCTTTGCTTTATTCTAAAACTAGTGGCCCAGTGCATGAAATTCATGCGGGGGGGTGGGGGGGGAGAGCGGTGTCCCTCAGCCTGGCCTGCACCCTCTCCAATCTGGGACACCCTCGGGGGATGTCCAATTGCCTGTTTAGGCCCGATGCCCCCCTGCCGGTCTGATCGCCCCCACTGCCCACCCCCCACCAGCCTGCTCGCCCTCAACTGCCCCCCTGCCAGCCTGATCACTTCCAACTTCCCTCCCCTCCTGGCCTGATTGCCCCTAACCACCTCTGCCTCAGCCCTGCCACCATGGTTTTGTCCGGAAGGATGTCCGGAAGGTCTCCCAGTCTAATTAGCATATTATCCTTTTATTAGCCTCTCCAGCTGTCAATGTGGAACTATTGGTGCTTTATGAATCTGTGAATTCCCATCTTTCATCCACTCTGAAAAACTCAAGCCAATAGCTCTTCAATCCATTCTTTAGTCCCCCCATTGTCGCTCCCAGCAACCTTCTTCTGCACATGCTGCACCTCCTCCCACTATCCCTTAGGTCTCACAACTTCTCTTTTGTACTTTCTATCTCTCAGTGCCGCACTGCTGAGTAATTTCCTCAGCTCTATGATCTAATTCATTAATTTTTCTCTTCAGCTATATCTTACCTGTAATTTAATTACCTGTTGTTGTTTTTTATATCAATTCTCATATTTTTCATTTCTAGAAGTTTATTTGTATCTTTCTCAAACCGTACTGGACTTTTTGCATGTCTTGTTTTTAGAGACTTTATTCCTTTGCATACAGTGATTTTATGTTCTCTTTCCAACATCCTATTATCTGAAGTTCTTAGGGGAGATGCTCTAACTCCATAGTTCATTGCAACTGCAGACCCTTATTTATGGTGAACTGTTTCCTATATGTTTGCAGTTTTTTATTTTGGGCTAATTTTTTATACTATTTAGGATTTTTCCTGCAAAATTTCAGAGGAACTTGAGCTGAGAAAGCATACCACCAGGCCAATTTTTACATTAATTTCTCAGCTTGGGGGGTCCTTAAACTATGCATACGGTGCAAAGGTTAAACCCCAAATCTACATGAAGAATAAGTCATGATGCTGAATTTGCAATTCCCCATTCTTCTCTCAAGGCCCAGTAGATACAGACAAACATTCTTATTGTTTTCCACTGGAGAGTGTTTATCTCCTCATGGATTTTAGTGTGTTTTTATTAACCTGTGTTTTTATATATGATTATACATTTCTGAGTAATTAAAAAACAAAGGTATTTGCTGTGTATCACAGCCATCTTTACATCTAGTTGTAAAACTAGACATGTTTCATTATTGAGCAACCTTCCTATTTAGCTTTAAAATATAATCTTTAAAAACAAAACAATCTAACTTAATGATCACGCAATCTAAAGAGTGTATTTTTATTAATGCACCTACTGTTCTAGTATTGGGATGAGCAATTAGAAAACACATATAAGACAAAAGGCTGTAATGATTCAATGTACCCTAATCCCCGAATCATGAGCTTCTCCTCTTCTCTGCCCATCCTCACACTCAGCAGAGAGCGGATCTGGCCGAGGGAGGCCAGCAGGTTGATGGTGTCCTCCACGGAGACAGCGCTGATGGTGTAGGTCTTGGGCAGGGCCTGGACCAGACCCCCGATGCCGTCGTACTGCCGGTGCAGCAGCACGAACATGGCCCTCACCAGCTCGGGGTCCTCGATGACAGACTCCTGAGCCCACCGCACCATCGTCTCAGAGATCAGCTGCTGAAGAGTGGCTGCGAGATCATAAAGAAAATAACAAGAGAAGACATTAAAGTTGGCATTTCAACTGCATATTTCATAGTCCCAAACTCGTATCTATATTTGTACCAGAATACTTAGGAATATTTTTAGAAGAAAATAAACTTCACTTAAATATACACTGAATGGTCAGATTATTATGCTATCTGAACGCATAATAATCTGGCCACTCAGTATGTATATTAGAGGCCCGGTACATGAATTCATGCATGGGTGGGGTCCGGCCAGCCTGGCCAAGGGGAGGGGACATGGGCGGTTGGCCGGCCTGACTGCTGGTCGAACTCCTGTTGGAGGGGACAATTTGCATATTAGCCTTTTATTATATAGGATATACACTGAGTGGCCAGATTATTTTACGTTCAAAGATCATAATAATCTGTCCACTCGGTGTATATGTGTGTGTGTGTGTGTATATATACATACAATATACAATAAAGATGAGTTATAGGACATGCAAGAATGGAAATACACAAACTGACAAACTTTTCTTTAAGGACTACTCCTATAATGAAAGGATTTTAGTTGTTTCAAAATTGCAGCCACTTTTTCAAAATCACTGTTGGCAATCCATGCAACAATTAACACGAGTTGTCCTATTACTTTTACTTGTATTTTCTTTGTTCCATTATCTTCTTCCAAGAAAACCTGACATCACATGTCCTTATAAAAGTCAATCATGGGCATTCAAGGAGCTAGATGTTTACCCAACTGTCTCCTCACTGAGTCATTGCAGCAGTGACCTCGTGTTGTTACGTTTATACTTAAATTCAGATCCCAATAGTCACTTAAAATGTCTTCAAAGGGGTTTGATTGTGAAACTATTAAAGTGAAAAGTCATTCCACATATAGAAAATTGCTCGCTGTGTAATGTGCAATGTACTACCCTTAAAAACAATAGAACTTGCCCTGGCCGGTGTTGCTCGGTGGGTTGGAGCATTGTCACAGGTACAGAAGGGCTGCAAGTTCAATTCCTGCTCAGGGCACATACCCAGGTTGGGGTTTGATCCCCAGTCAAGGTGCATACTGGAGGCAACCAATCGATGTTTCTCTCTCTCTCTTTCCCTTCCTCTCCCTTCCTCTCTCTGTAACATTAATAAAGACATATCCTCAGATGAGATTAAAAAGTAAAATGAAAATAAAAACAATAAAACTTCCACACCTCATAAATTAAACACTACAATGATCAAAGCTAATATTCCAGAATATTTAGGAATATTTAGGGTTGATGTGACCAATTCACACATAGTGAAGTACTTAATTTCTATCTTCAATACACTGGCTGATTTTTTTAAAGCTGTTTAACCTGCTTTAATCTGTTTAAGGAAATAGATTTAAGGAAAAACAAAAACTACCAATTTTAACCAATTACAAAATGCAGATAAAATACCAATATGCTTCCACATATCTCAAAACTATGTTGTCATTTTATTTATTTATTTATCTATCTATTTCTTTATTTATTTTCAGTTGAGTCAGAAGCCTCCCCTAGAAATGATAGGGTTTAATCTGCAAAATGATACGTTATTTTGGTGATCAGAAAAGGGAAATATCCAAAAGTGTGGTTTATTTAACAAGAAATTATATTTGTGGAACTTTGACTATATACGTATAGTCAAATCCCATTACACAGAAGATCATTTTGCTAAAAAGTCTTTATAAATAGCTGCCAGCACGTTGGGGATTTGCATTTCCCCCACAGCATAACCTTCACCCAAGCATCCATGACCACACCAGCGCAGACCCCTGGACCACATTCTTTCTCCTCAGACCCCTCTGGGAGTGTGGTCCAGGAGAAGTAACACAGGCGAAAAGAGAAGTCAAAGTGCCTTTTCCGGACTATACAGAAGTCTGGGTGCAGGCCATGCTGCCATTTTAAAAGCTCAAAATCATAAACTTGATAATAATAATAAAGAGTGATTATGAGAAACGCTGAGCTCTGAAGAAGACCTGATTATGACACTAAAGAATAAATTTAGAAGTAACTGTATAAATAAGTAGTTTCCACTGTTCGTGAAAAGACCCACAATTTCATGAGTTTATTTTTTCTTCCACTAAAAGCTGTTGATAAACTGGCTCTGCATCTGAGCATGGCGCCTTAGGAGTGAGGTGACGAGTGTGTGTCTGAGACCCACTGCCCTGTGCCGACTTGATTCAGGAGGAGCAGCTTACTCTGCAGTTAAATAAAATACGCAT
This sequence comes from Cnephaeus nilssonii, assembly GCF_951640355.1. Taxonomy (NCBI): domain Eukaryota; kingdom Metazoa; phylum Chordata; class Mammalia; order Chiroptera; family Vespertilionidae; genus Cnephaeus; species Cnephaeus nilssonii. The sequence continues at coordinate 14,561,435 of NC_137094.1, forward strand.
GAACCAGAATCAAAATAGAGTTACAGACACTACCTACTTAAACCTTAAGGAAAGGTTTAACTTGGTGTAAGAATATTTGAAAAGCGACTGCATGGTATTTAGATCGGAAGGCTAAGTTACTCCCTTTTGCTTTCTCTTCATAGTCTCCAATCAAACACCTAAACCTTAGTGCTCCCAAGCCCATCCCCCTCATAAAGCGCTTTCTCTCCATCTGCTTCTACAAGTATCCTCTGATGCTGCCGAGCACCTCTGGCGGCTGCAGGCATGACTCAAGGACCTGATTCTTGGAAGTTGCAAGCTCCGTTTTCCCCCTGGCTCTCTAGTGCGACCTGGTTGGAGGATGGGTCAGTGTCGGCAGCGGGGCCCCTTTGCCTCTCCCCTGCTCACAGGACTTGTCGGAGGCGCTCTCCGCTGGCTTGTCAGCTTGTTTCTTCTTCAGGGATGTCACCTTCTCCACCAGGGACAGCAGGCGCCCTCTAATTGTTAGGTCACTGTGTCCATCCAGAGACCCATCGTCATCCAGCTCAATTCCTAGTAGGAAAAGAGGGAAGAGAAAGAAGAAAAGAAAAACCTATTTTAAAAGTACATTTCAGAAAAATAACTCTCAGGCTTTGCAGCCTCTTCCACTCACAGCGTCGGACACTCGACAACCCGAGCAAGCCTGCCCAGGAGCGCTCAGGGCAACCTTCGTGTGTGGCGTCTCTTCCTCCCTTCTCTGCCCCCTGCTCCTGGGGGCTCCTGGCCCTCGGCAGCCAGCACAGAATATAAGCCCGAACAGAGAACCAAGTCTCTCTCAGGAGACAAGACCCAGTCTGCTCCTTCCGCCGACACAGGCCGCTGTGACTTCAGGCGCCTTCTGCCTGGACCTGCAGTTCCGCCGGCTGAAAACCTCCCACTTTCCTCCTCACGTGCCTCCATAAATGTCAGTGGTATTTTAACAACTTGAGACACAGGGAGGACAGGTCTAGGTAGGTACCTAAAGCACGGATGCTTTATGTCGGAAGCAATAATTTTACCATTGCAGAGTGTCCCCTTCTTCATACTATATACATGACATATACATGGTATAACCTGACGGCAGTCATTCAGTGGTTCATTCATAAGCTGACTTAATACACAAGGCAGTGCTTTTATGCTCCTTATTAAAATAAAATAAAAATAATGCCCCTGGGGCCATGCAGATCACCTAGGAACTGGCTGCCACGTAGGTCACTGTCTTTCACAGGAGCCGCCTGCACCTGCACCACTGCATGGAGACAGAGGACGCACACGCCCGCAGCATGGAATCGATCCCATCATGCAAGATCTTAGAATGAAGGGGGAAGATTCCCTTCACAGATTTGGCTGCTAACATATAATTCAATGAAGGATTCCCTTAGGCATTGATTAATTTCATGAGATGTATGCTGAATTTCATTGGCCTAAAACGTGGCCATGCAGTCAGTTTAAATACAACTGGTTGTGAATAAATTTCATTAGACTCAATCAACCTAACACTCAGCTCTCTGCCCAAAGCACCTGGTTACAAACCACGCCCCCTCACCCCCTTGTTCCCTGTCACCAGGGAAAGAGAAAAGAGCAGGAATTTCAGTCATCTTCTGCTTCATCTGACAGCCTGTCTGATCTCTACCCTCCTGACTTCCCACAGAGGGTCCATTAACCATTTTATCGTAATAAGTTTTCGTGGATAAACCCTAGCCGGCATCATGCGTATTTGTGAAACTGTTCCATACAGAGCAGCTCATGTAGCAGTGAGCCTGTTACATAAGAGCGGCCTTTGAAGCAGTGCATGTGCATTTAACAAGAGCTGTAGGTCACGAAGACCTTACCACAATGTGCCATCAGATCTTCATGAAAATCTAAGAGTTGGTCTCGAATTTCCTCTGGACATGGACACTCGTTTTTGTCATCCTTAAAATTGAGAAGCATATTGATCTGAAAGTTTGGAACAAGGAAGAGGAAGAACGAGAATGAGAGAAAAGTGGATTGAGGAACAACACAGCAAAGATCATAAAGCCAAAGCTGTTCAAACCTGTTTTGGAGTATTCGTAAAATGTTGCCCAACAGATGAATGTATCAATACTAACAATGGAACAAATCAATGCTTCTCTCTCTCTCCAATAAATTAAAAAACAATATATTAACAGTAAACGAAAAGTAAACAAATAAATAAATAAAATTCTAGCATTGTGTCCCAGGAGTGGAGGGTTCCTGCAGCTGGGACGGAACCCATCAGCCATGAGGACAAGTTCCCATGGTGTTCGTGTATTTAAGTGTTGTTCCCATTTGTAGAACATCAGGATCTGGCAAACTGACCTCCTCAAAGAGGCCATGCACACCTGATCCCTTTTAATAAGCCTCTTATTTGTTTAAACTTTTTCTTTAAATGTATATTTTATTGATTTTTTACAGAGAGGAAGGGAGAGGGAGAGTTAAAAACATCGATGAGAGAGAAACATCGATTAGCTGCCTCCTGCACAACCCCCACCGAGGATGTGCCCGCAACCAAGGTACATGCCCTTGACTGGAATCGAACCCGGGACCCTTCAGTCCACAGGCCGACGCTCTACCCACTGAGCCAAACCAGTAGGCTGCTTGGTGAAGCTAAGACTACTGACTACCGCAACCTGGCTAGTGTAAAGAAAACAGGGAAATGCCCTGGTCCCTTTGCAGGGCCTGGACCCTGAGTGAGCTAACAGAGCAAACAGGGAGGGTTTCCGGCTCCCTCTTGTACCTGTTCCTGTGGGGGCGACCTGAACTCCTTCGTCTTCCGGGCTGTGAGTGCGGCCGACATGTTCAGGGCCTGCATGACCTCGTTATAGCGGAAGCGCTGGTTGTCCTGGAGCCTAGCGACAAAGTCATCTGAAAAGGCCACGATGGCTTCGATGCGGTGCCGGACCTGGCAGTCGCAGAGGTACTGGAGGAGCAGGCACATCTAAGAAGACAATGACAGAGACACCAAGTGTAAGTCAGGAACCTTTGGAGTTCTGGGACAGCAAATAAAAGTCAGGGGCAGAGATGCCCAGCTGCCCACTCTCCTCCTTTACGCACAGAATCCTGCTTCTGCGAAGGAGGTGCCAGGAGCGAAACAGAACATGCCGGACCGGAGTGGCAAACACATGTCCCTCTGGTGGACACTCTGTCCTGGCCTCCTGCAGCTGTAGGTGCTGTGGCCAATGGGATACATAAGAAGCTGGCCAGGGGCCTCCTGGGAAAGATGTGCCATCATTGATAACAGACTAGAGCACCCTCTTCTCAAGCAGAGGGTTCCTGGGTCACGACATGATCGCTGGAGGAAGAGGAGGCAACACGCCTTGGGCTGGAAATCACGACTGAGGGTCGCAGCCGGATACTAAGATCTGGGTTTCAAATGACATCACTGAGTTCCCCCAATCCCGGAACTGCCTGCCTCCAGACTCTGCATGTAACCTAGGTGGTTTTTCAGCACATTCACTAACGGGGTATTCTCCCGCAGGAATCCAAAAGGATTTCTAAGTGTACAGTGAGCCTTTCAAATATGCCTACCAGGGAACGTTCTGCCCACGCTTAGGAAACACTTAACTACACTAACACCAAGTGTGATTCAATACGAGGCACTGTGGGTCACTATCCACAGGAGTATGTCTGTCGATGCTGCTCTGAAGCGGCCCTACTGTCCGTCCCCCTCCCTCCGCCCCGCCTCACGTAAGCACCATCCCCTGGGGTCTGGGCCCACGTGACAGCCTCCTGACTCAGTCTGCCCTGGACCACCCTGTCTTCCCCTCTCATCTGTTTTACTCACAACAGCTATACTGTGATTTTAGGATAAAAGTTTCCTGCTAAAATCCTTCATGGTTTTAATTGAACTTAGAATAAAATTCAAAACCCATCATGTGGCTGGTTTGAGCGATCAGCTCCATTCTGTGAGAGCTGCCCTCTGCCTGTCTCACCCTCTGCTCAGCTCCTTCAGCTGCAGCCGCACCGCCTCTCCTGCTTCAGAGCCTGCGGGGCCACGTGTCCTGTCAAAGCTCCCAGGACCCTCTCCCGCTCCTGTCTACACACACGCGTGTCTGACCTCAGCTCACAGAGGCCTCCCCGCGCCTTTCTCACGGCAATCCCGTTGAAGTTTCTGTATTCCACTAATCCACTGTTCTTCCAGACCATAAAGGGATTAGCAATGAGATACATGAAAAGAGATGCATCACTAAGAGTGTATTTCCCCGGGGGCGGCGCTTCTGGCGGGTGGGCCCCCTGCTCCTTCAGCCGGCACTGTGCCCGGCTCCGCAGACGGAGAGGGAGAAGTGCACCATCGGTGCCCACACCCACGGGACCTCAGACCAGAGGCTAAGAAAGGGCCTCAGACGCCTGCGCACAAGGACAGGCCACGCCTTCGGCTCCTTAGCAACGTGCAGGAGGTGACATCCCCTGTGGGACAGCGCCGAGGCCGGTGGGCATGCCGGCGGGTGGGAAGGCTGCACAACGCCTGGAGTGCAGGCATTCCAACAAAACGTGTGAGATGCAGGTGCAGAAACAAGAGGAGAGACACAGGGAATGGCTAAGGAGCCCGAGGGAGAAGGGCTGGCAGACAGAAGCCCATCTCCTACGCTTTCACACATATAACACACACACACACACACACACACACACACACACGCACAACTGTACACACAGAAATACACATGTATACACATAGACATGCACACAACTAAACTCACGTAGACACACACAACTATACACACACAAATATATGTATACACACCTACACAGAGATAAAAGTACATATACACACAAATATACATATAAACATAAAGTGTACACACATAAATATACATATATATGTGAACACAACTATACGCATGCACACACAATATACACATACACACAACTGTACACACAAATACACATATAGACACATACACACATCTATACATGCAAATCTACACATACACAGAAGTACATGTATACACATATACATACACACACAAACAGGCCAGAGTTGCAGACACGCATGGTAAACTGACGTATACTCAGCCAAGGAAATCACCTTGACAAATATACTAAATTTATCTTTTATTAACTATTGTCAATTGACTCAATTGGAAAATTCATTAAATTCAATCCAAATGTAAGAAAGTTAGATTGATGGGTCCCAAACACACTGGATATTAATTTTCTAGACATCTATGCAGTACAGGAACCCCCACAGGCCAGTTTCAGTGCCTTGGTCATGTGCAATCCTGAGCTCCCCACCCCTGCTCCCCTGCAGCCCCCCACTTATCCCATGCTCCCTTGCAGCCCCCCACTCACCCCCTCACCTGGAGCTTCACGGGCTCAGGCAGTTTCATCTGCAGCAGCCCCTCTGCCGCATCCCCACGGACGCCCTCGGGCCGGCCATCTTCGGTGTGGGGCTCCTTGGGTGGTGCCTGGTGCTCCTCCTCCGGGAAGGCCTCCTTGAACACCCGGGGCTCAATCAGTTGCAGGATGTGCTTCAGGTCCTCCCCTTGGAAGACACCCATGGTGAGCAGCGTGTAGAAGAGCTTGATGAGCGGCACGAAGAGGAACTCGGTGGTGCCCCCTACCGGGTCCCTCGCGCGCAGCCCGCCCTCCTGCACCACCTCAGTCAGCATCTGCATGGTCTTGGTCTTGAGTGTGTCCAGTGGGAACTCGGGGCTGTACTGGTAGCAGTCGTGGTTGAGGCACACGAAGCTAGGCGAGGAGAAGCGCATGCGTGGCCGCAGCGAGGTGCTGAGGCCGATGCCCGGCAGCCCGTGCTCCTTGTGCTTGTCTGGGAAGAGCGTGATGCTCTTGGTCTCCTCGGTCATGGGCACGATGAACTCGTTGTTCATCATGAGCCGCGCGGTGGCGTAGGCGCTCAGGTGGATGTCGATGAGCAGGTCGTAGTAGCCAGTGCGCAGCAGGCCGGGCATGTACTTGCTCTCGATGGCGTACAGCAGCTGCGCCTCGTCCACGTGGCTGCAGAGCGCGTGTGCCACACGGTGGTTGCCCAGCGCGCACACGGCCGAGTAGAGCCGCAGCGTGTGCGAGTGGAAGCGCAGCAGCTCCTCCTGCTCCGTCAGCTCCAGGATGTCCACGGACCTGCGGGGGCAGCGGCTGCTCAGTCGCAGGGACACAAACGCTCATGCAACCCGCGCGCTTCCTCCACGACATGCAGAACAAGTCCGTTCAAGGTGTTTACAGGATTTTTCCATAAAGGATTTTACGTTGGAAATGTTCACCCTCTTGTGCTTGCCCCCTCTTCATCGTCCATACCCCCGAAGTTCTGGGCACCTTAGACTGGTCTCAGTCTGAACCTGGGGGCCCCTCCTTTCAGAACATGAGCACTCCCTGGGAAACCCCAAGTCCCCTTCCCTACTGGGCTGGCTGGTTTCTGGAACCCAGGAAACGGTGCCTGATTCCGGAGGCTGCGCCTTGTCTCTGACCTGTGAGCGCTGCCGCCTGGCCAGGGAGAGGAGCTAACTGGCTGATTCCCGGGACGTAACCTCCCTTCTAACCAACCTCCCTCCCAGACCCACACAAACGCCACCAGGTCTGCGCCGCTCGGGAAACACACTATAGTGACATTTTCCGTGAGGAGCGTTTCTGCTGGGAAACTGAGTTTACACAGGCTCCTCATTCAGGTCACCTATCATGACCTTTCAAAACCTCAAAAATCGGGCCAGGATATGCCCAAAGTCTTTCCTTTGACAATAGAATCCGTTTTAAAAGCCCATACTTCCTTTAGACGAGCCACTCAATTTGAGTCCCCAGTGCCACCTGGAGCCCGGGGCAGTGGTCAGTTGGAGGGGCCCAGCGGGGGGTGCAGGGCGCGCAGACCTGTTCTCCTCGGGGATGTGCAGGGACATGAACTGCAGGGGGTCCACGCACTGCACCAGCCAGCCCTGGCGCTCGCTGACCCGTGACACGTCCACCTTCAGAAACTGGTTGGGCATCCGGCTCCACAGGACGTGGGACAGGAACTGCACGTGGAGACGCGGGGGACACTGAGGCACGGGGTTCCTGTGCTCGCTCTTAAAGAGACCCGCCGAGAGAGGCATCACGTTCTAGGGGACGAAGCAGAAGAACCGTTTATGGTCCTCCCGGGGAACAGACAGCAAAAGAAAGACCCGCTGCGTGGCCACCGAAGTCAATACAAGAAATCACAGAAATGGGGCTGACGCTCCTGAAAGCAGACACTGTTGGGAAGGAAAAGGCCCGGTCCTTCAGGGCAGGCACAGGGTAGGCCCGTGGCTCTGCCACACCCTCGCTGGCCTGGGAGAAGGCAGGTGCGAGGAAGCGCCCACATCCTCCAGGCTTGCTCTCCGAGCTGCTCTCGGTGCCACACGTCCTGACACAGGTCGCATCCACGTGGCTCTCTCTCCGTCTGACCTGTCACCCCTCTTGTCCGTAACCCACACCCTCACTCACACTGATGTTTCTGTCTCTCTCCCTCTCCCTTCCTCTCTGAAATCAATAAAAAATGTATTTTAAAAATTTATTTATAGGATTAATAGCAGTACTAATTTAAGAAGTACATATTATTCCCTAACAGAACACAATCCAAATGTAATACCAAGAATGAGTCTTTCTTACCTTTATTCTTCCCAACTCAAACTGGAAAACATTGGGACTTGTAGCTTGTGCGAAAACTGCAGGAAATAATTTGGTGCTTGGCTCCACCTTAAAACCAACGAATTTAACAATATTAGCAGAGGAAGAAACAGAAAGAACACGTATTTTCTTCACAACAACTAGGGAACACTCCACAAAAGCGAACCGGAGACTTTCCTTTCTCCCACATGGAAATCGTCTTTCAACAATTACTTGGAGCATTTCATTTCTTTGCTACGTGAACATTTAAGGAGAAATGTACTCTTTGCTCTGAAGGGCGTAAGGCACAGCTATTATTCAAGCAGAAGTAAGAATACATAATTCATTCAGTTCTGTTTTCATTTCCTTTTTTGTTGTTGTTAATCCTCACCCAAGGATATTTTTCCCATTGATTTTTAGATAGAGTGGAAGGGAGGTGGGGAGAGAGAAGCATCAATGTGAGAGGGATACATCTGTAATTTGCCTCCCGCACGCGCCCTGGCCTGGACCTGGAATAGAACCTGCAACCCAGATGCATGCCCTTGCCTGGGAATCGGACACAAGACCGTTAGGTGCGCGCGCAGATGCTGTAACCACTGACCCACACTGGCCAGGGCCTGTTTTCATTTTTTTCTAATCTTACAGAGTGTGCTTTCCTCTAATGGTTAACAACGCTTCCCTGCGGAGAAGCAGCGCCCACAGACGGTACCTGGTAGTAGGTGCTCAGCTCCTTGCCGTTGGCCGTGAAGGTGAGCAGCCCGCTGGCGGCGTCCACCACGCAGCCGATCTCCAGCCCGTTGTTGTTGCGGACCTGCCCGGGGCTCATGCTCTCGCCCGCACACACCATGTAGCAGTTGCTGCGTTTGATGCTGAATTTCAAAAACATTTTTATCTTTGTACAACCACAGGTATAACAGAAGCATGTATCTCTCGCAGACTAAACCTAAGTTATGCTGCGCAAGCAACAAGCTCATGCTGTGGTGGGGGAGGTGCACATGGGCCCGAGTCTGACCCCGAACCTGGCTGACCGGTGGACGCTCCCGATCAGGTCGCACACGCCCCTAATTCACACCTGATGGAGACAGGTCAACAAGCTGGAACCACATAAGAACTGACCTGCACCTTCCCTCCAAAAACTCAAACCAAACTGGATCTTTTTCTGAGGTTCAAAGAAGTTTATTTAAGAATCATCCAAATTTGTAATTTTCATTCTCAGATGTATTTTGTGTGTGTGTATGTGTGCGCGCGTGTGTGTGTTTAACCACTGTTCTGAGATGAGAGCAACAGTCATTCAATACGTTTCCCATTTGGCTAAAACATGCCCCCTTAGGGACACTTCCGGTGATCTGCCAGGAGAGAGACTCAGCTGGAATATGCACAAAATCAGTGTGAACAACCCACTGAGTTTCACTCTCAGCCACACCTTCACCAGAGACGGCAACAAAATTGTTCTTTTCACTTTGTCTGCCACCAGATAGCAGATAGATTAATGAGACCAGGAAAAAACAGGCCACAGGCAGGCAAAGAACAAGAAGGTGAGATGGCCCTAGCCAGTCTGGCTCGGTGAATAGAATGTCGGGTCCTGGGTTCAATTCCAGCGAAGGACACGCACCTCGGTTGCAAGCTCCTCCCCAGCCCGGGCCCTGGTTGGGGCGCATGCAGGAGGCAACCTATCGATGTGTTTCTCTCATATCGATGTTTCTCTCTGTCTTTCCCTCTGTCTTCCACCCTCTCTAAAAATCAATGGAAAAATAACCTCAAGTGGAGATTAAAAAATAAAAAAATTTTTAAAAAGGTGAGCTGGTCAGTTTCTGGATAACCAGGTCAGCTGTGCTTCTTTGCACTGCGTCCTTAAGACTCAACAACCCTCCCCTCAACTATTCCCACAACAGAGTAATCTATTCAGTGGCTCAACCCCAGCTTCCCTTATACTATCACCTTCTCTGAAAATCAAATATAACCCCCAAGAATATTTCTGGACACAGGTGGTTTGGGGCGCCCACACTGACATGAAGCTCTCCTCATGAGAGAGTCTTGCCAGCCCACTGCCTCAAGGTCTAAGTTCTAGTATTTCAGGTCTAAAAACCTGAAGGCAGGAGAGTGAACTTCTAGTCACCAAAAACGAGGTGCGACTATAAAATAAAAGCAACGTATGGAGGACGAGAGGACACATGGGCACAGAGGAAGGTGCAAATGTCAGGACTTCTCTTGTCTACTTCTGCAAGGAAAATGGCCTTCCTCACTTTTTTGAAGGTTTGGTTTGAGTTTGGTTTGTTTTACAAATGAAAAAGGATGGCACAGAAAGTGTAAGTGACTTACCCAAAGCCACACAGCGAGTCAATGGCCAGGCTGAGGAAAGAACCCACTGCTCCTCAGTCGGAGTTCAAACACGCCCACCTGGTCTCCACCACTAGCCCCTCAAGTCTTCAATCGTCTCCCCCCACAAACCAGGTCCCAGGGTGCGTGTCAGACCACATGCTCCCTGTCTCACCTTCCCCATCCTAATCCCTGGCACAAAGGCTGCGACTGGCAACCCAAGCTGTTAGTCACGTGCGATGTCAGCTGAAGGAACATGATTGTTACCCGAAAAAGGGTGTGCTGCTCTCACTTTATAACCGTTTTCCCTTTTAAATACTCAGATTCCTTACTGGCTTGTTTGAGCCCCAGAAAGGACACTGACATTAAGGTTTTGATCATATTGTTCCTATAAGTAGAAATAATACCCTGGGTATGAAATCCAAGAAAGGAAATTCCTAGGTTTATCAACATTTCGATCAGCTGTCCCTTGTAAGAAAGGGAGGGAAACCAACCTTTCGTGCACTTTCCCTTTTTCATCTCCCAGAGTCACGGTTACGGTGCGAACTCTGTCCAAGTCAAAGCACGTGTCGTACTGGTGGAAGTCGGCCGTGACCCAGCCCACCCAGACGCTGGCCGGCTCTTGTCCAGGGAAGATCCTCACCGAGTAATAGTACTGTGAAGACAGCAAAGCAGGCGTTGGCAACGTAACACGAACCAATCTGAACTGCAGCGTCCTTGGATTGTTGAAGAATATAGTTGCTTAAAATCACTGGGCCTAATTAAAATGTCATCCACACCAAAAACTAACACTGCAAACTAAGAAGAGCCTTAGAGCAGAGATCCGGAGTTCAACTAGAAATCATGGGAACAGAGAAGTCTCTATCTGAGCAGCCATGCTAAACGGTGGAAGGCTCTTGTATTCCTGAGTGTGTGTGTGCATGACTGTGGGAGTACACACATAATATGCACACCATATGTATTTGTACATATAGAGGATGTTTATGCAATACAATCATCAGCCATTAGGCAAGTAAGCTTCGAATTCTGCCGGCTTTCACAGTGTGCTAATCTATGCTGGAGTTTTACACCTGTGGATAGGTCATCTTTCCTAGCGCTAAAATGTCACATTTCCACACCTTAAAATCACTTTGAAATAGCGCCAATCTAATATGTGAAAACCGATCTCAAACATGGGGGGACTTAAGGGACACTATTACCTATTTTTTCCATTTGGCATTTAGCTATTTTGAAAACTTTAAATGGCACAGAGCAAAACTTGACCTCTAACAAAATATAAATGATCTTCTTTTAGACATATCACAAAGATGAAAGAAATTATATGTATTCGGAGAAATTAGGTCACAAATTCAAATTTTGCCAAGAAAAAATAATTAGGCCTTTTTCCCTAAAATAGCTCTTTTACTGCATATCCATATATATTTCAACTTTTTACTCCTCCCCACCTCCCACCAAATAAGAAAAAATTATTTTAAACATAAGCTTGCTAAGTATGATGACTCAAGTGGACTATTTGAAATGTCAAGTGGGATGAGTGACAGACTGACGTAATGACGAGAGCTGCGACCTCGTACCGTGGACGTCTGCATCAGGTAGTCGTAGTCGTCCCGATCATCCGCAAGGACGTCCTCAGTGAGCCTCGCGGAATGGCTCGTGCTGTAATCCGGCTTTGTCTTTCTAAGCAGGAATCTGAAAATAAGACAGAACTGGGAGTTAGCAACATTAAAAGTTCTGCTTCCTTCAAACACAAGCAAATAATCGGCTTAGTTCAGTGATTATCAACCAGGGCGATTTCACTCCCCCGAGGATGTCTGGCAACATCTGGAGATGTTTTTGGTTGTCATAGCATGGGATGGGGGCCAAGTGTGTGCCACCTGCATCTAGTGGATGGAGACCATGTTTCCTGAACAAGGCAGACTCTCACAACAAGCAGTTATCTAACCCAGAGCATGCTGAGGCTCAGAAATTCAGATTTAGTGCAAGGCAAAATGCTAAAATGGGTTGCCTTCTTGTCCATAAAAATACTATTTAGGGAGAATACTCTTTAAGTTTCAACCAAGAAAGTAAATACAGACATTCTGAAAACTAACTCTTGGCGGGAAATACTTACAAACCATATATCTGCTAAAGATTAATATCCAGTGTATGCAAAGAACTCCTACAACTCAACAACAGAAAAGCAAACATGCCAATCCAAAAATGGACAAAGAATTTGGAAAGGCATTTCTCCAAAGATGATCTACAAATGACCAATAAAAATATGAAAAGACATGCACTAATTATCAGGGAAATGCAAATCAAAACTATATGAGCTATCACTTCACCCCCCTTAGGATGGCTACTAAGAAAAAAACAACACAGAAAATAACAAGGATTGACAAGGATGTGAATAACTTTGAACCCTTGTATAGTGGTGGTAAGATCATAAAATGGTGCAACAGCTCTGGAAGACAATATGAAGATTCCTTAAAAACTTAAAAATAGAACTACCAGAAATCCTATTTCTGGGTATATATCTAAAATAAATGAAAGTTGGGTCTTGAAAGGGTATTTTTATATCCATGTTGACAACAGCACTGTTTACCATAGCCAAGAGGTAGAATTAAGTCAAACATCCATCAATGAATGGAGAGATGAATGATAAACAAAATGTGGTTTATATACACAATGGAATATTACTCAGCCTTTAAAAAGGGAAGAAGGTCTGACATGCTACAACATGGATGAACCTTGAGGACATTACACTTAGGAGACAAACCAGTCACACAAAGAAAAATACTGTATGATTCCACTTATAAGAGGTACCAGATTAGTCAAATTCATAGAAACCAAAGGTAGAATGGTAGTTACCAGCGCCTGGGGGGAGGTGGAAAGGAAACTTAATGGGTATAGGGCAGTGGTCGGCAAACTCATTAGTCAACAGAGCCAAATATCAACATTACAACGATTGAAATTTCTTTTGAGAGCCAAATTTTTTAAACTTAAACTTCTTCTAACGCCACTTCTTTAAAGTAAGACTTGCCCAGACTGTGGTATTTTGTGGAAGAGCCACACTCAAGGGGCCAAAGAGCCGCATGTGGCTCGCGAGCCGCAGTTTGCCGACCACAGGTATAGGGTTTCGGTTTTGCAAGATGAAAACGTGCTGAAGATGTTTCACAACAATGTGATCACACCAAACACTACTGTTCACTCAACTGTGCTGTACACTTAAAATTTGTAAGTGCACTTAAAAGTGGTTAAGATGGTAAATTTTCTTGTGTTTTTTTTTTTTTTTTTTACCAAAATGAAAAGGCATAAAAAAGGAACTCGGGATAGAGTACGTCTGTGGTAACAAATCAGATGACAAACAGGGTGCTTAACTGTCCCCTACAGAATCCTTTGTGCATGAAGAAGGGCGAAGAGAAAGAAAAAACTGACGTGGGAAATCCCTGGCCTCCACTGCAACCCTCCCCACAGAACGAGCTCACTCTGAGAATCACTTTGCAGAGATCAGCGACCTTTGTTTCAGACGAGAGGGCTTTTCCTGCGCGTAATCTTTGTGGTTATTAAACTCTGGTTTTGTAGCTTCTTTGTCCTTGTCCACTCGATCGGGCACCAGATGGCCATGAGCTGTCTTCATCAGAACCTCGAAATCAGAATCCGCGTCGTAATCCTCCAGATCGCTCTTGGGCCCGAAGAGGCCGGCACCCGGGAGCCCCCCGGCCGCCGTCCTGGAGAAGACCTCTGCGCACTCGATGGGCATGCTCAGCCGGTAGAACATGATGTCCGTGCTGCTGTTCTGGGAACTGAAGGACTTCTGAGTGACCTTTAAACATGGAGAGCTGTCCGCGGTGCCGTCTATTCTGGTCACCTAGCACACGGAGAAGCAATAGGTCAATTCCAGCCATCACTGTGGATTTGGGGGTTCTATCTCTCCGGGTCACCTAGCACACGGAGAAGCAATAGGTCAATTCCAGCCATCACTGTGGATTTGGGGGTTCTAAAGACCACGTGTTTCATGTCTTTAAAACCCCAAACACAGCCACATGTGGTGTGATTTTGTAAATTAGACGATTGAGTATAGCGAGACTGTGTTGCAGATATACCCATAGTTCTGCTTCTAACTCAGAAGAGGGTTTGGGAAATCCATGTTATAACTGCATCTATTCAGACTGAGCCTGAGATTGCCTCTAAAAACAAAAATTAACAACTGCTCATCAGTCTAATCAGCTACTCATAAAGTATTTAAAATCAGGGCTGAGCCTATGCTTAATTCTATTTCTGTGTAACACATCAGGGTCACCTTTTAAGTAAGTGACAGTAATTGTCCAAGTAAAACTCCCACGTGTCAAGATATTCTATCCTGTCTTTTGGCAATTGTCTGATATTTTAAGAAAAAGCAAACCTCAATATGTTCATGGTTTGACGGAACCTGGAGGAACTGAGGAAGCCGCTTGCTGAGCCACATGGTAATGTCCCTGTTGGTATTAACGGCGAATGGCTCGTAGCCCTCCTGTAAGCCACAAATGGTGAAATACTTCAAGGTGCTCACGTCCTTTCCGAAGTTCATCCTTCCCACCTGAGCCACCCCAAGGCTGCACACAGGTATGAATCCTGGAAGAAAGAAGAATCACCACCTTCAGTTCCATTAGTGTAAGAGCCTGTTAGGACGGCATGATCACAAGTGTTGCTCCAGAAAGAGAGAACCGATGCTAAGTGTTAGACATAAGGTCAAAAGGGCAGTATTCGATCTCAGCATCACAATTCGCTAACTGTGACCTCTAGGTATGTCGCTCCTCACCTTGGACTCTGTACATGAGATGCATGCTCAGCAGCCAGTCCTCCAGGATCCCTGGGCATGTGCCCTGACCGGGAATCGAACCATGACCTCCTGGTTCATAGTCAACACTCAACCACTGAGCCGCGCCAGCCAGGCAAGAAACTCAAATTTTAACTTAATGTCAATTAAAATAGCCCCGTGTGGCCAGTGGCCCCCTTACTGGAAGTGTTTGCCTCACGAAGGGCTTTCGTCTTTTACATCCCTGCCCAGGTCACCCGGAGCCACAGCACAGCTGCCTGCTCTCTGCCCTGTGCATCCCTTTACTAGTATTTCGAACTTCTCACTGATCAGAAACCACACAAGTGAGGACTCCCTGGTAACTGTCACCGCATAAAGACAGAACAGGGTTTATTCATCTTTGTCCTCTCAGCATCCAGCAGAGGGCCTGAACGGGGAGGCTCTCGTTACATTTTTATGAAATGAGTGAACAGACAGAAGCTATAAGCAGCTCAGAGGGAAAGCCTAAATAAAAACTCAACATTTGTGGAAAATGCGCCTCTTGCCTGCCATTTATTTTCTTATGCACGTTCAAGCAGCCGTAGCTCAGTCGTGCGAAGAAGCCTCAGCTAGAGCAATGTCAAGGGCGTCTGATCAAACAGGCCATGAGGGTGCCCATGCGACTTCCAGCGGCAGCTCCCCGGCCCTCACCCTCAAGCAAAGACGGGGTCACGGGCATCAGAGCCAAGAGCCTCCTTGTGCCGCCCCCAACGCACTTACCGTCACCAACGTCAAAGTCCTTGAAAGCCAGCTCTGACCCTGAGTCATCAAGAAGGATTTCGCCGTTCAGTGTGAACATCATGGTGCGCTCCGTCATGTCCACCATGCACCCCATGACATCGCCTGCTTGCCAGGCGCGCCCGTAGTGCTCATTGCCCTGGTGCCACCGCTGGGCCTGGGGACCGAAGAGTCATTGTCACCGAGAAAGCTGGGAGAACGCACCCCCACTGCCTGCAGGACTCACGGCAGCCCTCCTCTCCCCACCCCCACCCCAGAGCCGGGATCTGGGAGTCCTAAGTCCCTGATGGCAACACTGTGTGCGCTGACTCGAGAAAAGCCCAAATGCTCTTTCATCGTTTTGAGAACCTGTCACTTTAAAAACCTACTCCACATACTTTCTATTCAAAAGAAAACTCTGTCTTTAACATTTTATTTTTCTTTCTACAATGAATGCTTCCCGGGACATGGGTGGTTTCTCTCTACTCCCCCAAATACAAAGAATTATGAGCAGAGACTCAAGCTGGGAATTTATCATTGAATGACATTCTAGTTTTCATCCATTTCAAAAGAAAGTTCCATTCCTTGGAACAATGGCACCAATATATAACAAAATGGAAATCTTAACGCATTTCAATATAGAAGGTGGGGCAAAAGTAGGTTTAAGGTTGTGAGTACACACAAGAGTTTATTTTTGTATTATTATTTATTCATTGTTATATTATCTTCCATACAAACAACAGTAAACCTTTGCTCCACCCTGTATAATAAAATAAAGTTTCAAACCAAACCTAAAAATGTTTACAATATGTTTGCTGAAATAAAAAGCTGAAGACTGAATATAGATGCCAATATTGTTTGATATACACAGAGGATAAGTGTGATAGTTGAATCTATAGTATATTCTATTGATCTGTAGATACAAAATTAGCGATACTGATTTTCCAGGTAAATCTTTTAACTTTCCCCTAAATGTCACCTTCACTGTGATCTAATATGTAATGAGATACAGTCACCAATGCAAAACAATAATATGATTCTTCTCAAGTAAAATACTCAGTTTTTAGAAAATTTATTTAACTACATTAGGTATCACAAGGTGTTCAACTTCCCCATCTGAAGTAAGAAGCAGAATTCAGGAAAAATAAAGATAAGACATTTCAGAACAAAGAGGACACAATGCTCGTTTCTAGCCTAGAAGTGCTCGCCCTCCATGCACCCCTGAGAGCCCACCGCCAAACTCCTACACGATTGCTTACTTATTGTAATTCCCTTTTTCCCATTAAATTTCCCTCATATAAAAAGGAATAGAGTCCACTGGAGGAAAATTAGAGAAAACAAATAAAAGATCTATTTTATCAGCAAGAATGACTACTAGTCTATTGTGACTACGTTCATACACGCAAATTTTTAATATTTTATACGGGTAAAATAACATTCAAACATTTATATGATGTATAAATAATAAAATAAGCTTCCCCGGAGCCAAAAAAATGAAAATGCCTAATGATGTTGAAAATGGAAACTTTCTGTGATTATAAACCGCATTGCCTTAGGTATTCTTACAGTGATTAAAGGTGTCTACCTATCATTAATTATTGCTTGAGGATCGATTTCTTCCATGGAACTGCTGTGTCAAGGTGTGTGCATTTTAATGAGTGGGTGTATTTTTAACACTTTTGTTAGACATGGTGCTTCATCTTTCTGACAAGGCTTTCCTGTGTTTGTGGGTGGAGAACACTGTTTTGAAACTATAAGGGCAGGAGTTTCCCTGGGAACCATCTTCCCAACACGGGCTCTGCAAAGGGCTGTGTGGCTGTGCTCCCGGGGGCCTCCGGGGGCAGCCGGGCCCGGCAGGGAGGATGCCTCCCACCCCCTGGCTGCTGCCTGGCGCCCCCTCACCTTGAAGCCGTCAAAGGCGAAGGCATGTTCGTCGCAGCCCAGCTCCTGATCAGGCTGGCAGCCTGGCCTGCTCCAGCCAACGCGCATGTCCCCAGCAGTGACAGCCTCGAACTCAAAGTACCACCTTCCCGCCTTCACGGCGTAGGTTTTCTCAGCCCGGAAGATGCGGAACCGTTCCCCAGGGCTGCTGCACACTTCTGCTCGGGCAGCTGGGAATGTAAGGAGAGTCTGTGATCACAGGGAACAATGAAAGGGGGGCAGATACCACGTGACTTTATAACTACACCCACAGTGATGTGCTAGTGACACTCTCCTCCCAGCTGGTGCACATGTACTAAGTGTGTTCATCAGGACGGGCAGCCCACGAGCCAGCGAGGCGCAGGGAGCACCGGCTTCCGCACGAGGCTGTGGCGAGCTGGTGACCGTGAAGGTGGGGCGCTGCCTCTGAGGGAGAGAGTTCCTTCTGTGCAAAGACCTACCAGCAGTTGGTGGCTTGGTAGCGGAAGATGAGATAAACGTGAGTCATGGATAGATAGAAAGAGACAGCACAAGAGACTGAAACCACTGCCCATAAGAAATGAATGGACATTGGCGGGTGAGAGAGAAGAGGAAAGAAACAACCAGGCAACGAGGGGGAGTCAGAAAGCTATAAAAAGCAGGGAAGGGTCACCATCCACACACTCCCAGGCAGCATGAATGAGGGCAAAACTCCCTCTCCCCACATCTTCACCATAATGTGCTGCACACACACATAGTGTTTAAGCAAGTAAAAGGGTCAGGCCTGACATCAGAATCAGTGCAGTGCAAAGGGAAAAACATCTGTAGGCAATGGGACACACGTGCATTGAGAGGACACAGTAGATAGAGGGGACGCACGTGGACTGAGAGAGGACACAGGTGGACTGACAGTAGGTGCACATGGACTGAGAGGGGACGCACGTGGACTGAGAGGGGACGCACGTGGACTGAGAGGGGATACACGTGGACTGAGAGTAGGTGCACGTGGACTGAGAGGGGAAGCACGTGGACTGAGAGGGGATACACGTGGACTGAGAGTAGGTGCACGTGGACTGAGAGGGGAAGCACGTGGACTGAGAGGGGATACACGTGGACTGACAGTAGGTGCACGTGGACTAATTGAGCACATATGGGCTGAGTGTGTGCATGTGGATTGAGAGGGCCAGGAGTGAGAAACCTCAGCCATGGAACCTGAAGCCAGGTGACCATGAGAATGTACACCAAAAGGTTGAGGATTAAAAAAAAAAAAGTCCATATACTCAACACATATTTATTGATTGCCTATTCCAGGGGTCCTCAAACTTTTTAAACGGGGGGCCAGTTCACTGTCCCTCAGACCGTTGGAGGTCCGGACTATAGTTTTAAAAAAAACTATGAACAAATTCCTATGCACACTGCATATATCTTATTTTGAAGTAAAAAAAACAAAACGGCAAAAACACCCACATGTGGCCCGCGGGCCGTAGTTTGAGGACGCCTGGCCTATTCTAATGTGTTTTCCTTAAAGTAAAATATTGCACTAATAGATACTGCCTACATGAATGAGTATAAATAATGAAGGCTTAGAAAACACTAGATCCCACTACAATTTATTCCCATAAACAACTAAACACAGCTCTTCGAAGGACCGCTGGTGGATGGGATGGGGGCAATGTCCGAACCAGGCAGACTCCTTAGACTCCTCAGGAAGTAAACCGCTGTGGTCTGGGCCACGCTCCTGAGAGACGGTTAATCCTTCAGGAAAAGGTGCTCTAAACCAGCAGTCGCCAACCACAGACCACTGGTGGTCCATGAGGTCCGAAAGGCTGGCGACAGCTGTTCTGAACTGCACACGAGATTACACACTACGGACTCTGTCTGTGCTCCCTTTTTTCACTTATTTGGCCGTAAACCCTGCCCGTGATGTTGCAAGCAGAGGGAGCAGAGGGAGCCGGCAGTACCGTGGTCTTGGTCGGGCGCCTCCAGGCTGTAGCCGTACCCCAGCAGCGTGCGCACCGCCTCCCGGAGGCTGTCCTTGTTGGACTTCTTGGTTCTGTCATCCAGAAGGCTGTAGGGCACAAGGCGCGGGTTTCTTCTGTTCTTGACGTCCTACGGGAAGAAAAAGGTGCGGTCATCAAAGCAATGCCAACAACCTGAGGAAGTGAGACAGTAAACACAACAGTGAAAGAGAACAAAACGCCAAGGCCCTGAGGGTCAAGGCCGCCTCTCCCATCCCCTTGGTCTCCGCGGGCTCCAGAAGTTCCCGGAACAGGGCCAATACAAAGGAGTTAAGCAAATGAAGGTCTGCATCAATATAAAGCGAGACCTCTCCAGGGGAAGAAAAAGTAAAAACAACCACAGCAGTGACAAAAGCCACCTGCAGGACCTCTTTCAGCGTCTACCTTCTGCCACGGTCACAAGCACTGGGCTAACGTAGAGAACATGCACTCTCCCTGCACAGGTGGCTGACAAGTCTTGGTGTTGAGAAGAGCCACGTTAGCAGGTCAGGGATTCTGAGTCAAGAGACCACGTGAGGCTGTTGTCCCTTGTTAAGAGAAAACCCCGTATGTTCCAAAAGGCCCGTCTGGGACCTCACGTAGCTTTAAAAACAGGCTGCGTCAATCCCCAAGTACCTGCTGGATGCCGTAGGTCCAGCCCTGCCGGATCCGGTCCCGGGCCCACACGTTGTGAGCATTTTCTGCCAATTTGTCCACCATTGCTTCCTGAGACGGGGTGAGTTTGATAAAGCTCAGGTCCATCGGTGCCGGCTTGTAGCCACTTGTCAGCTGGTAACTATAGAGCAAAGCAAAACACACGTATAATGGGCCTTCCCAGAAGAGTCAAGATTGAAACACGCATGTAAGAGTCTTTGCGCAGCCCCCACCTACTTCCAAAGGTTCCGTGACCCCAGTGGTGACCACTGGTAACACAGCTCCAGCAAGCCGGGTCCCTCCACTCAAGCCCATAACTCATCAGGAGGAAGGATCACACGACCCTTATGGTTTTGTTTTTCACCAATAAACCAAGTTCAACAACTCACCTATCTCTCAAAATGGAGAACAAGTTATCATTGTTTGTGTTCCTAAGAGTCCAGGCTTAATGCAAATCAAAGTACTGGTTACCAGTGCGAACATTCAACGGATTTCTCAACCAAAGTTCTCATTTTCAACTTGTAAATGTTTTATTAATGTAATTTTTACTTAATGAAGCTGTGTATGTATCCTTACAGATACTAGGAAAATTCTAATGCATCTACAGATTATTCCTACGTACATAATTTAGGAAGCCCCAGCTAAGAGAGAGACTAGGAAACCCACAGCCATCCAAAACATGAAGGCCCGGTTCTTCAGGGACTCTTACCAGAGACTATTTCTGCACTCTGAGCTGGAGAGAAAAGTTACTAAATAAGTTTTCATCTTTTGGAAGAAATATAAAATTGAAAATGTAAAATTCTCAACACATGATATGTGGGCGCTAGCACTGCCTGCCCCACACAGACACACAACGTCTCCCTGTCTAACCGCCGAGGCGGGTGCCCAGCACTCACAGCTGCTCCTCTCACTCTCGACCGCATGCCCTACAACCGCTGTGCCTCAGGGGGGGCAGCACCCACTTTTCCAACCACCTCTGGCTTACAGCAGCGCAGGGCACACGGCAGCCTTTCAAGCCACAGTTTTTGAAAGAATTAAGGCTACCAGACCGCTGTACCGATTTTTCGGTAATTTCCGAATCTGCTGCTATACCGCTGTACCTAATTTTCTGTACTTTGCCTAGACCTATTTTCTACAATGTCTCCAAGTTCCATCTTATTCTAACCACTTGTTTGCATGTAACTAACATTTTTCTATATCATGTTGATTTTTTTCTCTTTAATGCTCAGGAGCCCAGGTACAGGGGATAGTTAGGTTCAGGGCCTCAGGTCTGGTAGGGTTAACTTTATTTACTAAGTTCAGATAAACATACACACCTGTTCATCTCAAAGATTATCCTTTTGCACAAAAGAAAATTCACCAGATAATTATGCTAAGGTAAAAGAATCAATGATCAGAACTTGAGGAAATGCTCTTTACATACAACTGTAAGTCACCTTTCCTCTCCTAACTGCTCTGGGCTCTGGGTGGCGTCGGCACCGGGTAAGCGCCCGACAGCAGGAGTCTGGCTGCCCCGGAACCTAGACCGGAGCCTAACACCGGCAGGCTTTCAATAAAAATATGTTGGATGAATCGATGTATGTATAACACAACGGACTTACTTCTTGGGTAGCTTCATCTTTTTCACCTTTTCCTCAGCATGTTCATCTGATATACCCACGTGGCATCCTAACGCCAACAAGGTCCTGGAAAACAAAACCAGAGCTAAGCACAATCCTTCCCTGAGCCCGAGGGCTCAGCTCACCCGCAAATGGAAACGAGGGATAACAGTCCTCCTGAAAGCAGAGCACACGTGTTTTTAAAGAACACTTATTAATTAATAAGTTATTTACTTTTGAGTAATGAGTAAGAGAGTGGAAATTGAAATGGCAGACACTGAACAGTCCCACTAAGTCCCTTCCTCTAGCCCTTTTCCCCCTAAAAGCACCAACGGCTCCCAATTCTTCTGTCCTGCTAGAGCGCGTGCTGCACTAAGAGAGACACACATGTGCATGTGCGTGTGTGTGTACGCTGTATACACAGCAGACAGTTCTCTGCAATCTGCTACCTTGACTTTACAATTTCACCTTGCAATCCTGTCCTTTCTTTAAAGCTGGTTTCTTTTTCAACAGCTCTGAAGGGTCCCATGAGCTGGACATGTCACGATGGTTTGAGCCCATGCTCTGCTCACAGCCTTTGGTTATTACCAACAGTGCTGCCAGGCACAGCCTCACGCATGCAGCACATGCACTGTGTCCTTCGTCTCTGGGATCAACCCCTCGATGAGGAGTCACTGGATCCCAGGGCACAGACACTTTCAGGTTTAACCAGGTTGGCAAATGTCTACAGAAATGGTAACGATTTCCATTCCCACCAGCACTGCCTTTTCCCCAAAGTTATCAACCTGCCTGACCTTTGTCAATCAATAGGTTTAGTTCCAGCCGGAATTAAAGGACTTAACACTTAACCCTTTCAGGGAGGCTGCGTGGGAGGGGAAGCTGAGAACTCACTTCAGGGTCTCGAGCGACATCTGCAGGTTGTAGTTGCGCTCCTGCTCCGGCAGCTTGGAGAACTCCACCAGACACGGGTGCTGCCTCTTGTTGTCGTCTCTGACCTGAAACAGGACAGGAAGGTGCCATGGGCCAGTCCCCCGGTCAGACACCGGCAGCGGCCCTCCAATCAGCAGTGGGGAGTGAGGGGGAAGCAGACGGGTGGCTCAAATCCTTATTGAGTGTAATGGCGACTTCGCTTTAATGGGGAACCATTTTTCAGTGTTTAGAGGCAAACTGGTCAGAGACCCTATGAGCCTGGCTGTCGGACATAAACTCTTCCGGAGGTCCCAGCCCCTCATCTCACCCACACACGCTTCTTCCCACTTTCACCAATCATCCCACCACCTCGGCAAGATCGATTAGCATGATACAGGGTTTTTTTATACATTAAACCTTGACAGTGTATGTTAGAAATCAGACTACACTAAATCGAAGACTTTAGGGATGGATCAATGAGAAGGCTGGCCTGGATCACTGCACTGGTAATAAATATTAGTCTTCTTAGGGACCTGCGCTACACAGGCCTCTGCTCCCGTGGGGGCCTCGATGACAGGCGTGTGCTGACAGGGAACAGACTGCTCCATGGGAACATCTGAGCTCTACAGATGCCACACGAAAGCACTTCCAACCACGCTGGGTTCTCTCTAAGAACCTTTCAAAGCAACGCCTACTGTCCGCCTGTGTTAACCTTGATGGAAAATGTAGCCTGCAGCTTACAGATGGGTAACTTTTCAATGGTCAAGGCAACGGAGCCATGCTTCAGTCAGCCGGCCCATCACGGCGCTCCCCGCATAAAGAAAACTGCCCCAAACTGATGTGTAGGAAAAAAATCAGTCCATTCATTCACATCACCACACAGCAAGATGAGCGAGAAAAAAGATGCATTCAGAAAGTTGCATTAACGGAATCTGTATAGATAAATGAAAAACTCCATACCGGGCCATACTGCCAGCCAAGTTCAATTTTATTCATAACCCAGAGCTCATGGATGTTCTCTGCCAGCTTTTCTCTTATCCTCTCCAGGTGGGGGGGCAACACGATCTAAAATTGGGGGGGGGAGGGAGAAAAGAAAGCACACATTAGAAAAAATACAATACGACACAGCGCTAACTGTTCTCCCTGCAATAGGACTAAATAAAACTGCCTCGTACACCATTAAAATAAAACAACTAGGTTCTAAGCCATCCATTATAACCTAGTTATAAAAATATAACTAGTTATCTAAACACTCTTTAGGGAAATTTTGGGACCGTTTTGGGGAGGGTGGCAACTGAGGTTTCTAATTTATGAACCAAAGTTAGGAAGAAAGAAGAGAGAGTTTGGTAGGGGCATTGCCACAAAGAAAGACGCCGTGCGGGATGGACGTGGGCTGTCCAGCAGAGCCCGCGTTATTTAAGTAAATCACGCAAAGTCCTTACCCCAACGTGGCCTCATCCACAGGCTGGGTGAAGGCCACTCTGCCCAGACGGCGCACTGGCTCTGTGAGCCGGTAAATATCTGACTGCAGTGAACTATTTCCTCTTACCTCTGTACTGTCAGTGTTTTCCAAATAGGATCTTTATAAAGAGTGAGTTTAATAACTTTTCTATAAAAAATACAAAATGATCTTCAAGGTGAGCTGTTGTGTCACCCACAACTAGTCCCTCAACAAGCCGAGCAGCACCTGGTCATGCCCAGATGAGGCAGGGTCTGCAGAGAGCAGCTCTCACCGCCTCCTCTCCCCAGAGCCGTGGAGGTTACCCACGTCCTCAAGGTCCCAGAGGCGCATCGTATCCCATGAATTTCGACTGTAGAGCCCATGGGAAAAGAAACAAAAACTCCACGTCTACCCTATGTAGAAAGTACTCTCTAGAGTTAGTATGGGCTACCTAAGGCTGTGACCTTCACTGTGTTACAATAGCAATGTAATGGCTTAGAACCACCCATAAAAATAAAACCGAGTAGAAGAGAAAACAGGTAAGTCGACCTGGTAGAGTTGAGCATTATTTTATGAAACTTGTTTCAATCGCACATATAAATCGTATTTCTGAAAACATGCATTCCTGTGGGTTGCAGGCAGGAGCTGAGAGCCCTGCACATCAGAATGAGCGCAGCGCTGACGGGCCAGCAGGCTGGCGGGTACCTGGCTGGTGTCCACGGGGACCGGCGTGAAGGCGGCTTGGGTCAGGGCCACTGTGGGGCCCAGCAGGTCCCGAGTGTACGTTCTCTCTTGCTTGTACTCCCGGCTGTGCTCCACTTTCAGCTTTTCTTTCGGCAGCACCGCTTCATAACAAGGAGCATAGCCCGGGGGGGGAAGGAACTTAAATTCTCCGTGTCTCCCCCCAAGCAGAAAGCGGACCCTGAAAAGGACATATGTAAGGGTCAGTTACACCTCTGGGTACACATATGATTCCTGATTAACAAAACACAAGGAATACATTATTGCTACAAAATTAACTTTATCACAAGCCACATTTTTTCCTAAGCACCATCAGAATGCTCACACCTTGCAGGGGTCCTCAAACTTTTTAAACAGGGGGCCAGTTCACTGTCCCTCAGACCGTTGGAGGGCCGGACTATAGTTTTAAAAAAACTATGAACAAATTCCTATGCACACTGCACATATCTTATTTTGAAGTAAAAAAACAAAACGGCAAAAACACCCGCATGTGGCCCGCGGGCCGTAGTGTGAGGACGCCTGCCTTATAGTCTGTGAGCCTGCAATCATCAAGGTAAGCGGAGAGATAACGAGCAGAGGCATCGTATTCCCAGGTGAAGGGACACGTCCACGGGAGCTGGTCACTTAATGTCCCCAGGTGCCTTACAATAATCAACAGAGAGCGAGCGCACATGACCCTTCACAGCACAGGGCGGAGCAGGTGCCTCCCCAGTGCCCAATTTCCCAGTGAAATTTAAAGGGACTCACGTGCTATTTCCATTCGCTGAAGAAAAAATGTAACCTTATTTCTTATCCTCAGTCAAAACCAAAAAAAACTTTATTGAAGTCTTTTATATGTCATACTCATTTGATTAAAGTAGTTTCACCGGAGTCCCACGAAAACCCTTTTTGAAACGCAGCTAAATGCTACCGATTTCCCGGGCTCTCGGCTTACAAAACTAAATTTGCATTTTCCTCTTTTGTGATTCTTTTTCTAATGTGTGTTTCAGTTCCAGCCAAAAAATAAAAGAAGATAAATAAAATATAAAACAAAAAGTGAGGAAAGGCAAAAACTTCAAAACATTCCAGAAGCTCGTAGCAAGAGACATAATTTGTATAAACGCACGAGAAGCGGTCGTTGGCGCAGGGATAGGTAATATTTCATGACCACTCTGTCCCGTCACTATGGTGCTTCTGTAACTTAGGAACCAGTCCTCTGAGTAGAGTTACAACGAAAAGAATAACCGGACTAAGTGGGTGGTCAGTGCAGTAAGTGTCCCCTCTCGCTAGTAGATACAGGCTGGTATTAAGAGATGACTCAGGGGCCCCTCGTCACAACAGACCACTGTTCTGAAGTTCCCTTTACAGAACTGGAAAGAACCGTCATTTTAATTTCTCTTTCCATCTGGTAGTAGCAAAAAAGCAAAGGGTCAGATAAAACCACTGAGTCAGCTGATCACAGGCAGGTAGCTTACAGGTCTAACAGGTGGAGGTAAACAACACAGTTTCTGTAGAAACGATGGGCTTTGGGGTGGGGTGTGGAGATATGATGAAAAGATCAAGAAAACTAATGAAACTAAATAGAAGGAAATAAGTGGTATTTTTTACACAATGTTGTCCATTTCCCCTTATAAAATAAGAAAATGGACTTGAAGTATTTCAGGACACTGGTTAGGGGGAGTTAGTGCATGATGGCTATGTGGACAAAGCCCCAGCCGCCCAAGGTCCCCTCTGGGGTGACTCGTGCCCCTTCCTGTAAGAACAGGCAGGTGCCGTGGGAGGGACGGCCTGGGTGACAGAGGCCAGGGGAGCAGGTGATGGCAGTGCAGTGTCCTGTGGAAGTGTGAGCCGGAGGGAAACAGCACAAACACAGACATACTAACTTTATTCCTGCAGAGAAACTAACAACGGGAAAGAAGAGGCCATCGATGTTGAAATTCTCAAACATTCCCTGAACAGGCTGTCCATTAATTCGGAATGAGATGCTTGGGGCACTTAGATCTAAGCAGCAGCTGATGACGTCATCAGTCCTCAGCAGGTGCTGGTTTGGCGAGCTCACGGTGCTGGCGATACAGCCTGTGAGGACACGAAGGAAGGGAACGTGTGTTTATCTCAGAGGATCACCTTCAGAGCTGAAGGCAGAGGTCTGAGCGGCAGTGACATATCAGTGCACAACTCGAGAATAGAATAGAGGCTGAGACACATATACTATTGTACCTTAAATCCCTTGTCAAAAAATTGTTGCTTTTTTTTCAGAAGCTATGCCATGTTATGAAATGGAACTTCTATATAATCAAGAGATAAACTTTTAAATGGTGCCAACCAAAACACATCCTTTTCATAAATTAGAGAAAAGACTATTAGATAGATAGATAGATAGATAGATAGATAGATAGATGATAGAGATAGAGATAGAGATAGAGATATATCATTGTTAATATATATGCTCAACCAGCAAAGCTGAGAGTTGGTAGCTGGTGAAATGAACTATATACTTATTTGTAAACAGCCCCACATTCCTGAAACAAAGTGCCATGTGACATAAACTGAAGTATTCCTCACAATACAGGTTATAAATTCCTCACAATACAGGTTATAAATCACAGATCCCTGAGGTTGAATTATCTACCAGGAAGTGAACTTACGTAATTTATTTTTTCCAACCATTTTCCAGGGATTGTGTTTGGTCCTTTTTATATGGGAAGCTAAAGCTTCCACACACCAATTAAAATAAGCAGGAAACAAATAAGTTTTTTGCAATTGATTCATGAATCAAAATGCTACTTTTTAAATACAGAAGTCTCCCTTTGTCTTAAATTCCACTTCCCACAGTTTCAGTTAAAAAGGGTAAACCAGTGCCTGAAAATAATAAATGGAAAATTCCAGAAATAAACAATCGTAAGTTTTAAATGATGTGCTACTCTGAGCACCGTGATACAATCCCAAGCCATCCACTCTTTCCCAACCAGGACAAAAACCATCCCTGTGTCCAGCGTCTCTATGCTATATGCTCTCCCCGCCATTAGTCACCTAGCCGTCTCCTTGACGACTGTGCTGATATGGCAGCACTTGTGTCCAAGTCACCCTTATTTACTTGATCAGGGCCCCAGAGCGCAAGAGTACGAGGCTGACAGTTCGGATCTGCCAAGGAGAAGCCATAAAGTGCTTCCTTTAAGTAAAAAGCTTGTTTGAATAGGAAAAATATAGTTTATATAGGGGTTCAGTACTATCCGCAGTTTCAGGCATCCACTGGGAGTCATGAACACATCCCCAGTGGATAAGGGGGATGACTGTACATTTTCATAAGCAATATAGTCCTTCGAAAATGTACTATAATTCTAAGTTTTCTTTTTCCCCTAGTGACCTTCTGCTTTTACTTAACACTCTCATTCATCATTTCAGTGTTAAAGTTCTGAATAATAAATGTACCCAGTAGAAGCAGCATCAACAGCTTTCAGAAATGGGCAGCAAGGGCAAAGGTTTCCTTCCAAAGCGCTGTGAAAGCAAACGGCCAGCACTCACCTGCCCAGAGGTGCAGGCCATCAAATCCATAGGAAAAGAGGTCGTCTCCAACGCCGTTCCCGCCCCACTCCTCGCCCCCTCCAGGGTAGGGAGAGTACCCTTCCGTGGACGCCCAGCCCACGCGCAGGTGGGTCGCTTCGGCTGTCACGAAGGGCTCTGTGTGGTCCACCATCAGTTCATAGTACCACTTCTTATACTGAGCAGAGCCTTCGCTGACGCCCAGAAAAATGTTGGGTCTCATGCTGTGAGAGAGAGAACACACGTGAGAAAGTCTGAGCAAACTCTCCACTGTCTAACTGACATCTCACTATTCTGAACACTCATCCTGCTCTTCAAAGACTTTAAATACACATTTCCGTAACTGCTGCACCATCCCTAAGACAGCCACGGAGGCTAACGCTCAGGGCACGGCGCTTGATTCCAGGTTCCCTGGCAACGTCACTCAGGGGCTAATATTAGTTCTCAACTGCTCTTCAGCATGTGTTATTTCATTAACCACGTTTAAGATGAGCTGCGCAGTGCAGCCGACCTTCAGAATTAGCTGAGCTGTATTACCCCAGGGCATGGAGACATCTTCCTAAGCTCTGTGTTGGCTGCGGTATGAGGCTGAGGCAGGCCACGCTGTTCACAAAGGAACAGGTGACTAACCAGCTTTGCTGTTCTCTGTGGCTCCCTGGGAACTGAGGAATCGCGAGTTAGCTGTATTTAACTGCATTTCATGAGGGGTCTTGTGCCCGATGTTAACACCAGGGGTCAGAGAAGGTCTCAGGAGGCACCCTCATTAACAGTAGGTCTATTCTACAGAGAACCATGAAGGACGTCTTAAAGTCAATCCTATTTTAAAAACACAATATCAAGTCAAACACCAAATCCCCACATTTTTGTTTAAAACAGTGAAGTAGTATTCCCTGGAGTGGCTAGATTCACGGCATCACAGTTCTGACTGTATCACAGGTAATATCTTAACCATAAGTTGTACTTTTTATTATTATCACTGTTACTATTTTGCATAAGGACAAGCTCGGTCTCTGGAGTGAAACCTGCGTTCCTGTCCAGTTCCCACATTTCATTCATCTACAAATTGTGGATTCCAGCACCTGGAACACACACAGACAGGCAGAGGGCAGGGGAAGCGCTCAGCACAGCGGCTGGCACCCAGCACTCAATGCTTGATACCCTGGAAGGTAGATCTACCTGCAAATGTAGTTTTATTGGTTGTTTGTGGAACTTACTCCATTTTGGACATTCTAATTCAATATTCTGATTATACTTGGTGAACACTTCCAAGTTGGTATGGAAGGGCAGTGCTTTTAGTTACCGTATTTTCCGGCATATAAGACAACTGGGCGTATAAGATTTTCCTGGGTTAAAAAGTCATCTTATACGCCGGAAAATACGGTAGTCCAATATATCTAATCCATTATATCTAATCCCATCAATATAGTCCAATATACTGTATTTTCCAGCGTATAAGACGACTTTTTAACCCAGGAAAATCTTATACGCCCAGTCGTCTTATACGCCAGAAAGTACGGTATATGTTATGACATAAAGTAGAATTCTGTCCAGCTATTTCCTCTATGGCTGTTAGCCTGCTCCCGAGAGTCAGTGGTAACCCAGCGACACAACGCTGGCCTGTGATAAATGCGTATTTCGCTCAGATCGTCTTTGCTTATTATACCATCTGATGGGCAGAAAACATTCCTAAACTGCTTCTAAAGGAAATCGATTTTTTAAACCCCATAAAATGAAGAGACCACCAGATGTCTCAGCTACAGAGCTAGCACCTGGATTCCTTGGGCAGGCCACCCGTCTGGTGACACTGTCTACCTGCACGGACCTGCTGACGTGGTTCACAAGGCGTGTCTGCAGTAACAGGTCCCTTCCCGGCAGGAGATTGTCACAGATGAGATGCTGGTTGGAGCGGACTGCCACCCCGTGGCAAACGCAGAGAGAGCACAAGACGTCCAGAACCTGAGCAGAGAAATCGCTGTCAGCTGACTCCAATCCCTTCCAGACCAAATGTCAGCTGCACATGGCACAGACGGAAACACATTTCCTCCAGCCACGTCAAAAGGACCGCGCTGTGGCCAGTCACCTAACAATCGTCCTCCATACACAACCTGAGAACACTCTTCTCCCATTGACACCGAGAATAAACACTGAACGATATTACCTGACTATGTAATGAAACATCTGACACACCTTTTTAAAGTCATCTCATTTCAAAAATATATTTAAAATTATTCCCGAATTCACTTATGGCAATAACAGGGCTCCCTTACCTTGTGATTTCTTCCATGCTTGTCTAAAAGTGAAATAATGGATTTAATATGCCCTTCTTTGATAATATTTAGAGCTTCTGGACTTTCTACTAACACACAGTGCAAAACTTCAAGAATACCTAAGATAAAAAAGAACGAGAAAATATAAGAGTAACTTGTCTACAATGATCAACGTCTTCCCTTGTCCGTAAGTGAGGAGTACTTGAGTGGGGAAGGGCGGGGTCTGGCTCCATGGCGCTTTCAGGGCTCACTCTTCATAAATGCAAATGAGCAAGGTGAGGTCAGATTGCTTTTCCGAAATAACCAAAACAATACTGACACTGTTATCAGTAAGCATGTAGCCTACCAAAAGGAAAACGTTTCTATTGCGCTGAACCTCAGCGTTTGTTTCAATGTCTTAAAGGACGTAAACCAGGAGAATGACACCACCTCCGAGGAGGCACTGGGATACATACCAGAAGAAGCTTCCAGTCTTTCCAGTCGGCTGACCAGCCAGTCGAGGGAGCCAGAAAACTGGGCACAGTTTTTACGATTTCCTCTAATGAGAGCCGCTGGGAGAAAAAAAGAAAGATTTCTCACTTGTGTGATTTTCGAGTTCCAAAACGCACAAGTAATAGTGGCTCGAAAATGTTGGGTCAAGAACAAAATACCTCTTCTTTATATCTAAAGCCACACGAATGCACACACACCATGGAGACGTTAGGAAAAGCACAGAGGTGTTAGCAGGGAAGGAATCACCAGCGCTCATTAGAAGGGATTACTCTGAGGAGGTAACCGTTCACGGTGGGAGCTGATAATGAAGGATAATGGAGAAGCCGGTGTCCTGGGAGTTCCCTCACTTGGGATCCAATACTCATTGCTTTTAATTAGCCTTGAGACGAAATTATTGAATTTCTCTGGAGCTCAATTTTCGCACCCATATAATGAAGAAGTTAGGAGCACATCAGTTTTCCTCAAAATAAATGCAGCACCCGATATGGGAGACAACTACTAACTCTAACAGGCAGCAGAGGGATGAGTTAAATGATATGGGGGGAGGGGGGCCAATGGGCAATCACTCTGCAAACCTTGTTCCCTGTCTCTCTTCTTCCCATTTAGAGGCTCACATGTATTTCAAGGACCCGAGAACCCCAGCAGTAAAGCCACCTATTCCCACTTTGCTTAACCTCATGGTCTCTATAACTCTGACAAAGAACCCATCTTTTATGAAACTGCAATGTGGCCTTTAAGATCTCTTTCAACCCAATGTGTATCCTCAATGGAAAACTTTCAATGTTTCAAAGGCATTCAATTCTTCCAAAATAAATCTGGTAACTAAGGACGCCGCTACTGTCTTTCCCACACAGTCAGCTGTGGGCATCGATGCCAACAGGAAGCCAGAGGGAACTCTTTCAGGTATAAATCCGAAACTCTTTTATGAAAGTGGGATTTACACATCATATTCAGAAATACGTTAGCAACATTAGTCAAGCTGGGCTTATTTCTCCATTGAGACAAAAATGTGTTAGAAATATCTCCATTAACTCCAAAATGTATATATTCCCACCAAAAACTTTAACTCAGTGAAACAGATTCCTACTGAAATTATGAGTGTGTGTCCATGTGCATATGCATGGGTGTTTCACAGATAAACTGACTGTGTGAATTATTCTAATTCAGCAAATTAATTAAGAAGTCACTTAAGTGAGGTTCTAAAGTTACAGGGAAGTACCAGAGAAATACAAGGAAGTTCATCGCTGTTTACAACAGCCAATCACTGGGACGGCCTGAGGTGGTCTGTGATGACGGAACATCTCTCAGTGGGCCTTACAGCCACCAAAACTGACGCAAGTTCACAGTTCCCGCAAAAAACTGCCCACAGTATAGACGGCAGGAAAACAGGCCAGAAAAGAATGTTGATAGTATGATTCCAGTTTTGTGATGTAAGTGTATAAGCTCAAAATAAGTACATGCATAGCATGGAGAACCTGTATTTTAGAGTATTTCTCAAGAATTCGAGCTGCCTTTGGGGAAAATACATCCTGTTCCGTGCCTGGGAGAGAAAGGAGACCTTGCGGAACGCAGCGAGCATGGGGCTGCTCTCCATCCTTATTCCAAACAGGAGGGAAGATGGACGGAGCTAGGTGGGGAAAGGGTCCTAAGTCCTGCTATAAAATCACAACTGCTCCACAGGCATGGCAGTGTGCATGGACCTGTGAGGAGGTGATGGTCTGCGGTCAAGATGTCTGTACCGAGAAAAACACAGGTGACAAGGAAGGAGCATGGAAGTGACCAGATAACCCCCCGGAAATACAGACACACAGGGAGCCTTGAGCCGTCGAAGTCCATGAACTTGGACGTGGAGGAGGGCCACAGCATCCACGATCAGCGAGAGCTCGTGTTTCTATCTTGACCTTGTAATTCTGTTTTTCAAGGAAAGGACATAACGGGGAAGGAGTCACAGGCCCGTGGCTGTGAGGGGAAGGGCTCTAGGCCATGTCCGCTCTGCTACCGAAAGGCCGCCTCGTGGGAATCTCTTCAATGCGTGTGTCTGTTACATGATGGACATTTAAAGTGGGCACCTGAGCCTGCTCCCTGCCTTCTCTGGAACTCGCACCTGTTTGGCAGGCAGGCCAAGGCGTGGCCCGGTTCCCAGGGTGGTCAAAGCCGGGATCAGACCGGGCCGGGCCTCCTGCCAGAGTGAGCGGGTCGGGAAGGGCACGGACACCGTCTGGGCTGCTGAGGGGAACAGCAGCTCCTTCCTGGAGAGCATTTCCGGGGCAGCCCCGCCGCTTCTCCGTGTCCGAGAGGGCACTTCCGGCGCTGAGCGCTGACTGTAGCCCCCAAGGCCGTCCAGGGAAGCCAGCACTGGAGGCGGCGGACCCCGCGGAGGGCAGGGCAGACAGAAGCTGGTCTAGATGCTTCCCACCCACTGCAGATGCCGTCTTGCAAGCCCACGGCCACCCTTGGGAAGGGCAAAATCTCAGACCCTTGACAAGCGACGGCAGACGCTGCAGTAATCGCCCTGACCAAACGCGATGCAGCCCTGTGTCTGCACAGGGCCACGAGGAATGCAGTGTAAACCATGGGCTGTGTCACTCACTGTTCCTCAAGTGTCCCTGGAACCTCACAGGCAGATCCCAGAACGGCGAGAGGGAGGGACTGGAGAGATCCCTGATGGGGAGAGCGGGTAACAGGGGCTTTGGGGGACTCTCTTCAAAATCCAAAGCGAAGAGCTGATGCTCATCGCCCAGAGGCCCCCACCTGCAAACACACCTGGACCACTCTCCTTTACCCAAGGCGAAGCCACGGCTCTGGCCATGCTTCACCGCGATGATTCAATAGCAAACATCACTGCACGCAGTGCAGCTCGGGTAAAAACTAACGGCTTCAACAGAAAGCAAGAACTAAAAGGGCTGTGAGTGCCCGGTGATCCTTTCCAATAGACACAGCAGCTGCCTCGAAAACCCAGCCACTTCTTACCCAGCAACTCGTACAGGGAATTCAGAATGGACTTCCAGGACTCCCCCGCCTCTCGGCCAGCGACCTCGGCAAAGTGGGCGGCGCTGCTGTAGACGTGCAGCCGGTCCACGCACTGGAGCACGAGGCTGATCATCCCCTGCGAGGGCAGACAAACCACCGTCAGTAACGTAGGAGGGTCCTGGCATTTGGACCCTCCCATGTGGTCCTGCTACTATTCTGTCTGTAAATGACGGCACTTCCGCTCTTTTGGCAGAACCTTCGTGAAATAAAACCATACGTGGAAACTCACTATGAGCAAAAGGAAGCAGTGGGGTCGCTGTGTCCAGGCAGGGGCCTGGCGCTCTGCCGAGCGGCCCTCTCCTGGGCAGCCTCCGTCCCCACACAAGCTCCCTGTGGCTCCTGGGGCAGCCCCCACACAAGCTCCCTGTGGCTCCTGGGGCAGCTCCCGGGAGCTGGAAGAAGCTGCATTCACTTAGACACCCAGAGAGCCTGTTTTTAGTGAATGACCAATGTGAAGCGGAGGCCGAGGAGACAGTAACACATGGTCCTTTGCCAGGGGCGTGAGGAGGGGAGTTCCCTAGACACGGACAGAAATGACACCAATCGCCGCCTCCAAGGCCTGGCTCCTGCAGACAGTACAGTGCGCCTGCTGCTCTGATCGCTAAGCGCAAGGTGTCAAGTAGAGGCCCCACTGAGGACCGGTTTCCCAGGAGGAGAGCGGAGAGGACTCACCTCCTCCTGGAAGAGGTTCTGCCGGTTCTTCAGGGCCCGCAGCCGGTTCTGCCTGTCCTCGTGCTCCAGGTGCTCGGCCGGCGGGTGCAGGTAGCTGATGAGGTCCCGCAGGCTCAGGCTGACCGACTCGATGGGCAAGTCCACTGGGGGCGCCTTCGCCTTCCTGCCCAGAGCATCCAGGCCCCTAAACGAACAGCACCATTGCTCTCATCGGCGACTCACAGTTTTATGTAGGATTTTAGTTCATAGATGATTTTAAAGCTTTACCCTCTCTCCCAATACCACTGTAAAAGGCAGACAATATTTGAATCACAAATATATTTATTTATACCACAGTCAAACTCATCTCTCATCATACTGAACCAAATAAACTCACAAATGACTCAAATACAGTATCTACGTTTGCAAACTACGGAGAAGCAATAGTAAATGCCTGGTTAGGAAGTGGAACATACCTGTCATTAGAAATAGAACCATTCAATTACTTCCTAGGAGAAACTCAAGCGATAATTAATATATTCAAATGAAAAGCTGTATATTCCTTCATGTATACATATGTCATATTAAAAACACCAGTACTGAGAGAAATTTATCTAGAGAAAAGCCGGAAGGGCCTTGAGGACCAATATTTAGAAAACAACCGATTTTCATTATCAAGCACTAGATGCTCGAGTTTTAGGATGCAATGCCTGGGACTGATAATTTTGACATTTTCTTGTTCCACTGTGTTTGGTTTGGGGAGAAGGAGCTGTTAGCTGCTGACACGCACTGCCATTCTGTCTAAAAAGATATTCTAATGATGTTAACTTGTAAAATTCACTTAGTAACCAGGAAACAGTATGTTAAATGCTTTCCTATTACCTGAAAGAAATGTATTTAAAATTAAATTTAAAGATGGCATCATGTTGCATTTTCTAGCCTTTGAAGGAAAACATATCATTGGCACGTAAGTGTGTGGATTTGTTGAGCTTTCCAAGATTCTGAGCTTTATACTCAAAGCTTTGAGATCTACCCACCATAGTATACTTTAGGATTATGTATTTGTAGAGTCAATCAGGAAATTGAGGTAAAATGTCAAATAGCCACCCCAACGAAGGACATGAAATGTACCTTATAAACCTGTTGAAAAGGAAGACGGTGCTCCGGATGACCCGCGCTGTCCGGGACTCTTCGTGCTGCGACCTGGACAAGTTTATGCCGTCGTCCATGTGGCCTTCGTGATGCATGATGGCCTGTGAGGAAGCACATGGACCGCCATCACTCCGACACCCCCCTTCCCAACGGGCTAAGAAGGTGCGCACGCAAAGAGGTCACAATACACAGAACCAGGACGGTGGAGGTGACTGGAAACTGTGTGTTTGAGGTAAAATAATGTGCACAGGCCCCTGGACCACCGAGGCATTTGGTTATTGTTTTAAAGACTTAATCCGTTATTGGACCGAGCTGAGCAAACAAACACCAGAGTGTCTCCACACTCATGTTCAGTGACTGCCCCACGTCTAACCCACCGAGGGAAGCAGCAAAGGAAGCCACCGGCTTCAGCAGGACAGTGAGTTGAGCAGACGGGTAATGAGGAGTGCTCAGCAATGGTCCTGTGGCAGCTAGGTTCTGTGAAACTGCATTTTCATGTTGTTAGTTCTTGTTAGGTGTTTACACTTACTGTGAGAGAACCACATGCGAAGAGACAAGTGCAGAAAGCTTAAGGCAGTGGTGGGCAAACTCATCAGTCCACAGAGCCAAATATCAACAGTACAACGATTGAAATTTCTTTTGAGAGCCAAATTTTTTAAACTTAAACTTCTTCTAACGCCACTTCTTCAACATAGACTTGCCCAGGTATTTTGTGGAAGAGCCACACTCAAGGGGCCAAAGAGCCGCATGTGGCTCGTGAGCCGCAGTTTGCCGACCACTGCCTTAAGTGAACAGCTGGATGGTTCTCCCAAAGCGAGCACTGGGAACACTCGGAGCCGGAAGAGAAGGCCATAGCACCTCCACATCCGCCCAGAGCTCCCTTCC
Source organism: Cnephaeus nilssonii (assembly GCF_951640355.1). Classification (NCBI taxonomy): domain Eukaryota; kingdom Metazoa; phylum Chordata; class Mammalia; order Chiroptera; family Vespertilionidae; genus Cnephaeus; species Cnephaeus nilssonii. Next base: position 14,598,085 of record NC_137094.1, read on the forward strand.
TGCCCTGCCCCCCACAATGGTCCTCACCTTCTCACTTTTTACAGCAAAGGTCACTTGGCTTCTATATATAAATGGAACCACGAAGTGGGCAACCACTGGTGCCCAGCTTCCTTCATTCAGCACTTTCAGCAGATAGCTGTCATCTAACCAGGTGTGCTGAGTTAAGATTAGTAAGGAGAACTAAAATGACAAACTATCTAGAAAGCAACGCAAAATGGAACATGCATGTCGAGAATGAACGTCAGCAGGTGGCTGAGTGTTAGCTACCTCTTTTTGCCTTGCATTTGTGTATTTTAGCCATAAGAGGTGACTGCGAGATGGGGTTTCTCTCGCCTCTCACCTTGCGTTGTATGGCTCCCATCCTCACAGACTTCACGTCCACAGCCTGGTACGTCAGCCACAGGCCTGTGCTCACATGCTGTATGTAGCAGACCGAGTCGCCATACTTGATCTCAGAGGTTCCCATGCCATCAACTTCTTTTCTCACCCCTGCATCCAATTTTTCCTAAGGAGAGAGGAAAAAGAGATAAGCAAGTTTTTAAAATACGACTTTTTCTTGAAACAACTTTGCCTTGTTGTAAATATGTTCCTTGAAAAATTCAGCCCTCTGAAGTCCCCTGAAATAATAATGGTCAAATATTTTATTCTAGCAGTTCAACCTCTACTGAAGATTTGAGTAGAAAATTATAAAAATAATTAACATATTCTTGAATAACTCACACTGATAGAAAATTATTTTAGCCATAACAAAATTTTATATTGCCCAATGACAAACTCCAAACTAGGTATCTTAAAATTAGTGTTCAGGCTTCATATTCTTTCCCGATTATTTTTTTATTTGTACCTAATAGCATAGGTTTGTGGGACAGGAAATCCGGTTTTGAGTCCAGTCTCTGCCACTTACCACCTCTGTGACCTTAGAAAAGTTAAACAAAGCTTTTTAAGCCTCAGTTTTCTCAGCTGTAAATAAAGCTAACACACATATCAGAAAACATGATAATGCATGTAAGTATTTCAGCACAGTATCTAGGATAAAATAAACTTAAATTTCTACTATTTTGACTATGAAAACGATGATGATAATAAGGATGTTAATGCTTTCTTTAGAACTATTCAAAACTACTGTAATTCTGTTTCCTATAATGCAATTTCCAACTTGAACGACAGAGTCGCTGGCTCCTAAAGGGCCACTGGGCTAACCTCCCTCTGCTCTGAAGCAGCAGTCGATGCTCTGATACCAGCTGTTTCCTTCAAATCCCTACGTTTTAATGCTGCCTCCTTCAACATGCTCCCTCTCCTGGTCACAAACAGCAGTGTGGTGGCTGCCAGAGGGAAGGGGATGGGCGATGAATGGGACATAAAATATGGTGACAGGAGATTTGACTTTGGGTATGGGCACATGGTGCAATACACAAATCTTATAAAATAGAAACCCACACCTTGCCCTAGCTGGTTTGGCTCAGTGGATAGAGCATTGGCCCGCAGACTGAAGCGTCCTGGGTTCGATTCCAGTCAAGGGCACGTACCTGGGTTGCAGGCTCGATCCCCGCCCTGGTCAGGGCGCATGCGGGAGGCAACCAATCCACGTCTCTCTCTCACATCATGTCCTTCCTTTTCACACCACTTGCACTATGGCTAACTTCACCAGCTCCCGTGATCTTAAAAAACAAATCCATGTAACAAACTGAGTAACTTAGTAATTCATATTGGCTCTGACTGATACACCTCATCTTCACCACTGGAGGTTTCAATGAGCCCAATCTCTTGTTTACTGCCATTAGAAAGGATCAGCACAGCCCGGCCAGTGTGGCTCAGTCGATTGAGCTTTGTCCCATGCACTGGGACAAGAGGTCACTGGTTCCATTCCCGGTTTCAGACTTGATCAATCCCCAGTAGGGGGTGTGCAGGAGGCAGCCAATTGATATTTCTCACATCAATGTTTCTATATCTCTCTCTCCCTTTCCATATCTTCTATAAAACACAATTGGTCTTATTTTCTATTATACTATCAGCACTCCTTGATAAAGGGTTACTGCAAAAATCAGGTTTGAATTTAATCCTGATTAAATAAAAATGTATCTACAATGGTAATTTTGTATACTTATTTTGATAAAAAATATACATGTTCTTCATTTTACTTTCACTTTTTAGATATTTAGTCATCACCAAACAACTACCACAGGTGCTCATCTGATCACAGGGAAACAACATATCTTCCCTATCTGCTATTATTATTTTAAATCTTTAATTTTGTTATTAGAGAAGGCTTTAGATTTACTACTTAGGCTCAAGTTCGGATATGCCACCTAACTTGCTTCCGTTTCCTCATCTGTATAATTAAGATTAAAAATAGTATCTAAGCCCTAGTCGGTTTGGCTCAGTGGGTAGAGCATTGGCCTGCGGACCGAAGGGTCCCAAGTTCGATTCCAGTCAAGGGCATGTACCTCTGTTGTGGGCTCCTCCCGGCCCGGGCCCTGGTTGGGGCACGTGCAGGAGGCAACCACTCAATGTGTTTCTCTCTTCATTCGCTCTAAAAATCAATGGAAATATATCCTCAGGTGAGGATTAAAAAATAAATTTAAAATAAATTTAAAAAAACATTATCTAAGCTTCATAGTTTTAAACTAGAATTAAATGAGATAATACATATAAGGTACTTAGCACATCATTTGGCCCATAAATTAACCATTACTCTTATTTTCATTGTGTGTTTCTTAAAGCATCTAAAATATTTTTTGAACCAAGAATAAAGATCCCAAACAAAAATAGCATACTAAAAACTATGTCCTAAAAATGATTTTGTTCTATTTTTTCATTTGTTCCATAATCCTTGTGATCTCATTGGCAGTCTTATTTGAGTCTGATTTCATCACTTCAATAGCAGCAGGTTTCTATTTGTGGTGCATGGGAGAAGGAAAACTGGAGGAAATCCCCAAAGCATATTTTTGAGGCATTTTAGGCTAAAAAATGACATCTTGGGGAAACATAATTCATATGTGACTGGCAAGACCTACTCTTATCATAAATAATTTTAGAAAACAATAAAAAGACTTACTCTATCTCCTGGAAAAAAATTATAATGACCTAATTGGCCATTATTTTATAATCAGAATTCTGCTGTGATTTTAAAATTAAAATGTCTTCTTGGCCTCAGTTTCACCTTCTCTTCTCTCAACCACGTTATCACGTGCAGTTATCACTGAGAGTCAAACGAGTGGAGTGTGTTTGGCAGCAAGTCGGTAACAACCCGCTTAGGACAGCAGTTCCCAAACCTGAGTGCCAGGCAGGAGGCCAGACTCAGAGAAACTGAAGACTTCATTAAAAAGTGATGCTGGGCCCTGGCCAAGGTTTCTCAGTGGTTAGAGTGTTGGCCTGTGCACCAGAGTCACAGGTTCGATTCCCAGCTACGGGCACATACGTGGATTGCAGGTCCGACCCCTGCCCGCATGTGGGAGGCAACCTATTGATGTATCTCTGCCACATCAATGTTTCTCTCTCTCTCCCTCTACCCCTCCCTCCCTCCCTTCCACTCTCTCTAAAAAAATGGGGGGAAAATTATCTTCATTCTTCTGGTGAGCATTTAAAAGAAAAAAGTGGTGCTGGGATCCCTAGTCTCTGTACTTCCTGTGTAAGCTAACGACATTGCAAAATGGCCCAAATCCAGAAACAGCCCCCATTCTCCAAGTGCGTATTAGGAGAGATATTTAGAGGAAAAAAATGTTTCAAAGGCTATTGCTTTGGGCAAGAACTTTTATTCAGAGTGTTTGAACATATTCACAGCTTTTGAGCCAGTATGTCCAGTTCCAGGACCATCAGAGAAACAAGTCAAAAATGTGCCCAAAACACGTCCAAGAATGTCAGTGCAGTGGTTGTTTTTTCCTTAATTGATTTTTTGTTACAAAGAAATATGGATATTGAAACAGGCAGAATAATCCGGAGATGGACTTGTTTGAAGTTAAACAAAACTTTTCCTGCACTCATGTTCCCACACACCTTCTATTTTGATCTTTCTGAAGTATTCAAAGTTAACATGTTAGAGCGGCCCTTCCCTATCAAGCATCTAGAAATGTGCAAACCCAGAGATTTATTTAAATTCAAACAGTAAAATTTTGTGATTACAACTTGCGTTTTTTTCGCTCACCAGCATCCGAAGGAAGCGTGGCGGGTCTACTTACAGGAGCCCATTACTCCCTGTGCCGGCTCACCTTGGAAGAGCGGAAGGTGAAGGCCGTAGACTTGACGTCGGCTTTCTCTTTGTCCATGAGGAGAAGGTTCTTGTCTTCCAGGAGACTCAGGTACTTGCCCGTGGTGACGTGCCGCAGTCGGAAAGGCTGGCCCCACCGTATGTGGCTCCCACTCCACCTGCAGACACAGGTCAGACTCCATCCAACAGCAGCCACAGCCACAGCCACAGGGAAATAGCAAGTAACGTGTGTCAGCCATGATGGAAGGTGCCCTGCATGTACCGTCTTATTGAATGGTCTCAGAACCCCTGCGGCTGGGGTATTAATGTCAGCTCACACATAACAAAATAGTAATTCAGATGATTACATAACATTCAACGTTACACAGCCACTAGCGAGCGGAAGTGAAATGTAACTCTAGGTCTTCTGACTCTCAGTGTGACACCACCTACACTAACCCTCCTCCTTGTGCTCCAAGTTCACCTCTACTCACTATCACTGATACAGAAATGATAAGTCTAAACGATACTTTAGAGTTTACTAGTTAAAAACTCTTGTTGGATTTGCACTTAAAAAATAGTGGTACAGTCAATGCCTAATTATGATTATAATTTATATACATAAATTAAACTAAAGTATATATTTACCTGAAAAAAGAAATATATTCCTATGGTTTAAATTTAATAATGAACAATTATCTCATTAGAAACAAATGAATAAAAAAAAGGATATGAGAATTATAAAAGGTCAAAAGGAGAAAAAAGAAAATATAGTAAACAGAAAATATAAACTAAGGTTATAAAAAAGATAAAAAGCAAAGTTATGATCATTAAAATCTGCTAAAAGTAATGACTTTCAGCCCAGCCGGCATGGTTCAGTGGTTTGATTCCCAGTCAGGGCACATGCCCAGGTTGCAGGCTCAAGCTCCAGTGTGGGGCGTGCAGGAGGCAACGATCAATGATTCTCCCTCATCATTGATGTTTCTATCTCTCTCTTCCGCTCGCTTCCTCTCTGAAATCAATAAAAATATATATATATTTTTTAAAGTAATGACTTTCAGAAAGGGTAGAAAGGAAAATCCGGTTATGTGCCACTCCCGCTTCTGCAGGACTGAGTCGGCACAGGCAGACCTCGGACTGCTGCGAGCAGAGCGGGACAAGCCTCTGGGATGATGACACATCAGTGGCTCTTTGCAAAGCAAGGACAGTCTCGTCGTGGATAAGAAACATGCTGACAATCAGATAACTAAAAACTAACATAACTGAGTGGAAAGAATTCCCTTGCTTGTAAAATCATAAGGAAACAGTGATGGCAAAGTTGGTGTTAGACAGCTAGAGTTCAAGGCAAAGCATGAAGGGAATGCTGTCGGTGCTTTAAAAAGAAAAGAGATAAACTCTAAAAAGTATGCCCATAATCATCACTACATCATGAATCATATAGACAGCAGAGATGTGGAGACTTTCAATATGATTTTTATCAATTAACAAATTTGTTTTAAAATAGAGTCATGAAAAACTATTGTAATCTACTAATGAAGAGTATTTTTTGAAAATTTTTCTATTTTAGTAAACGGTAAGTGATATTTATGCTGTTTTGCTAAACTGGCTTTTTGACTTGTGATCTTAGCATTGAAAATTAACAGTACCATGATATTATGATAAGTGCATTTTTACATGAATCTGTTTATAGAGACAATTACTTAGAATACACTGTAAGCTATATTCTGTGCATATATTTAAAGTAATAAAAAGTCCTATGTCATACCTTACTATGTTCAAGGATATACAAAGTTTTTCAAAATTATTGCCTGGGATATAAAAGCAAAAACAACTGAAGAGCACTGAATTACTTAAATCATCATTAGGTGTGCATCAACCTCAAAACAGTACGTCTACAAAGATAGCTATTCTATACTAAAATTGTTCCTTACACCCATCCAGGGAGTCTGAATCCTAAAGCAACGATTTCTTTAAAATATAATAGAGAACAAATCCTTTAAAAACTTACTGCTTTTGAGGCAAAGGACTGAACCTTATAATCCTTTTTAAACTTTATTTTAAGTCTATTAAAAACAGTTCAAAATTATACTTTTATTATAAATATTGCATTTTATTTAAAGGAACTAAAAGTCAATCGCTGAACAGCTTTTTTAAATCACTAGAAAAAAATACACACACACATATATATACATATAGTGTGTGTGTATATATATATGTATATGTACATACATATACATATATACATACACACACATATATACATACATATAGTGTGTGTATGTGTGTGTGTATATATATGTATATGTATATGTGTGTGTGTGTGTGTGTGTGTGTGTGTATAACTTATTTCTCTAATAAATGCACAGCAGCTTCGTATTACCAGCCTCTGCTGACTCGGCTGTTATGTGAGTAAACACAGAGACTGCCAGGAATGGTCTAGTGCCCTGGTTCGCGTTCAGGTCTCCTCCGTCTCACAGGAGCCTCAGAAGGTTCAGTCCACAGCTTGCCAGAACAGAAGTGAGCGACAGGCTTGTCTCCAAACCTACCTCGCTGGCTCCCAGCAGCATTTTGTGCAGGAGATGCACTGACCAGATGAGATGATGCTACAAAACCCATGAGGCTGAAGACGAAAGCAGCTGACCTACCACCTGGTGACCTGGGGCTCGTAACGGGTCAACAACGGCGGGAAGGGGAAGGGAAGAGAACCCGCTGCTGGCGGCGCTGTGCTTGCACGTGGGCTGCATTCAGAGGCGCTACTCACGCAACTCGCAGCGTCTCCAGTCTCCACAGGGAGCGGGCGTGGACAGACACGGCACCACCTTCATAATGAACAGTCCTGTTTTCAAAAAGAGAAACCCAATTTTAACATGTTTCATTCTTGGACTCTATTTTTCAAGCTAATTAAGAGAGAAAAGCAAATGGAAAGCCTTTGCATAAACAGTTAAAGCCATACTTTTTGGAGAAGATAATAGAGCCGGAAATAAAAATAACCAAAAACGGTAACAGTGATCAACAGAAGTCTGCCCTAAATAAACATTCGATGTAAACACATCCTTGGTTATTCTCTCCTCTAATCCCATTCATTCCCTCTCCAACTCCCCCTCCACCACCTCCCACTGTGAATATACTCACCTTACTCATTTAATTCAGGTCCTTAAAAGTACTCAGCTATAACTTTAGGTGTAGTTTAATATATTATTATTTAAACACATTCATATTTGGAGTTTTCAAGTTTGTTCTAGATACTTAAGCACATTCTAATATTTTAGTATAACACATTCTAATATTTTATAACAATTTGAAAAAATGATAATAGAAAAGTATAAATATCACCAAAAATATAAACCAGAAGTTGCACACACACCCAAAGCAAGAAACATGTGAAGGGACTTCACACCTACCCAAATGCCCAAGCCGTCGTGATAACTGTTTGTCAGTGACGCTAAGTTATCATCCACAACATCCACACGGATCTCTGGCCCAACGCACGCCACCTTTCACGGAAGCCAGAGCCCATGCAGCACCTCGGGGTCCTCACTACCTCCCCTGGGCCTTCCATCTCCACACAGCCCTCTGCTCTCAACAGCCAGTTAATGATCCTTAACTTCCTAAATGTTCCCTGTATCTTTCTGTAAATTACAGAAAGAAGTATTTATTAAATAAGTTACCTAAATGTGTTTGTTAATGAGAAATGTCCTTTCAAAACTAAAAACATGTAATAAATCATCCAGACGACACCTGCTCTCACAGTGATCCCTTGTTTATGCATTAACCTTATCAGATTCATCCGTGAATTCACGAGGCAAAGCAGAGCATTCAAAACATCTTCAATGTTTTTGTTTTTGTATTATTTGTGCACTTTCCCCAGAGATCTGGACTACATCAATCTCGGTCTAATGCCAAATAATATTAACATGAGAGAGGTATTATAATCACATAAAACATGAGGAACGTGGTCAGTTCTATTATCTATGGCAGCAAATGGGAGGTAATAAAAAAAAGGTCGTCAACTTTTGTACAATTTGAGAAATCTGATTTTGAAACTGAATTCGAGACTAAATGTTCCAGAAAGAGAATTAATCAGAACCAATGAACATTTAATGAAGTTTTAAGTAGATTGTTTAATGTGTTCATTCTTCCCACTCAGTTTAATTCGATGCTTCGTCCATGTTTTAATTTTTTCAGCGATTCTGCTGATAGGTGATAAAAACTAACACAGGGAAAAACTGCAAAGGAGGCCAACAAATGGGTCATCCAGGGGACAGATGAACGTCGAGGCCCACTTTCTCTTACGCGATGCCCTGAACAGGCATTTCCTTAATTTAAAAAATTATGTCAAGGCAAGAAAATCAAGGCTTGGGGCGCCAGTCTCACCCACCTCCGCTGCTCCTCCCCATGCTCCCCCGAGGGGACGGTGAGGCATTCGTCCATGTGTCCGTGCAGCAACCTCAGGACGTCACCGCCAATCAGGTACCCTGTGAGGACGAAACTCAGTCTACCTCAGCTGTCATGCTCAGTGGCAGCTGGACAGTCCCCTGGCCCAATCTTCTGTGTTCTTAGACAACCAGCAGGCTAGCAAGACTTGCGCTCCTGGCCACATCCCAGAGAGGGATGGTTCCACCTGCCTGCTGCTGGGGGGCCTGAGCCTCAGAGCCCCAGAGTGAGTGACATTCCCACTGGAAATACCACCTCAACTACATAACACCCTCCATTAACCCTTTGCACTCGCTTGCTTTTTTTCGATTCCTTTATTCTAATGCTAACCGTGTCGAGTCACACTCGACATCCAAGTGCAAAAGGTTAAACATACATGCTTGGGCAGGCTCAAATTTGAACCTGTGCAGGTGACAGTAACCAGGACAAACGCAGATGTCCCGGAACCCCTGGCGCATAGGCATTGTTGGGACCCCACTCCAAGCCACCTGCCCTGGAAGATGGGAAACCTGGACATCCACCTCATTGAGCAATACCCCGGGGCCAGAACCCTGGGGCAAGCTGCCCCCAGGCAGCCATCACAGGAAGCCACACAGATAAATAAAGCTGACCACAGCGTAGAAGTAGCCATTTAAACAAGTCTTGAGTGTCATCGCCTCATTTACAGAATAGGTGGACACAAGCTCTGACTAACAGCCAGCTCAGGGTCTCAGACACCCTGCGTCAAGGACGAGCCCTCCCTGCAGCGGGGTGTACCTTGGGCCGCTTCACTTCCTGAGCTGATGGGGGCCACGCTCCAGAGCGTCAGCTGGAAGGCGGCGTCCACGTGCAGGCTGCCGCTGCCGCTGCCGTAGGACAGGTGCTGCGGGAGGGAAGCAAAGGGGCTTCGCCTGGCTGCGGGCGGGCTCAGCACGCACGTGCTTCTGCCCCCTCACACCCAGCACGGACTGGAACTGCGCACACAGAGCGTCTGTGTCCGCCCTGTCACTCAAAACGAAGAGGCCGGTAGAAAAGGATCAGTTACTATTTGTCTGTAGGTATTTCCCATCTTCATTCTAAGAGTTACTAACTTAAGCCTCTAATCAGAAAACAAATGAATACACTAAAATAAATTGATTCATTAAAGTAGACTCTTTTGTTTTAAGGCCCACCGATGAACAAAGTTATACAGATAGTGGGTACTTACCATTAGAATTGTAAGTGGTTTACCTATCACACTGTGGTGTCTTTTTACAATGATGCAGGTGAAATCTATAGGACCAGTGTCTTAGTGTTATGAGGTTATGAACTTTTATCTGCAACGTGACACAATAGCCATTCGTCGGCGATGTTTTCTAATAGGTATCTAAAACCAAGACAAACACATTTTCTCCAAAATTCAGAGTGTACAAATTTCAGATTTTCCTTCTTAAAAATAAAAATGTGTGAAATATCCTATTTAATATTTTAAGAGCCATAATATGTGAGTTCTCAAACTAAAAGTAAAAAAAAGAAAAATTATGAAACCACTCTAGAATTTTACAGCAGGTGGCCTCAGTTATTTTACCATCTGGCTCCGCGAGAATTGCAGACAGACAATGTGTTCTTGGGGTCATCTCAGCAAACATCACCGATATTCCTATAATGTTTCTCTAGCACTTCTCCAACGCTGGTGACGGAGGACAGCCTCAGCTTTCCAAGATCCCATCGGACCTGAACTTGCCCAGAAACCAACCCTCCCAGTTGGATGAGGTGCATGAGGGTGCCCAGGACCGTCATGCTGGGGAGCTCTCCTACCTTCACCCCCAGGGGCTCTCTCACCTGAATATGCTATTCTCGAGGCACCAGCAAAAGCAGGCAATGCACTCTTTCTCTTTGTTTACAAATAAAACATATGCCTTCTGTTTCCACAAACAAGGAAAATATGTTTTCCTCCGTAGCAATCAGTACACAATGTAACTAAGTGGATCTCTCTTTCTCATCCTGTTCGCTGTCTGACAGGTTCACAGCAGTTCCCCTGGCATCCAGCAATGTTAGCCAATAAACAAAGACTTGCAGAATCAGAACCCTTCACAGTCACAGTAGCACACACCTAAAGTAAGTTACATATACCTATTTCAATGGCCTGAGCCAAAACAGCATGAACCCGTGCACTCACAGACACACACACACACACACACACACACACACACACACACACACACACCACTATAAAGCCATATGGCTCTTAGCAGACCATGAGCAGGTGATCCAAATACCAACGGGTGAATTTTTACTTTTGAATTCAAGTGAAAGCTCATGTCATCTATAATAATAAAAGCGTAACATGCTAATTAGACCGGACACCCTTCCAGACATCCTTCCAGAAGACCTTCTGGATGAAGCTGGGGACGAAGCTGGGGCTGTGAGGGAAGCCCGAGTCCCGGGTACCAGAGAGAAGCTGGTGCTGGCAGCCAGGGGAAGGCAGGCCCACTCTAGCATGAATTTCGTGCATCGGGCCTCTAGTATTTCGATCAATAAATTGTTACCATTTGTTGACTCATCATGGTTCACGGAATGCACTATATATAAAGCATTGTGCTAAATATTTATAGAGCACCCTCCCACCATGAGGGTGCCTGGACTCTGGAAGGGAAAGTGATATACACAAAATGCTACAAGTATTAAAAAACAGTAGGTGAACTGTAATCAAGTGCTACAGGAGCTGAGAAAAGAGAACATGTTAGCCAGCCCCACTGGTCCTTGCACTAGGGCTGCAGCAGGTGGCATTTCCACGGGTGGCACAGATTTCATGGGGGCTGAGGGATCAGCTAGGACCTCACTTTTATATACTTAGAGATGCTATCCCCAAATACGTCTGGACATACATTGGATTTGGGTGTGGGTATTAATAGTGTTAATTTGCTAAGTGTAAACATACTAAACTCATTGTAAACCACTTTGGGGATTTTCATTTTTAATGCACCAGAAACCTTGGAATTGGAAGTGGCCTGGGCCTCGCTGGCCCTCCAAGACAAGGGGATGGTGAGACGAAGACAAGCATGCACCCCAAGGCACAGAGATACAGGGACAAACGGGACATTGGAGAGTTGTCTTGGGCTTGGAGCACATGTGGAGACACACAGACAGGCCCACCAGTGAGGCGGCATCAGGTCAAGGGTCCTATATTCTAGGCAGAAAAAAAATAACCAATTTGGTTGAACCATAAAATTTTGCAGATTTCAGTCTGTGGGAGAAAGTCCAAAAATGTCCTTAAGAACATTACACCATATAAGTTACCTAAACAATGTTGACTCCTCAAAAGAATATTCTCTAACCCTAACCCAAACCTGAAAATAAAAATACTATTTTGCCAAGTTCACTGCTGCCCCACCCAAGATGGCAGACTGGTCTGAAGGCTCAGCTGCCCTCCGGGCTGGGTCAGCCATGTCCACAGAAGGCCTGCCTGCAGCCCCCCTGCTCAGGCCTCCGGGCAGGAGGAACCACCACGGAGTGGTCCTAAGCTGCTCATCCACAAACTCAAACAAAATGGAAACGAGGCTGATGGAAAATAACCTTCTAAAAATCATAGTAATATTTTGCATTGGGATCTCTCACACTTCCATTGATTTTAATCTGTACACTTCCACAAATGATTATTCTTTAGCAAAAATACAATTCACTAAATGAGCTCAATTAAATATATATTGGCCTTACCACAAAATAAAAAATGCCTTCAATGATTAAACATGAACTTTTCTTCATTTTCTCATTGTCAGCCTCTATTCTTTGAAACAATGCAATGTCAAGGAGACCTCAACTTGTTTTTGGCTGTTTTTCTTAACATGGCAAGTATTTCTCACATAAGAATTTTCTTTCTTAAATATCCAAAGCAGTGGTCACAACCTCATTAATGCAGCCCTCTCGATGGGTACAGAAGAGTCCCGGTTCTGAATTCCCGATCGGACTGTGTGTAGTGTGTCAGTGACAGAGTCCAGGAAGAGGCACCAGGGTCAGGACAGGGCAGGATGGGGCACACGGGGGGAAGGGGGGGAGGAAGGGAGGGAGACACCCCCAGGGCAGGGCACACCGGGAGCCTGTCCAAACGCACCTGGTGAGCCGCATGACCACGTGTCACGCCATTCCCCTACCTGGGGAGTTACCTCTCTCTCATCAAATAGAGGTACTGGCTTGTTTCTAAGCAAGTCTCCTGGACAATTTGCAATCTACACGTTAAAGAGGCTGTTTCATTGACCTTCATGCGTCATCTCAGCAAGTCCGTGCCCTACGCTCCACACTTACCAAGTACCTTTCGGAGGACACACTCACTAAGATGAGGTCATCGCCAACGCGCACCTTCTCTCCCTCGGACCGCTGCTTGGAGGCGGGGTGTATGGTCCACCAGCAAGCCTCGCCTGCAGGAGGGGCGAGCAACACAGAGCAGCCTCTTAGTGCAAAACCCACGTGCTTTGCCGGTGACTCCAAATTACAGAGGGAAGTAAAAGAAGTCTTCACAGTCAGCCTCCTTAACAGAAATTTGTTCTGTTCACACACCTTCAGGAATTTGGATTTTAATGCAACTTAATCTCTTAGACCATGAAAATAAAAAGAAGTGGGCCAATCAGCTTAGGATATGACACATCGAAACATAAAGCTTGTCACAGAACTGGTTATGACGTTTTTGCAAGTTTGGTGTCTTTTCCCCTATTAAGAATTGGTTTAAAATGATCTTTATTTATGCTACATAAGGCGAAATTCACCAGTCGTGCAGACCTGACTTGATTCTTTACAAAAGCGTATGTTGTACACTGTTCATGTTACTCTGTGATAACATCTAGTTTTCTCCAGTTGGTTTTCAGAAGAACTTGAAGTTTTATGATGTGACATTTTAACAATTCACTTTCTGGGGGATGCTGATTTAAAATGGGCACAACTCTTACCTAAATTTTACTATCCTATGCCTTATTTTATTTTGTTATTTAAAAAATGTGTTTGTTCCTATTAATCTAAGTGTAACATAAAAGAGAACCCTGTTATAGAAGGGCACATTATAGAAATAGCTGGGTGTAATCAGATAATTCCTCCTGGAACAAGCCATGCATAAGCCTCAGGAGCTGCATGCCCACTACCTATTCTTCATTCTTCACTGCTGTCACCTGAGACACAAACCAGCACACAATCCCTCAGTCTGGTCATACTTCCTTTTTAAAATAAATGCAAATTCTATCCAAAATATTCTATCTAATATTCTCATCCAAAAATGGGAATATTTTTAGTGACTTATCTAATAATTTGCACTCTCTCCCTTTGCTCAGCTTTATCATTTTTCCATAACACTTGTTTTTCTTCTTTCTGATCCCCCAATGCCAGGATGTAAGGCCCATAACAGCGGGGCCTTCCATGTTTGGCTCATGGGGGTTCCCCCGGATGCTAGCATTTTTGTTTTTAATGCTCTGGCACTCAATAAAAATTCATTTTGCATAAATGAGTAAATGAATCAGCAAATGCTATTTCTTTTCTTAATATATTTTTATTGATTTCAGAGAGGAAGGGAGAGAAAGATAGAAACATCAGTGATGAGAGAGACTCACTGATCGGCTGCCCTCTGCACGCTCCACACTGGGGATCAAGCCTGCAACCCGGGCATGCGCCCTCACGGAATCCAACCGTGAACTCCTGGTTCACAGGTTGACGCTCAACCACTGGGCCACACAGGCCGGGCAATTTCTTAAGCATGCTTACAGTTAATACGTAATCTGTGTTCTGAGCAGCTTTTCTCACACAGACCACAGTCTTACTTGAGTGTCACCTTGCAGAATTCCTTGTTTTCACTCACTCAATTCATATTTTTAGAGTTGTAAGGAATTTTTCATTCATTCACTCAAACATTTATAAAGCGCCCACTACTGGTCCATCATTGCTTTAGCAGCTGGGGATACATCAATAAACGAGGAAGACGTATCATCTGCCTGAGAGTTTAGTTCTGATGAAGGCCACACAGGACTAATGGTAAATATAATAAGTAACTCAGAAGCAGCAGCGAGCTCCGGGGACAGTGACATGAGGCACCTGGTGCGGGAGAGGGGCTGTCTGTTGTCTGATATTCTGTAGTGCTCTCAATGTATGAAACAACTTACACATTGTGCGTGCCTTGCACTTTTTTTGGAAGAGGGAACTGAATTTTTCATGTAATTGTGTGCTAAGTAAACGAATTATAATGATAAAACTTTAAAAAAACTAACAGAAGTACAGAGAAATGGCTGAGCCTAAATAAAATAAATAGAAGTAATAATACATTTATTTTTCTGGTGCCTGGGATTCTTGGAATTTCGTGCAGAAGGCATTGTGTTGGTCTATTAAAAACTTAAGTTGGTAAATATAGCTTTATTTTTATCCATTTGTAGTCTGTGAAAAATTTAGACTATAGGTAAGTATTTTAAAAAGAAAACTGTGTGAAGGACCGCTTGATCCCACCATGAAAGGAACAACTTCGTAAGAGCTGGTCTATTTCCTTCCACTCTTTTCTCTACTAGGTCTTGTATTTATTTTTTAATTCCCCAAGTCATGTATGCTATTGTAAAAGATAAAATAGTCAAATTGTATATAAAGTGTAGAGTCAGAGCATTGAGAACAAAAACACAAATAAAGCTTACGTTCTCCTATCTTGATTCTCCAAAAGGAAGAAGGTGTCAATATATACATTTTTTGTTTCAAAAATACACACACATACATCTGATGTAGGTCAATGCCCTGTGATAGAGACATGAAGAAGACTTTCATTTTCTACCTTTTTGCTTGGATAATGACACTGATTATATTACATTTTTAGACTTAGCATTATTTTTAAGATGGAAGGATAAAGACATGCAGTATTACTCCATAAGCCGCCCAGTGCACATTAACACGTATGATCAAAGCCAGCAGGCTCACCTGTCGTGTCCTCTTGCAAGCCAACGTCAAAGGCCAGCTTGTCAGTTGAAGACCGGGAGGTGGACAGGCAGCACAGGTACTAGAGGACACAGAAGCAGCAGCTGTCACTCACGGTTATGGTCCCACCCAGTGTCATTCTGACTCGCGTTGGTATCAGAGTGAAAGCTGGATGCTTCTGGGCGAAGTCCCGGTTTTGCCAGTGAAGGGGAACAGCACATGCAGGGCCTCCTCGCAGCAGTGAAATGCGGACATAAGCACATATAACACATGTATGTACTGAACCAGGGGACACAGCCTGAGAGGGGCTCGGGGTCAAGTGGATGACTGGGTGCAAGAAGGAGCTGATGTGGAGAAAGAGAGAGACATCTAGTCAGAAAGGAGGGAAGTTAGTGAAAAGTGACAGTACAACTCACAGGCAGGTTTTTATATTCTCTTTCAGTAAAAAGACTTTAATAAATAAACTGTTAAAACAACATCAGAAATGAGAAATGGTTCTTATTTCACTCTTAACACTTAACTGGCCTATCAAAAGTGAGATACTCAAAACAGGGGTCATGATGAACAAGAACAGCATCGATCAGACTGTCAGACCTCAGAGGGAAGGTAGGGGAGGGTGGGGATAAGGGAGAGAGATCAACCAAAGGACTTGTGTGCTTACATATGAGCCTAACCAGTGATCACGGACAACAGGGGGGTGGGGGCATACGTGTGGAGTGGTTTGGGATGGGAATGGGGGGTGTTGAGGACAAATATGTGATACCTTAATCAATAAAGTAATTAAAAAACAAAAACAGGGGTCATACGATGACAGAATTGAAGGACCTTAAAGGTCACCTAAGCTGCTCCTCATCCTGTAAGTGGGAGAACTAAGCAGGGTACAGATCTTAAAGGGCACAGCGGCCCTCACTTTCCCGACCACGGGAGATGGGACGGCGCTGCTCACCATGCCGCTGTTGGAGTGGCGCAGCAGGATGGCGTGTCCGTAGAGCAGTGTCCGGTGACCACCCCCTTGAGCAGTCTGCGACGGACGAGACAGGGTCGACAAGAGAAGAAAAACCAGAACAGCAAACTTAACGAAGTCAATAAAAAGTCCCCGTGTTCCCGGGAAAAGGTAAGAGCTACTGCAGACGACCAAGTGCGGTGGGAAGACGCTCGCCTGGACGAAAGGGTTCCATGCAGCCTGCGCTGTGGGGCGCGCAGGTGCCTGGCTCTGGGAGCAAGAGCTGATTTTGGTGAACACTCAGCATGACGTGATCCTGATCACAGATATTTACTGTCCTTATTTCCCACGGCATGTGGTCTGCACAGGGCTCTTTGGTCACTACTGTACCCAGGTGCCTGGCACACGTAAGGACTAAGCATTTGTTCAGTGAGTGAGCCTTCCAAAAAGGCAACACTGATCAAATCATCCACAGGCTTCAAACCTTTCCTACCTCCCCAAGGTTTCTAGGAAGAGTCCAAATTCCTTTCTATGAACTAGAGGAACTCTTCTCAAATGTGAGCGTGCACATGAGTCCCTGAGAGGCGGGGAAGCCAGACTCCTGGGCTGCCCCGGTGACTGACGCAGGTCTGGGGTGAACAGAGAAGTTGGTCTTTTCTACCTTATAAACTGCACTTTCAAACTCAGTTCAAGGCCACCTCCTCCAGGAAGCCTCCTCCGGTTTCCTCAGTTGACTGCTCCCTGAGCCCCCTGCAGCCCCGGGTACACCTGGCACCTGGTCTAACCACTCCACCAAGTGAGCACCATTCTCTCTGGGTCAGACTGTGAAGCCACGACAGGGACCTGAGCTCTCAGCACAAAGCACTCAATAAACATGAGAGGAATGAGAAGCAATGTGGGCGCCACATCCACCTGGGTGGGGTGGGAGTCAGGTGTCATGGTGTACAAGTCCAGGTGTTAAAAAGAGGAAGGGACCACAGACTGGGGACGGGGGTGGCAGAAACTGAACAGGAGCCACACACTTGGCTCAGGGGAAGATCATGGAAGGTACAAACAGTTAAGCCCAGGAATGTGCACAAGTTTTTGAAAGAGAAGGCTGTCTTTAAGGATTTTAAGGGTGCGACTGGTGATATTGACATATGTGTGTGTGTGTGTGTGTGTGTGTGTGTGTGTGTGTACACCTTAAGAAGTGTGGAGCACTTTAATATCAATACTATTATATCTTTCTTACTAAAAATATATCCCTCCATATTTTTCCAAATAATTTCTTAAAATAACTTCACATGTTATGCTTGAAAGGCCTCAAACCCATTCTTAAAAATCAATATTAACATTTATTTAAATTATTTTAAAAACTGCTTTTAAAACAAAAGGAAAATCTCTTTTCCACACACTGAGGGAAAAAACGGGGGGGGGGGGGAATCTACTTTGTAAAATTATATTCCTCCTCAGATCAAGGCCCTCTATAGGAAGCCCCTGCATTTTCTGTGCTACACGTGACTTCGTGGCCAAGGGCAATTCCCCGACCTTGACTGATCTGGGTTGCAGTGGCAGGAGCTGACTTTCACAGGAGATACGAGCTCCAAAGCTCTGACATCCAGCTGAATTTTCCTGACAGTCACATCCATCAAAACAAAAATTTTAAAACGAAGATTTAACCAAAAATGATGAAGTGCTCCTTTTACTATAAAGTTCTGCCCACGCATTTCATATGTTTATATGTGCCTATGTATAAATGTTCAAATTGGTTAAGCTAAGAGGAGACATTTTAGTGTCTAAATTTTCTTCCAACTATTCATTCTACACAATTAGACAATTATAGATTTTAACTAGAGATTTCCTCACCACTTAAATGCTAATTATGCCAGATTTAGTTCTAATAGAACTCATACAACTATGCACATAATCCCCACTAAATTAATTGTTACTAATTAACTTAGTTACCACAAAGGGATGCAATTTCTGTCACATGCGCTCCAGTACTTTTCTTCTAACTTGTCATTTTATATGACATTAATCTAATTGACTCCGTTTCCCAAAAAAAATTTAAAAATATGTAATTTCAACTCTTGGGCTGATTGGGTAACTCAATTCATTCAATAAACATCTGTCAAAAGAATAGTGTGTGGGGATGAGTCCTAAGGGATGATTTATTCTTTCCTGTGTTTTTTAATTTGGCAAATCATGTCACTTTTCTTGTTAAATGTGGCCGGTCCTTCTTTAAGTGAATAAATACAGGGTGGGCAAAGTAGGCTTACAGTTGTGAGAGCACAAAACAGTTTATTCTTGCATTATTATTTATTAATTATTGTACTGTGTTCCATCTGAACAACCCTAAACCTACTTTTGCACACCCGTGTGTATGGACTTCCTCTGAACTTCGGTACTGTAGGAAGGTGGTCACCACTTTTAGGGTTACTCCTTCGAGACTGTGCAGCCCCATTTCAGGTGGGTGCGGCGCCCCCTGCGCAGTCTCAGTGAGGAGACGACCATCACCACTGGGCGACAGCTGCATCCAAGCAGCAGTAACTCAGGTCTCTAGAGCAGGCCCTTTCCCTCCAGCCACCCACCCCCACCCTGCAAGCACACGATGCTCTGACCACACTGACCTCTGGGGAGCCAGCCAGGACCAACCAGATAAGAGTCCATCAGGCTCATGGGGAAGCAAGCTCGAGGCTGGCCTGCCTTCAAGAGTACACTTCAAAAAAAACCTCGGTGACTGTGGAAGTTAATATGTTAACTGTTCTTTGGAATCTAAAATGTGAGCAAAGCAGTCAATTGCACCAGTTAAAAGGAGAATTAGGAAATTATATTTCACATAATACAAATAAGCCTTCAGTTCACATTAATGCCATCGATACTTTAGGCCTGTAATTCTCCATAAATATTATACATAAGAAACACTCTTTCCTATTCATTCAAAACATATTAATGGTGGCTCTGGCTGGTGTGGCTCAGTTGGTTGGAGCCTCATCCTGTACAAGGAAAGGCAGTGGGTTCGATTCCTGGTCAGGACACATACCTAAGTTATGGTTCAATCCCAGTCTGGATGCCTATGGGAGGCAATCAATGGATGTTTCTCACATTGATGTTTCTCTCTCTCCCTCTCTCATTTCTCTCTCTCTCTAAAAACAATAAAAACATATCCTTAGGTGAGGATTAAATATATATATCCTCACCTAAGGATGTGTGTGTGTGTGTGTGTGTGTGTGTGTGTGTGTCTACTGTCAGAGTACGCAGCCTCTCACATCTACACCAGAAATTTTGAATTAACATTTTTCAGAGTTGGTATCTTTTGAAATGATATTCTTTTGAAATTTTAAACTATATTAAGCCTTTATTAACTAAATACAGTAAGTTTCTCTATACATTATTTCTTGAATTTTAAATTCAAACTTTTGTGTTTGTTATATGAGAATAGTAGGCACTTGAAACTGAAACCAAAGCCTTCTACTTTTTGTCCCAAATACTGCCATTCTGCTCCCCTCCTCTCCGTTTCCTTCAGTGCTGGGACCATGTGCTTCCCGCTTTCTGCCTCCTTTTCAAACCTTTCTGCCTTCCAGCGGGTTGGAAAATGAAAAGAGGTGGAATTATTTCCCTGTCCCCTGGAGGAAGACATGCTCTAGCGGCTTTTGGTGCTTCTTCTCCTTCCCCAGAGTGTGAATTTCCTACTGGATTCCGGCAAGAGCATCACACCGAAAACAGCCAATGGGATACCGCGGTGAAAATGCTAACTGGAGAACGAGTAAAAACGGTTGTTTCAATGGGAGAATTCTTAACGTTGGCTAAATTAAACTAATATGTTAGCCTATGACACAAAGGTGCCAAATGCTGTTTATGAAGCTGACAAATCTAAATATGTGATTGACTCCTTTAAATTTAAAAGTTCCGAAGTTTGATTTAATTTCTAAAACTTTCAGATGTGAAAAGTGCCATGAATTCAAAGTTTAAACCAAACGTGAAATGTACAAAACAAAACATATAGTAGATGATCCAGTGTCTTACCTTCATCATGAATTTCTGTGGGGGCAGAAGAAAAGAGAAAAAGTATTAAGTATATTATTTCAAAGACATTTTAAAAGATCCCTTACTTATGAAGATTTTTAAATGGAATTATGTGAACAATAAACATACAAAAACACATTCACTGTGTTGTCACAACAGAACAGTATCAACCGCATGCCAGATAAAAGCTGGAGCAAGCAAAACTCTTTTTACAAGTGTTTTTACATTAGTTCTTCCTTTTCCTGTGAAAACATGCTGCTCTACTGTGATGCCTGTTTCAATTTACAACATATCTAAGCGCCAAAAAAGCCCAAAGGTATCATCTTAAAATTATACTCTGAAAATGCTTTTAAAACCGTTTCACTTCATCTTTTGCATTAAAATTCAGTGATATTATCAGCAACACAACTAATTTTAGTAAAAACAGTGGATTGGAAGCAGGTAAGGGTGTTCATCACTAAAGTGCCGAGGTGACAGTAACCATGAACCCTTCCCGAGCCTACAAGTGTGTCGGGAAACCCAAAGAAAATACCACAGAAGCTTTGCTCTTAAAAAATGACACAGCCTCTTCTCGTGACTTATAATAGCTCCCTTTTCTTCTACAAAACATAGTATGTGCATATATTCCCTCGTTTTCTTTTAGGCCCATTGAGTCTCCTTGACCTATTCCTAGGAGACGTACACAGACAAAAAAGAACTAGGAAGGAAAATGGCATTACTTTTCCAAACTTAGGACTACATTTAGTTGTCATAAGCATTCAAGTCCTACAGAGAAAAGATACACATATTCACATTAGTTTTACAGAAAATAGCAAGTTTTCAACCTACAACTTATAGATACCAGTTGGTTCCCTGAAACATAAAAACATAGTGATATGTACATTAGTGGCATTCTCTTATGACTGATTTTTTCTTTTTTAATATATTTTTTATTGACTTCAGAGAGGAAGGGAGAGAGAGAGAGAGATAGAAACATCAATGATGAGAGAGAATCATTGATTGGCTGCCTCCTGCACGATCACATATTGGGAATGGGGCCTCCAACACGGGGCATGACACTCAACCACTGAGCCACACCAGCCAGGCTTCCATTTTTAATTTTATAATTTAAGGAAAAATTGTAAAGGATCATTTCATTTTAAGATTAGAAAATAGAGGCTGTTTAGTTATGTATCTATCACTGATATCAATGGTAAATGATGTCAGGAGTTTACTGTCTGGTAACCTGTCCTTATGAGTGAGGGTAATCTGTTGACAAAAAAAGGTGTTTCACCAACAAAGACTTGGGTTTTGTGGCTGTTTTAGATTCATGATGATTATTGGTGCTCCTAACAAATTTTAGAAGACAAAAGACATTTAATATTAACAATTTCAAGTTGTAAGCATATATCAATATATACTATCCAACAGGGTATCTGGATATACATTTGTAGAGAACCTCAAATATTTGTCTTATGATAAAAATATCCCATGAAGCACTGGCTGCGTGGCTCAGTTGGTTGGAGTGTGGTCTATTGTCTCTCTCTCTCTCTCTCTCTCTCTCTCTCTCTCTCTCTCTCTCTCTCTCGCGCACACACACACACAAAATGTTGGGGATCCTATCCCTGGTCAGGTTGTGTATGGGAGGCAACCTATGGATATTTCTCCCTCACACTGATACTTCTCTCTCTCCCTCTCCCTTCTTCTCTCTCTAAAAATCCATGAAAAGCATTTCCTTCGGGTGAAGATTTTTAAAAATCCCGTAGAAATGCTTTCTTTCTAGGCTTCCCACTGACAAGACCCAAGAGCGCTGTTGACAGACTTGTGCAGAGCGGCCCAGAGCATCTTAAAGGGGCAGGGCTGCCACCGGCACATGCAATGACACAGCCCGAGGCCCCGCCCCGCATCACGCACATTCATGACCAGCGCTGGCACGCTGGTATTTTGAAGAAGAATTCACAATTTTGGGGGGGGCCGATTGGTAGTAGCTGTTGTTTTTTTCAAGCTATCTACACTGCACACACAATGTTTAAACTAGACTGTCTTTTCTTTTGAGTGCAATGGATCTGACATATATGCATAGAGTTGTCTAGTTCTCTTTTGGAGGAAAAGAAAAATGAACCGGTCTGATAAGCCACTGCAATCCTCACCCTTTATCCCTGGGACGCGTGTATCTATCACTGGGCTGCATGAAGTCCTAAAGTGTGAGCAGGAGAGCTGCCTCGGGCTTCCTTCTTCCTCCAGTTTATCTGGAGAGAAGAACTAAATCAGAAACAACCGGGTGGGGACGTGGGGGTGAGTGGGAGCCCCTTCCTCACCCCTCGCCTGCAGGCCTCCAGCCTGGAGAGGCCTGAGCTGTGGAGACAAGTTCACTTGAGTTCAATTGCACGGGGCACTGAGCACTTTAGTTACCACAGTGAGACCTGTGCGACATGAAATGACTTGGGGCGTTTCATGTCTGAATAGGAGAAAGGCCCAGGGACCCAGCCTCTGTTAACCCAGGGGACAGAGGAGATCCCCGCCCCCCGCGCCCCCCCCCCCACACACACACACACACAGAGCAGGGGGTAAGTTGTTCTCTGTGACACTCAAGGATAGAAACAGGTAACAAACTCTACCTGTTTCTTCCCCCCTCCCTGTCTCTGGCTCTTAAACAGACCATAGTACCACAGTAATAATGGAACTTGGCCACATCACACCGCTGTCCCAAACTCAGCGTCCAAAATCCTGCAAATGAGTCCTTTCCTCATGACACTGACTATCGCCTTCACCTTTCAAGGTTGTACGAATACGTGTAACCGCCAGTTTCTACTGTACGTGGGAAAACATAAGAGCTACGCAGTACGACTTTAAGGTTAATATTTGTGATAAGTGATGTACTAAAAGCCCTCCTGTTGACTGAAGTGCATCTCATTAGAAAGCCAATTACAGAGAAACTATATAGCTCGGGGGGGGGGGACATTTTCATATCCCCCAGTTCAGTTGAACCAAACCATACACAAGGTTCTAACTAGAGACCTGTTCATATATGTTCAGTACAACACAGCAGTTATTGTGAAAACTAATAGTACAAGCCACACCAGGAAGCCACACAGAAATATTAGAGGCAAGAGCAAACGTGCATGTGTTTAGATCACAATTCCTTTGCAAATCCATGGAAACACATACCCATTTTTCCACATCAACTTTCTGTAGAAAGAAAAAGTCAAAATAAATAACAAGCAAGCAAATAAATGGCAATGTTTCAATTACTGTCACTTAAATAAATTAAAATTGTGGTCCCTGCACCAAAATCAACTTCCAGTTCTCTCGGAAAAGAAACACCATTTAAACTTGTAATTAATAACATTGAATCTCCTGGAAAAATAAAAGCCTCAATTAATTAGCAATCAGAACTTCAAAGGCATTCGACTGGAAATGCAGCAGGTACAGGAAATAATGATCCAACCTATTCAGAAGCAAACATGAATATTTACCTAATTCTCAAGCCCAATAGGCCTCCTGATTTAGGAACGCTATTCTCCTCTAAGATCTATTTAATTAAAAAGGTCAATTTTAAATATAGCATTAACTACAAATCTCTCATGAAATAGAAGTAAAATTTCTCTCACACCAATCTTTGTAGCATTACATAAAATCTCACAATATAACAAAAGACATGCTTTGGTGGAAATCTTGGGCCTTAGCTAAGAATGCCTACCCTTGGTAAGGAAGCTCCTGGAAATGACCATGTATAAAATGCAGCATACAGAGTGATTATTTTTAAAACGCTGTGAAATGATATGAAAACACCAAGTTCAATATGCAGTGGAGCCTCAGAGAAATTCTATAGGTTCAGAGGTTCCTTATCACAAAGCCTTTTGGCTTCTCTAGTATTTTACTTAGACCTCAGAAAAATCTGTCCTAAGTCTTCCCCCAGCCTTCGAGTTTAAAAACACACAATGGTTTAAGAAAGAACAGTTTACTCAATGGAAAAGCCTGGTTTTTATTATACATTTCTAAGTTATTTAGCTGTTGCATAGAGTTCAAGTCCTCACTTTAAACACAGACCTATCAGAGCGATGAGTCTATTTCTTTAGATACTGGGACAAAGGGAAGCAATTCAGTCATGTCTGGTGTAGTTACCATTCACTTTTCTACCGTCAAAAGGACAAATTTTTGTTTTTATTATTCTTCCCCTCCCCCCCAAAAACAAACCTCAAAGAAATATGAAATAATTTCCTTCTCATGTGTACCAGGAAGATAAGATATACCATATTTTTAGAGATTTCAATGATTAACAAAGACATTATATTATACCCTTCACTAGAGGCCTGGTGCATAACATTAGTGTATTCAGGGAGCTCCCGCAGGCCTAAGCCATCAGTCAGACATCCCCCGAGGCTCCCAGACTGCGAGAGGGCACAGGCCGGGCTGAGGGACCCCCACCCAGTGCACAAATTTCATGCACCAGGCCCTCTAGTATGATGTAATTCATTTCCCTACTCATACTACAGTTATACACACTAATATTTCTGTTCTGTAAATGATTGGCAGAAAAACAAAACAAAGTCTCCAGGCCATGGGTGTGTAAACAATCCCAGTTTTTATCTTTGGCCCTGGAATCTTGCTTTTATTTCTTCACTCCCACCAAAAAATAAAACACACTTATTGAAGTATCTGATTCACAAAGCACCGACTCCATTCTGTCTGACCTGGAAGAGACTCCTGGCTGCTGGGCGCTCTCTGCGTTCACTCCACACAGTGTGACACAGTCACTCGGAGTGGCTGCTGGGTCTGCGGACTGAACAAAGGCAGCGAACTCCAGCGATGAAGTGTTCAGTGCTGTGGTTCACTGCTGCTTCCTCTGCGTCCCTGCTGTTACCTGTCATTTCTCTCTCTCTCTCTCTCTCTCTCTCTCTCTCTCTCTCTCTCTCTCTGCACTGCCTAATCTCATCGGGACACTTTTCCCTCTTGTCTTCAAGGGGAAGAGGCGATCAGAAGAGACAACAGGAAACCCGTGCAACGTGCCCTTGGTGTTCTGCTCTCTGCTCTCTGCCACAGTCCAAGCCTAGGTCTAAGGCTTCCTATCCCAGCAAAGAACTCAGCTCCGTGTGGCCTTAGCGCTAATGGCCTCGCATTCTCTCAGAACCACGTGAGCACAACTGGCCACCCGGCCAGTGCCAGCCTCATGCCACCTGTCAGCACACCCACGTGGCCTCGCAGATCCTCGGTCACCCTCAGGTCTCTGCCTTCCTCCACAGCTCTGAGATCAGCTACAAAGAAGTCCAGCTTCTGAGAGTGCGGCTGCTGCACCGCTTCAGGTCCTCAAAGCGGGATCTGTGCGCACAGGAGTGCACTTTTTCTAGGAAAAGGCTCTAACTTGCATCTGACTCACAAAGGCCCGTGCCTGGAGATGGGTTTCATTTCTCCCCAGGCTGGGGCCCTGGGCGGTGAAGGACGACTTAACAGGAAGTAGGCTGGGGCTCCAGGTGTTAACCTGCACTGTTAACTCGAACGTGTGGCTGCCTAATTCCAGAAGTTCATGTCCTCATTTCCTTCCCAAAATGTCCCTTCCCTCCCCCAGTGGGGAGGCAGAGCTCCACTAGCAGAAAAGACTTCTTAGAACTTTTCAGACCTTTCATTTTGGTTTATAAATTCCGTCTCTTTATCCCTCAAGCCAGCACATACTATTGGAAATCTGCTTCGTGTCATGGCAGGCACCGTCCTGGGTGTAAGAGCACACTCCTAGCCCTGCCCTCGTGGGTGGACACACTAAGGGGACGGGCGGTCTGGTAAAGAATAAAAATAAACACCTGTCGGAGGGTATAGGTGCATGGTAGGAAACAGTGCTGGTTGGGGAAGCACCACTTGATAGAGAGATGGCTGAGAGGCGGAAGTACGCTCTCAGATCAGACTAGAACCGTGGTCGGCAAACTGCGGCTCATGAGCCACATGTGGCTCTTTGGCCCCTTGAGTGTGGCTCTTCCACAAAATACCACAGCCTGAGCGAGTCTATTTTGAAGAAGTGGCGTTAGAAGAAGTTTAAGTTTAAAAAATTGGGCTCTCCAAAGAAATTTCAATCGTTGTACTGTTGATATTTGGCTCTGTGGACTAATGAGTTTGCCGACCACTGGACTAGAATGTTTTAAGAAAATAAAGTTTGAACTTTAAGAGGATCAAAATTAAAGGTGGCTGTCTCGATAAATGAGTATCTTTATATCACTGGTACATTCAGGAATAGTTTCTCTCATAAATTTACCATCTGATTCATTTGCTATCAACTATTTATACTTAAAAATATTGCTTCATTTTAAACACACAAAAAATATGAGCAAGATGTCTAAATTGAATGATACGACTCAAATAAAATAATCTATCCATTTCAAGATTCATAATCTAAAACAGGTGTAACTGCACCAGGTGATCAAATTACATGTTGATTAAATTGGCTTCCTTATTGAATTTGATGCTGATTCTCTGGAAAACACAACACTCCAACACACAGAAATACATCAGATCAGTAGCTTCAGAGCAGGAAGTCATCTTTCTAGAGACAGGAAGGCAGTAAAATAGAAGGTGGAGATTTCAACCACAGACAAATGTCCACCTTCTAAGTGGTAGATAAATAGTGCTGCTCAGGCAGTATTTTAGCTATAAGCCCTGTAGGAGGCCATAATCGCATTCACCTTTTAAATCTCAGCCCCAGTTTCACAGATGAAGGACAGGTAGATGGTTACGTACGGAGGTCTGGACAAGATGCTAGCGACCCTGTCGGGTTAGTAAGTGTACTAAGTTATTAGCATTTAGCGTCATTCCCAAAACAGCACCCAGCTTATCCGGATCTCCTGCACAGTGGGGTGAACAGAACCCAGCTCCCAAAATAGAAAGTCGTCACAATGGATAGTTGGGAATTGCAGTTTCAATATAAATAGCTAGTGACATCATATTATCCACAGCATAAATGGACTAATCCCTTAGCTTCTCACGGTTTTGAACTGTTGAGGACATCAGGCATTGGGATGGGATGTATGCCTTTGTGGAGGGGAAGTAAGTAACTAGGCGTTGGAAGAGCAATTATTTAGAGCGCCCTCCTCTGTACTCTCATTGAACTACCATCAAAGCATGTTTCACTCCCATTGCAGTGATTTATTTACCTTTTCTGTTCATTATTAAATTGCTAAGTTCCTCAAGAGCAAGAATGCATTCTTCTGTACCTCTGTGTCTCCGGCCCAGAATTCACGACAGCAGCTCAACACCCCTCTTTGGGATGAAAGCTGCATCAATCAGTTGGGTGAAGTAGGGACCCAGGTTTTCCATGTCCCAGCCATGGAGACACTGAGCACAGACTCTGCTGGCTCCTCCTAGATAAGGATGTCACTTCCTGGACCTAGTTTGGCACAAGAACCTGGAGGATCTCAAATTTGAATAAATATTTCATTAAGGCATAAGGATGTCACTTCAGTGTCTGCTTGGTATTACAGCAAAAGACATTAGAAATTATCCAACATTCATTTACACACATAACCATCTTTCTTCTTCCAAAAAGAGAACCTGGTTTTGTGGAGGTGCCCTGTCCTCTCCCTCCCCAAGCTCTGTGACAGTGTGGTGGCCCATTTTCCCAGGCCAGTAAGCAATGCAGGCATGAGTAAGTGACCGTGGGCAGGAGGAGACGTCTACCAGGGGAATTCTGGGGAAAGTCCCTTACTCCCAAAAACAAAAATAAGCCAGCCAGCTCTTTTTGTGCCTCCAGATCATTTTCAATTGGGGTGTCATCCCTGGAACTGCAGCAGCCACGTTGTAACCACGAGGGAAGCGAGACTAAGAACCAAGCCAACAGCAGGGAGGACAGAGGGGAGGACCAAAGAAAGTCGGAGCAGAGTCTCACCCATTACACCGGACTCCTGTCCTCTGGACTTCGTGTCCTTATTTTTTTAAGCCAAAAATGAGTACGTTGTGAAAGCTGGCACAACAGTCTATAACATGATGCCATGGTGTAAAACTATATTTGTGTATAATGCTCGATGAACACAAACACTCTTTAGCTGTGGTTATCGTCAGGGAAAGGAGGTTATGAGGAAGGTATTTTCCATTTATACTCTCCTATATTACTGTTATGAGAGCAAAACACTGAAATGGTTCTGGGATTTAAACTGGAATTTAAGTATATTTTTATACTGTATGCATGGTAGGCACTAATTACCTTTCTCTCTCTCTCTCTTTTTTTTCCCGTTATGAAGAAGAGCCATTTTTGTTTTGGGTTTTTTTTTGGATTTTTTAAAAATGTTTTTATTGATTTCATAGAGGAAAGGAGAGGGAGAGAGCGATAGAAACATCAATGATGAGAGCTGATCGGCTGCCTCCTGCACGCCCCCTACTGGGGATTGAGCCCAAAACCTGGGCATATGCCCTGACCGGAATCCAAGCAACAACCTTTTGGTGTATGGGATGAAGCTCAAACACTGAGCCACACCTGCCAGGCTGTACTAATTACTTTTAACAGTACCATTAATCAAAGACTGAATGATTGTGATTATGATTGATTGACTGATTGATTGGAGTCTGCCATGCCCCAGGCAGGCATTCTGCTGCAGCACAAGTAAAAACCGTGAGTGTGGTATCATTTTTCTTCACTAAATCGTAGCCCTTCGGTCTTTGGTCTGGTCTCTTCAGAGGCAGACATCCACTGTCCCAACAGTATTGAAAAGTGTAATCACAGTTTTACATCCCAAACGTTTAATTCTGTATGTTAATGGAGACTGGTGTGCAGAGCAGTGACATATTTGAAACTGGATGAATAACACCAAGTGGTTAAGTAAACCTCACTCCTCCAGTGAGTCGTTCTCCCTGCCACCTGAGACCTATTTTTAATAACCTACAGGACACAGTCTATTTACATAAACCCCAAGCAAGGTTTGTCAAGCTTTCTCCCCTCCACACTGCCCAATTCACGGTCATGAAGAGAAAACAAATGGAAAAAATCAATATCAACTCAGCCAGGTGGCTACATCATTAGCTCTTTTACTTCTGGATCCATGGCTTGTCTGCCCAAGAGCTTGAACAGTCTTTAAATATATTACTTTATTGATTTCAGAGAGGAGAGAGAGATAGAAACATCAGTGAGAGAAAATCATCCATCGGCTGCCTCCTGCACACCCCCTACTGGGGACTGAGCTTGCAATCTGGGCATGTGCCCCGACTGGGAATCGAACCACGACCTCCTGGTTCATAGGTTGACACTCAACCACTGAGCCATGCCAGCTGGGCACAGTCAGTCTTTTAGATGTGGTGCCGCTGGACACGTGCCAAACACCAGAAGAATAGGGTAGAATAGAAATATTAAGATCTACATTTGGAACTACCAATAAATACTAAAAACTCTTCAGGGAATAAACTCTTTCAAATGCAAAATGTATGGGAATCTATGAACCATATATATAAGATAAACTGAACTTAATATTGATTGGTTTACAGGAAAACCAGGCTCCTGTCAAATCATGTACACTTTTCAGTCCTTAATCAACTCAACTTCTCTGATTTTTATTTGATTTTGTCAATAGCCTCTCTCTGGAACTCTGTACTTCCACGGTGTAATTTAATGGCACCCAAAGCCGCTCAGGTCCCAATTCCCAGAACCAATGAGTATGTTACAGATCGCGTGCTGCTGGCTTTCAGGATGGGGCCGGGCCCAGCCAAGCATGTCACCTAGAAAAGGCCAGGAGCCAGGTCTCCCGAGGGCCCGTGAGGAACGCAGTCCTGCCCAGGGAGGCGGGCTTAGATTTCTGAGCTCAAGAACTGTGAGCTAAATACATTGACAGTGTTTTCGGCCACCAGGTTGGTGGTACTTGTAACAGCAGCCATGAAACTAATTCGGGCGGCTTCTGGCTGTCCTCTCCTGCTCTCCTTTGCCTCTCGGGCCACTTGCCTGTGACCTTGTCCTCCTCTCCCCCTGTGGCAATAATGACACTGCTCTGCTCCCTTTACTGGACACTCATAACAAAGAGCTTAAAAAGCACAGACGTTAGAACCGATTCTGCCCCGTTCCACCGCTTGCTGGCTCCGGAGCCTACCAGATAATCCAGCTTTCAGGTCTAGAAGAGTTGAGCCTACCTCTCACTCCTCTAAGTATTCAAATGAAGTAAAACATAATTTACCAAGCTGGAGATGACAACTTGCATGACGAAGGATATGCTATAGATTCCCGTAAGGAATTCCAAGGAGAGGCTAGTGACTTAAGAGGCTTCAGACTGAGGACACGGATACCTATGGAGTCCAGAGACAGGATTGTGACAAGGGCCAGCAGCATCCGCTGGTCAACTGTAATCAGACCTGCTATTTAGCCATTTGCACTTTGATAATTAAGATGGCTGTTGTAGCCCGGCCAGTATTGCTCAGTGGTTAAGCACTGACCCATGACCAAGAGGTCACTGGTTGGATTCCTGGTACATCCCAGGGTTGCGGGCTCACACCCCAGCAGGGATGTGCAGGAGGCAGCCAATCAATGTTTCTCTCTCATCGATGTTTCTATCTCTCTCTCTCTACTTCTCCCTTCCTCTCTCTAAAAATCCATAAAAAATATATATTTTTAAAAGATGGTTGTTGCAGGGAAACAGTCTTGGCTCCAAGTCAACAGTGTCTCTCCCCCTGACTACCCCAGGCCTTTCCAAATGAGACCACCCTAGAACCTCTCAAGGACCTTGCCTCCAACATCGTGGCTGACTGGGGTCCACTCTCATTAATTGATGCTTGTGCCAAACTAATTGTGAAATATTCTGAATACCATTTCTGGGTATAATCAAAACTCTGCATCTAAGAGAGAACCTTTCTTTGCCAAAAATATAGTATCCCTTTGAGTTATCTGATGGTGGTTTCTCCCTAACAGTTAGTGGTCTTAAAGTGAGAGTCAGCTCCATGCAGTACCTTCCTTCCTGTAGCAGGTTCCTCTCCATTTTCACTAGTATGTTCTAATTAGTGTCTCATGGTAGCTATGTTGGGCTTTATAAAATGGTGTTCCACCCATCACATAAATTACCACCTTCTCTCTGACAGAAACTTTCTAGATGGATTGCAACTCAAAATAAGACTCAGCTAAATAAAATTATTTTGGGGAGTGCAGTCCAGAAAGTCTTACTAATAAATATTTTTAAAGCATAAATTTCAAAGTAGTATTTCCAACACTTCACATATACACAGAAAATTTAGAGCTTGCCTAGTTCAACTCCAGGACTCTGGGGGTATAATACATCTTTTCAAAAATTCAAATTGAGAAACAGCTGCTTAGAAATATATAGTTGTAAGTATCTATAAAGACAAGTGAAATGACAATGTACTTTCCTAGATGCTCATGCAAAAGAAAACTTAATTTTTTTCTTTGTAAAGGCAGACTTCAATTTCAAAGCGGAGATGCATGAATAATGTTTAAAAATCAGGAGGGGTTACTCCAGGTAAAAACAAACTAGTCAAATTGAAAAATATTTTTACTACTCTACAATTTAAGCCTACTCCAAAAGCTTTGCATTAAAGAATAGGAAACATTTTTAAACTGTATATAATTTAATATAGTAATTTCAGATTTTGTTGTAACCAAAACTAAACTTGGAAAATTTAACTATACATTTAATAAAATAAGCTTTTAATCTAACATAAAATAAATATCACTAAAAAAATCATAAAAATAAACATCTCTTCCATACTTAGTAGTATACTATAAAATTTTAAATTAATTTACAATTAATGCACAAATCAATTAAAATCTTAAACTGTATGATACTAAAAATTTTTAAAGTAGGCTAGTGGAAATATCTTACATCATAATTGATCGCTCATTTTCTGAACAGTGTACTATCATTTTTAAATCTCTTCACTTATCAAAACCTGAACAATGATTAACAACAAAGGCAACACATAGACAAATAATAGCCAAAAAAATGTTCAGTTCCATGCCTGGAAATAGTGTAGTTTATTAAACCACACCCTGCAGTAATTATAGCACACACAAAAACAAAACCCAAAAGTTTGACCATTCAGCCTCCTGCTTAATTCTAAACCTGTAAGAATGGGTAGTAACCCAGACATTAGTTATAGTAACCCACAGCATGGAAAATAACTTAAATGGCCAAATAAGCTTTAAAAGAACATTTCTGCTCCAGGAGACAGAATAAGCATTTCAATTTGCAAAAGAAAATGACTAACTGTTTGCAAACTACGGTCAACTAAAGCTGCATCACCATAATTTCATTGCTTAAAATATATGAGAGCCATGAAAATTTACTGGCCATAAAGAAGCTTAGAGCAAAGTACATTGATAGAGATTTTTGAAAATGAAATAAAGATTAATGACAAGGGGGTCAATGGGGGGGGGGGAAGGGGAACATATGTAATACTTTCAACAATAAAGAATAATATTTTAAGAAGATTAATGACAAATTAAAATCATAATAACAGCTCTGAAGATAGAAGAAACACACAAATGCTCAAAGAAAGATACTGTTTTAAACCAAAGATATAAGAATGAGGTTAAAAGATATGGATCATCTTGAAGTTTGATTTTTTTTTAAGTTCTTAAAGACATCACAGATCTGCTAGATCAAGATGAAAGTCAACCTTAAGGAAATCATAAGTAAAAGGCATTGACTTATTTCAGCAAAAAACAAAATCTCCAATATCTGTGAAATAAATCATTCATATAGTGGCCAGGTTCTTTAAAATACTGCATATATAAAAAATACTGCATATATAAATACATAAATTAAATACTTGCCCCTTCTGACTTCTCCATCGTGTTCGCCAGCATCTCCTGTAGGGCCCGGACAGAGAGGGACTGTTCCAGCACAAAGGTGCAGATGGAGAGGTCTGGGGGGACATTCTGTGTGGAAAGAGGGAAAGCAGCCATCATCATCACCATCTTAACCATTATCACCATCACCCCCTTCACCAACACCCCATTATCACCACCATCACCACTACCACCACCATCACCACCACCACCACCACCACCATTACCACCATCATCATCACTACCATCACCACTACCACCATCATCACCACCACCATCACCACTAACACCAACACAACCATCATTACCATCATCACTACCACCATCTTCACCATCACCACCACCACCATCACCACCATCATGATCTCTACATCATCATCACAATTATTACCATCATCACCACCACCACCATCTTCATTACCATCATCATCAAGCATCCAGACTCAATTTACCTTATGATACTTCAAGTTTTTTCATATAAAAAGAGTACTTATCAACTCTTTAATATGTGCTCCCAAATCATTCCATATACATCGTCTATACTTAATCCATTTTTTATTTATATGTAGCAATAGCTACAATTTTAGTACCAATCTGACAGGCGCTGCACTCAGAGCTTTACCAATAACTCCTGAGGTCGTCTGTGGTAAGGATTACCATCATTGTGTGGACCGAAAACAGAAGTTAGGTTACTTTTCCAAAGTCACAATTACTGCATTTTTCAAGCCAGGGTTAAGAAGCCACAGTTCTCTAACTCTCAAGCTTTCATTTCTCACCTACAAAGCAGTCAGCTGATAAAAAATTAGAAGGACTTCATATTAATAATGAAGTTAAGCAAATATAAAATCAAATTGATATAAAATACTCATTTACATTGGTTTTTTTCTTATCCACAAAGATAATGATTAGCTTGTTTTATTCAAGTTGGATATTATATTTGGCCTCTAACTTGGAATATTGTCATTTGCCTTCTGTTCTGTGTGGTGCTTTATTTTCTCATTCATTTTTTCCCTTCTCTTTCCTTCCCTTAAACTTCCACTCTAATCAATACCCCATATATGCTGAAAATCCCAAAAGGTAACTACCAACTTACTTTATGGTGAAGGAAACAGGCAGGATGAGATAGTTAGAGAAAACTATCTCCATAGGGATCAAATACATTATTATGTGTATCTGCTTTTGCTTTAGAGAAGCAGAGTCCAGTGAGCAACCAACCGAGTATGGAAAAATAGAATTTTCATAGTAGAAGGACATTATAAATCCATTAAACACAAATTCTAGCAAGACTGTGTCTTCATAAAAAGAGAATTAGGAAGATAAATGTGATAACCTGATGCAATGCATCAAAATGACAATTTATAGGGTTTATTAATGTAGTTGACTGAAACTGCCATTCGAGTGATTTTTCTCAGCAGAGAATGATGCTTCATCGTTTCAAGGAAAGATTAAGTAAGAGGGTGCCAATACTAAAATCAACATTATTTTATGGATGAAAGCAGCATATAATCGGGGCACTCAGCTTCCTCATACCCCCCACAGCTTCCTGGAGCCCGTGTTTTGTTCTGTTTTGAATGAACTGTCCTTCTCTGGATTCCTCTACCCTCCCATCATGGGCTGCTGAGCTCCTGTCCCATCATCAAAGCAAGAAGCCTGCCTCACTGCTCACTGGCTATTGTCATTTCTAACCTTTGGCTTCCATCCCTGAAAATGTGATAATGACTGTACCATTTTCATAGGCTGTTGTGAAAATAAGGGAGATAATATAAGTAAAGAGCAATTAGAGTCCAGACCGTAACGAAGAACTCAACGTAAGTGAGCCGTTCTCATTAGCTAGTTTTGCATGTTGTCATTTCTCTCCATCTGTGGCATTTATGAAGTACTATCACTTCTCAAAAGTGATTCTTAAGTGGATTCTATTTTGGAGAAATGGTGTTTGTGACCACAAATCAACCATTATCCACCTGTTCAGAACATCCAAAATGTTCTAGTATTTTCTAGAAAAGGCACGTTCTGGGAATATTTAAAAGTTTACATACTGCGTGTATTTATATTGTTTTGTGCCACACTTTGATCAAACTGTTCAAGTCTGATCTCTATAATATATTTATTTTAAAGATGCCTGAAAACCACAGGGATGTGAAATAAATTACTTCTGCCAAGCTAACTGCATTGTGCCACAGAATGACATACGTTACGTGTATTTTTCCAGCTCGTGGGTGTGAGCGGGAATAAAGGGACACAGGATGCACAATGGCACTCTGTCTCTCAAAGGAACAGTTTGTCTCGAAACCCATTGTCTTCTGGCCCATCTTTGTCACTGTCTTTCGCTCCCATAGCGTCCAGAACACACATAAATGTAAGAGAAAAGCTGAGGCAGTAAAACAATACCTTTTACTCCTTTCAGGAAAACTTGAAACAATACAAATCAGAGAATCATAGTATGTTTGTTTTGCTCTGAAGAAAAATGGTCCATTTTTTTCTTTTTTAAAATTTTATTTTATTGTTTAAAGTATTACAGCCTCCCCTAACTGCCCCCCTCCACGGCACATACCCTTCCCTCCCCCCACACCAGTGTCTTGCATCCATTGGTTATGCTTACATGCATGCATACAAGTCCTTCAGTTGATCTCTTACCTCCCCCCCTTTTTTTTCTTGATTGATTTGAGAGAAACACTGATTGGTCGTCCCACTTATTTGTGCACTCATTGGTTGCTTCCCCTATGAGCCCCAACCAGGGATCAAACCCACAACCTTGGCATAACAGGATGACACTCCAACCAACCAAGCTACCCGGCCAGAGCAGTCTGGTTCTTTTAAGCAACAGCATCATTACCGTAATGTGCTACCTTTTAAAGTAAACTACTAAAAGTATTTCTTAATTTAGATACATATTCCTTCAAATGACCTTGAAATTTTTATAGTACACCACACCATAGCATTTATGTTAAGCCTTTGTTCTCACCTCCCCAAAATAAACTTGTCAGTTAAAAATAAAGGGTCTCGTTTCATTAATCAAAGACCAACTAAAAAACCCCAAGTGGAAACCAAAATGAGCCCTAACAAAGTACAACATTCTATAAACCTTTGTAACACGAGCTCAGATTTGAAAGCATTAGCAAGTTATCTTTTCCTTAATCCTAACTTTTTTTCTCAAAACTTATTACTGAGAAACTTAATTTTTAGAACTTCAATTTGGAAGAACTTCACTCTCCCTTACAAAGAGTGAGCTCCCAAATCACAGGACCCTACATGTTGCATGCTTTCTATGACGGGTATGTTAGATGGCCACTAATGGATTTTAAGTAATGTGGATATGATTTCTGAAGATAAACATGTTAAAATAAAGCAAACCTGTAATATTTTGATGATGGTCTAAAATTCTAATTTATGTAGTCTGAAAGAAACCTTCATAGGGTAGAACATTAAAAAAAATAAAAATTATCCACACAGAATTCAACTGCATTATATCAAGCTCCTCTATTGCAGGAAATTAAATAGATTCATACACACCCATTCCATTCACATGGAGGTTACTAACCTGGCAAAAACACTGCATCTTCACAGGAGTAAACTCTTTGGTGATAAAATTACAGGCTTCTAGATCTTTTTTTAAAAAATTATTGAAGAGAGAAGAAGGGACAGGGAGAACCATCGATATGAGACACATCAATCAGCTGCCTCCTGCACATACCTGACCAGGGATCGAACCTGCAACCTGGGTATGTGCCAACCAGGAATCAAACCTGTGACCCCTCAGTCCATGGAATACTGCTTCAACCAAGCACACTGGCCAGGGAACACTTCTAAACCTTTTATTTCGCAAATACCATAGTATAATTCAATGTTCGATGCCAGGTTTAATCCTAGTGAAGAGACTTAATAATAAAATCACCCCTTAAAATAACCACCCGTCTCTTTTCTCCAAGCTGCTGTCGTGAATATATCTGGTACTATTTTGGCCCCATTTCCACAGCCGATGTCGGTGCTAAAAGAATCAGGGCTCTAGGTGAGTGCTTGGTGCCTGCTGAAATGCATCTTCGTTAGATCATCTCTGCTGCAGGGATCAACTTCATTTCCTTTATGACCGAGCAACAGGCCATAAAGACAAGTGAAAAGTGAGCAATAGACTGTATGGGGACCTCATACAGCCCCCATCTCTGTCCCACAGACCATTCTCGTCTTACGTATTAAACTGCTCAAACTTTTTCTGTTTGTGATATACCTGTAACACTAACCAACTTCAACAGCTCACACTGAATTGATATATGCTCATTAAAACCAACACTGTATTTCTCACAGCATACTCAATACGGTTTCCCAATATCATGTAGCCAGTTTTATGATGATAACAGTACTTTATTTTCAAAGACATGTAACTTTGGGTGTTCCGCTATTAAAGAAGTCACAGTAAGAAGCTTCCAAACATTGTTCAGGGACATTGCAATCATGATATTCAAACTTCACGTTCTAAATGATCTTAAGCATCATATAAACCGCAGTTAGTCCTGGGAGGAACCGCTCTGGTATCTGCGTAAACGCCGTGGGAATGGAGTAGACCCCAGGGCGAAAGCATCAAGTGTTACAGGAGCCGTGAACTCAACAAAATGTGACCAAAGATGGAAAACAGGAAAGAAATGCAAACAAGCTTAATAACTAAGACAAATGACGAAGTTCAAAAAGCAAATGAACCAGTATGTACACATATAGAGGCTAACTTCCTACCGAACATATTCGTGACAGCAGTTTCGGAACTATTATAGAAGTTCTATTTCTGTTCCAGGTGACTTTCACACCATTACACTATGAAAATCTAGACCAGCATTCCTTGATGCTTTTCAGTTGAAGAAAAAAATAAAATGAAATAAAATGAAAAATAAATAAAACTTTTTAAAAAGGAAGGAAAAAACTGTAAATTCCTTACTGATTCAGCTGCTTCTTTCATGCTGAGGACAGTTTATCATGTTGGAGTTAGAAAGAACTAGGTTAGAATCCTGGCTCTGCTTCTCAATTGCTGTGTGACCTTGGGAAAGTCACCTAGACTCTCTGAACTTCACCTTCTTCCTAATGATGTGAAGAGTAAGTGAAAGAATGCACCTGTGATACCCAGCAGAGTCTCTGATACCTGTAAAAAGCTGTGCATGTTGTTATTCTAAAGCTGTTAAGGTAGAAAGGGAAACATTGCCTAGAGTCCAGTAAAGTAGACAAAATATTATCTTATGTAGGGAACATGGAATAGAAAATAAACTGAATATGACTCACTGAGTATTGCTGTTTCCTTAGATATGAGTTATTAGAGTACTGAGGTATAAACATGCATTTCGTAGGGGTTAAAATGATCTCTCCACTGATTAAACAGCGTGTTTGTATTGTAATGAGTTACCTCATTAAGGCAGAATGGTAGAGAAGAAATGATGCTCTAGAACTTGGCCCAAATTTTAGTCTTGACTTTACCATTTAAGGACAAACTTTTAAGTTATGTAACTTCAATGCCCCAATTACCTCAAGAAGAACCACGCAGAGGGATAAAATCATTTCTAACATAGCTTCAAGTTCGTTTTTCAAACAGCATACACCGTGACACCCTGCTTGCTCTGGCCACATGCTGTTAAGATCTGTTTCTGCCGTTTTTAATGCAACAAAAACAATTTAAATATTGAAAACAAAAACACACTCAGAAAAGTTAAAGCATTGGGGGAAGGATGTTTATCGCACAAAAGGCTGAATAATGATTTTAAATGTCAATCATATAAAGTGTAACCAGGAAAACAATGTTGAATAATTATTCTCCATTTTCATTACTTCAAAATTAAACTATTTAAATGTCTTCCAATGTTTGGATGCACATAAACTTGCTGTTATAAAAGGATTAAATAATGGAATAATTCATAGCCTCTTCATACTCAAACATTTTAAAATAATGCTAGATTACTATCATTGTTAACTTATTTGACTAATCTAAAGGATTAAAAAACATAAAATCATGTCATGTGTGTTTAACAGACACATGAATTACCTTTCCTGTTTTTTTTCTTTAATCTTTTATGGGAATTTATTTAATGCAACCACTACTTTAATATCACCAATAAAATTTAAACAGGTATATCTCAAACAAGAGTTATATAGAGTGGACATACTTTGATAGTCTATACAATGTAACATTACATTAGAAAATGGAATCTCCTTTAGCTCACACTCCATATATTTAAATTTTGGGACAGGACTCCAGACTTAATTGGGCTGATTTTAGCATGGTAAACAGATGTTGAGATAATTACTAAAATGCCATTTAATAAATACCTTAAGTTTCTCTTCTCCGTTTCATTGTGAGGTATTAGTTTCCTCATCTACATTCACAGTCCTGCTTATTAGTGCAGCATCAATAAAACAGTAGGTAAGCGACATTTTTCCATTTATTGATAACATTTTCTCTAGATTATGCCAAAGTTTTCAGAATGAACCCAAACCAACATCTCCTGGGCCCTCAGTTTTATTGAAAAAGCATCATATATTCTGAAGTGTGTATGCAAAGAAATGCATGTTTTGAATAAAACAAACACCCATGAATCCGTCAAGCAGGTAAAAAGTTACAACATTTTGAGTAATTCAGAAAGTCCCTGTGTTCCTCCACCCAACAACAGTCTTTGCTTTTCTTTACACGTTTGTCATAAATTTATGTAAATCCACAGTATTACTTAAATTTGCTGGGTTTTGCCCATTATACAATTATAGAGTCTGAAATTTCTTTTTGGTGGTGCAATATTACATTTTCAGATTGATCCATGTTGATTTGAATACTTGTATTTCATTCATTTTTACTGCTATAGAGTAACCAATCCACTGGATAACCATAAACTATAGTTCAATGTACTTAGTCTGATATTGTTTCAATTTTTTCTTATCAATAATATGGCAACAAATATTATGTTTCCTTGTGCAAAAAATGCATTAGGATATGCACCAGAGTGAAAACTCTATATTATAGTGTATGCACATCTTCAAGTTTACTAAATTATTACCATTTTCCAGCATACTTTTCTATCAGAATTGGGCAAAAATTCCTATTGCTCCACATTCTCACCAATAAATAGTACTGTTAATCTGTGAAATAATTCACTGTGCCTTTAATTTTTATTTCCCCAATTAATAATGGGGCTGATAATGTTTTCCTATTATAATGGTCCATTTGTACTTCCTCTTCTGTGAAATGTCTATTCATCTGTACCCATCATTTCTTCGGTCTGGTTATTTGTCATTCTCATATTGGTCGATAGAATACTCTGTATATTCTGGATATTTCTAGGCCTTCAATTTTATGTTTGGGGGGATTTATATTTTTGCTTGTTTTTTTTTGTGTGTGTTTTTTAGTTTGTTTTTGTTAATCCTCACCAGAAGATATTGATTTTTACAGAGTGGAAGGGAGAGAGGGGGAGAGAGAGAGGGAAACATCGATATGAGAAAGACATATCAATTGGCTCCTGCACAAACTGGGGCCGGGATCAAACCTGCAAACCAGGTACATGTCCTTGACCAGGAATCAAACCAGCGAACCTTTGCTTCACAGGCTGATGCTCTAACCACTGAGCTCACAGACCAGGGCTCAATTTTATGCTTTAGTATGCAACAAACCAAATAATAAAATTGGGTTTTCCTTTTTGCTTTGTTGACCAATCAGATTTTCATAAAGTGTATGGCTCTTTAATGGGTATATCTCTACATAAGAATAATATGTATCTAAATAAATACCAAGAGAAAACCTTCCTCACTTTTATTTTGAACACTTGACCCAATTCCCTCACACCTAGAAGTGAAAGGTGGCATGAGGAAGCAGCCGAGCTTGGGGTGCTCAAACACATCTATTCATAGCAGCCTTGAAACCAAAAGTGCAAGTGACAGAGCATATAGGCATCTGTGTGTCCTGAGCTCACACAGACTAACCAGAGTGGGGTCATTCCCTTTCCTAACGGCAGCTACATCCGTGCAGCTTCATGTATTTTCAGTGGACTTCACATACTTCATACAATGCTCAAACAATTCTAAAGGCGGAGGACACTTCAGAACTAAGAAAGTCAGGAGACGAAGGAACTTGCCCAAAACAGGGCAAGCTTGGCGGCAAGTCCAGGCCCCTGCCCTTGGTCAGGGATGCTTCTCAACATCACGCTGCCTTCCAAGGTAAGGAACAGAGGCTGCCAAGGCTGGGCAACGGCATCCTTTTAAAGTCTGACTCCTCCATGTAGTCAGCTTGTACCTAATGCTTATAAAGGATTATGTTGTACTCAGAAAGAATTCTAGTGTGAACGAGGGCCGTGACAGGTGCTAAAATAGAATTAGACAGCAGTCATCGGCCCCTCCACCACCACCCCCGGGGGGAGAGACAGACACACACACACACACACACACACACACACACACACACACACTATTCATTCCCTACTAAGTCAAGACTTCCCTGCCCAGCTGGTGTGGTTCAGTGGTTGAGCACCGACCTATGAATCAGGAGGTCAGGGTTTAATTCCTGGTCAGGGCTCATGCCCAGGCTGTGGGCTCGATCCCCAGTGTGGGGTGTGCAGGAGGCAGCCAATCAGTGATTCTCTCTCATCATTGATTTTTCTATCTCCTCTCCTCTCCTCTTCCTCCCTCTCTGAAATCAGTGTGTGTGTGTGTGTGTGTGTGTGTGTGTGTGTGTGTGTGTGTGTAAAATAAAATAAAATAAATAAAATAAATAAAATAAAATAAAATAAATATAATATAATATAATATAAAATAAAATAAATTTTTAAACATTTCCCCTAAACCCAAATCTCTTACCCGTCACAGAAAATTCACACAAAACGTGGCTATGGTGGTGGGACTCATTGGATTATCTGAGAACCAGGAATACGGCACTTAGATTTGGCCCTGGGGGTCTATGTTCTCCAGCACTGTGGTGACGCTGCAAAGCAGAGCACTCACTCCCTTCTCACTTTGCGTGCACGGAACACTCCTCACAGTCCAACCTCCACTCTTACTTCAGGCCCCACCTCGGGGCCACCTCCGCTCAGAAACTGCCCTGCTGCCCACCTCAGAGTGGCGCTGCCCGCCTCTGAGGGACTCTCCCCCTGCACTGAAGGGCCCACCACTGGACTTCATGAAGTAAACATCGCATTGGCCTCTGGATGTTTATGTTCCTTTTCTCTCCAGTGCGAGCCTGAGTTGACATTTTTCAAGAAAGAGGATATTTTAGTGGGAAAATGCCTGTTAAGCATTTTATAAGTAATGCTGTCTGGTCAATAATTTAATTTAAACAAAATAAATAGTAGTGTAAAGTTCTTTATTAAGTACTGTAAATCAATATTTCAATGCCAAGAGAGTTGTGCTGGGAGAGAAAAACCTTAGCATTTTATTTTGCATCAACTTTGTCAACAATTATTTATAGTTTTTAATTATTTTTCAGTAAAGCATGTGAATCTTTTAAATTATGCATGAGTGTACTAACAAAAATGTATCCTTTACATAAAGTAGTAAATTAATTATTACTGAAAAATGCAGTGTACCAAGTCTGCTATCCATCTATATAGGATTAAGCATTACTAGAGTCACAAGTATAAATACTTCTTCTGGTAACATTAATTTCTTGAAACAGAAAGACTGTGCAGTCTTTAGAAAGTACAGAATTTTTAAAAGGCCAAATGAATTAGTTAACTGTCAAACTAGATACATCAATATTAATTAAGTCATTGGTCCAAAGAAGGAAAATTCGGTTAAAATCAACCAACATTTATTGATCATCTACTTCCTTCAAAAATGTATCATGTACCTGACATACAAGATGAACAAGATGCTGCCTCTGTCTGCAGGTGTTTCCATGATTATTTCATCATAATTTCAGAAAGTCAACGTGCCCTGGCTGGTGCGGCTCAGTTGGTTGGGCATCACCCATGCGTGGAGAGATCGCTGGTTCGATTCCTGGTCAGGGCACATGAGCACATGCCGAGGTTGCAGGTCCTATCCCTGCCCCAGGTCGGGACCAGGTTGGGGTGTGGGGGTGGGGGGCAACCAATCCATGTGTCCCCTCCTTCCCTCCCACTCGCTCTAAAATCAATGGAAAAAATATCTTCACTCCTTGGGTGAGGGGGGAAATAATTGTTTTTTAAAGCAAACGAAAAGGGACATGGGATTCTGCAACAAGAAACGCAGTGTAGGAATTGTGCTTAACAGAAAGACAGAGAGGGAAAGAGAAAGGGAGGGAGGGAGGGAGGGAGGGAGGGAGGGAGGGAGGGAGGGAGGGAGGGAGGGAGGGAGGGAGGGAGGGAGGGAGCAAAAGCTAGAGAAAGGCAGTTACTTTTGCAGGGAGAAGGGGGATGCATAGAAATGCAGGAGGCTTCACGAAGGAGGCTCACTGGACAGCTGCCGAAAGCATCAATAGGCTTCCTTCAGATGAAGATTGTGCAAGAATGTTCCAGAAAGAGAGAAAACAGAGCAGATTCAAAGGCATTAGTCTTGCAGTAAAGTCAATGGGCTGGACTGTCCATATCCCCAGGGAAGTGTACTCATGGGTAAATGTATAAATTAGTAAGCAAGGACAACGATTTCACTTCTTGACCAAACTCCAGCCAGCTGCCTCTGAGCCCTCTTCTCCACTTCTTACAAACTGAACACAAATGATTTTGTCCATCCTCACCCCCTCGCATTAAAACACTTGAACAGTGCTCGCTTCAGCAGCACATACACTAAAATTGGAACGACACAGAGAAGATTAGCATGGCCCCTGCGCAAGGATGACATGAAAAGAAGCGTTTCATATTTTAAAAAGACTTGAACAAACACTAACAGAGTTTCTAGCAGCCCAAGGTCACATCCCTAGGATGACCCCAGACCCAGACCCCTGCAAGT
The DNA here is from genome assembly GCF_951640355.1 of Cnephaeus nilssonii. Classification (NCBI taxonomy): domain Eukaryota; kingdom Metazoa; phylum Chordata; class Mammalia; order Chiroptera; family Vespertilionidae; genus Cnephaeus; species Cnephaeus nilssonii. Next base: position 14,642,137 of record NC_137094.1, read on the forward strand.
GCCGGTCTGAGAAAGTTCGAGGCTGCCAAGAGAATTGAGCGTTTGTTTAGCCAACACCTGATGACAGGCCTCTGATTACCCTTTCTGAAACCATTTTCTAAAGAGGCCTTACAATTGTGAACCCTTTTCTGTCCCTTTGAGATGCACCTGTACTTGTGACAACTCGGGTGTCTTTCTCAAGAACCTGAAATCCATCCTCTGAAATGTCCTCCGGAGGGTGGGTCCTCTGTCCCCCAGTCTCCTAGGAGGAGAAAGCCTGCCTCGGTAACTGCCAGTTGGCCAACACAGCTGGCCTAGTCACCTTTACAGGGACCAACCCTCGGAAATTCTTCACCTCCCTGACTCTACGGGGTCCCCCGGTCACCTTCTCCCTCTGCCCTCACTCTCCCTTTAGAACCTCCAGTCACCTGTGTACAAATCAGATAGAGATCCGGTCCATCGGGACTCTCTGCCCTGTTGCAAGAGTAGATTATGGGTTAAAATCTGTCCTGACCACTTTAGCCAGTGTCCAGTTTTGTTTGTCTTTGCTAGTAATAAAACACGAAACAATGCCATCCACTGTTCTAAAGCTTTCAGTAGCTCTTCTCTCTTTCAAATGTACCTGCTGGTTCCCAGACATGTGAAAGCGGGCCCTGCCCCCAACAGGACACCTGGGAATTCCCAGTCATGGACAAACGCTTCTCCAGGTCCTTTGCCCTCATCCTCTTTAGGAAATGCTTCCTTCCACATCACACTGTTTTTCTATATTATTCTACTCATTTATTCTCACTCATTCACACACAAAACACATTCATTAACTCATTAATGACCATGTGTCGAGGAGTCCCACTCAAATGCCCCGCCTCCACTTCCATCAAACTTCACTAACAGCTCCTGCCATCTAACCACAGGCAGACCTACTGTGTTTGCTCTACCTTCTCCTTTAAGAATATAACCTTTTCCATGTGTTATTCCGGGAACACACAACCTACCATCTGGCCCACTGCCTGTTTCTGTACAGCCCATGAGCTAGAAGTGGCTGTTACATCATTTAATGGCAGAAAAAAATCACAAGAATAATAAATAAAATTTTATGACACATAAAATCATAAGTTCTAATTTCAGCGTCCATAAATACAGTTTTGGGGAACACAGACATGCTCACGGGTCTGCACAGTGCCTGGCTGTTTTCATGTCAATGTCAACTCAGAGTTGAGTAGTTGTAACAAAAAGCCTCTGACCCAGGAAGTCCAAAGCATTGACTATTTGGCTCTTTACAGGAAAGGTGTGCCCACGTGTGTGGACCATGCTGTGCTGCATCCGGGTTCCTCAGCTCAGGAAGCAGGACTGTTCATTGCTCACAGGCACCACTTAGCTCAGTCCGGGCATCGTAGCTTCTCCTTCCCCTACGCTGGTCTGCTCTCTATCATCACAGTAAAGAGTCCAGAATCAAAGTGACAATCCCCACCTGCCCTTCCGCCAACGCCCTTATCTCTGCATATGCCTTCAGTACTTATTTGTGAGGACTACATTTCCCAGAATGCAGCGGGATGTCACCAGCCTCCTGCCTGCTGGGAGCCTGAGTGGGGAAGCACAAGGGTTCTGCTGTTCACTTTGCTTTCACAACCAACAGCCCCTGGGCCAGAGGAAGAGAGGGGACATGGATTTACGCGTTTACCAATCTTTCCACAATGTTTGAGGCAAACCTGGCAAGTTCCTGGTCTTTCTCCCACTGGTTCTATCTTATAACCAGTGGGCGTGTCTCCCAGACTTGAGTCTGAGATTTCAGTGTTTTAAATTTTTATTTTATGTCGAGACATAATGGGAAATCACAAGCTCATCTTTCATGACAATGAGAATTCTTGTAAACCTTTAAAATATTCCAAGAATGGGTCTGTAGCTCACATGACAATGTACGGAAGCTGAATCATTCCACTATTCCATAAAATGCTTCCTACTTTGGGGTCTTCAATTTGTCATCACCCTGTCTGGACTGAGTAGCAGCTGATGCATGTTTCACAGAATTATTTCCATACAACACATAAATTATAATTTAACAAACAGTTCCATCCTGGCCAATATAATAATCTGTCCAAGGGTGTTAGGCATTTTCTTATGTCTTGTGTTTAATCACTTATTCCTCACAGACTGGACATTCATTCTTCATTAGGATGTTTCCTTTCAGCCACACGTGCCACCCACTTCGTTCTCCTCTTAAAGTATCGGCAAAGAAATAACTATATTAACTAAAGCACAAGGACTTTAAGAAACAAAAATGGCTACTCATAATGTATGTGTTTTTCTCCATCACACTGGTCTTTTTCTTCCCCATTGCCCCCAAAAAATTCTTAGAAAGTCAAAGTGAACAGAACAAAAACCTTAATATTTAGTTTTCATATAATTATGCTTTATTACATCAATTTTTAGGGGAAACATATTGAGAAACAAGTATCTGTTGTTTAAAATGTTTCGTAAAACAGAGATTAAAAATGGCGGCGGAGGATGCTGCACCGACACATTACCAGGACCAAACTGGAATTACAACTAAAAATACAGAAAACTTCCTGCATAATCAGCAGAAGACTCGCTGGAGAGAACCCTGATAACCGAGGACCGAAAGTGGAGGCTGCACAGAGACTGGTCAAAGCCCCAAAAGGAGGGGCAAGTTGGGGTCCACTTCCTGGGGCTCCTGCTCCAATGACTACAGACTGTTGGCCTACGCCAGTGGCCGGCAAACTCATCAGTCCACAGAGCCAAATATCAATAGTACAATGATTGAAATTTCTTTGGAGAGCCACATTTTTTAAACTTAAACTTCTTCTAACGCCACTTCTTCAACATAGACTCGCCCAGGCCGTGGTGTTTTGTGGAAGAGCCACACTCAAGGGGCCCAAGAGCCGCGTGTGGCTCGCGAGCCGCAGTTTGCCGACCACTGGCCTACGCCAACAGGACCGTGCTCTCCCAGTTCTGGGGGCCAGAATCTGAAATCAGGGTGTCCAGGGCTGTGCGCCCTCGGAGGGCTCCAGGGGAGGGTCCTTCCCGTCTCTTCAGCTTCTGGGGGCTCCCTCGGCACCCCTTCCAGTTCAGCCTCCATCTCCACTGGGCCCGTCCTCGTCTGACCACACAGCGTTCTGGGACCTCCGGGCTCACATGCCCACCCCTGCGTGTTCACCTGGCCCCACCCCCTTGTCCATGTGACTCTCCCGTGTTCACGTGGCCCCATCCCCTTGTTCACGTGACTCTCCCGTGCTCACGTGGCCCCACCCCCTTCTTTACAATTTATAATGGCGGCATCTCAGAGGGTGGGAGGTCATCAACCACAGACCTTGGATGCACATATGTACGGCCCGTGGGGTCAGACAGCGGGCAGTGAGGGCCTGGTGGGGGGCAAGGAGGGGGGGAAGCAGAGCCGGGGGCGGACTAGAGGAGGGTCAATGGGGATAAAGGAGGCCATCTCGAATACTTTCAACAATAAATATTTAAAAAAGTAAAAATGTCCTGTCAAGTCATTTTTTAGTGAAAGGGGAGAGCGAGAGGGGGAGAGCGTGATGACCGGGGTGCGCGCGGGCTGGAGGCGCACAAGCTCACGGGGCCTCTCTGGGAGCCCCCACCCCACCCCTGCCCCCACACTGTCTCCCCGTCGTCCTACACCCGTTCCCACGGCGACTGACCACGGAGCCACCCGGACCACCGCACCATCCGCGTCCTGGGGCGGGCGCTGCCAGCACTGGGCTGGCTCCGAACGTTCTAGACGCTCCCGGGGTCGGAACCCCCCCCCGCCCCCCGCCGCGAGGGCCACGCGGGAGGGAGAAGGAGACGCGGGGGGCGGGGGCTCGGCCTTGTCCGGGTGACACGCCTTCTCGTGGGTCGCCCGGCGCCTCAGGAACCTGGAGCCTAAGGGGTCTCAACGCCCGGCGGCCTCCGCTTTCCAATCTGTCAAAAGGCCCCGCGCCCCCTCCTCCTCCCCACAGGCCCGCGTCCCCTTCCTCCTCCCCACAGGCCCGCGCCCCCTCCTCCTCCCCACAGGCCCGCGTCCCCTTCCTCCTCCCCGCAGGCCCGCGCCCCCTCCTCCTCCCCTCAGGCCCGCGCTCCCGTTCGAAGGGTCCGGGTGCGAGGAGAGGGGGATCTCCCCGCCGGCGCCACGCGCGTCCGAGGGTGAGGGAGGCCGACGGGAAGGGGATGGGGACGCCGCCTCACCTGCGAGGTAGAAGGCGGCGAGCACGGCGTCTCCTCGAAGTCCACCTCCCGGAACAGCGGGTGCCAAGCTGGGCGCTCCCTCCAGGCGCTGGGCCGCCCGGACAGGCTTCCCCCGGCCCTGCCGACGGGACAGCGGGCGCTGAGGGGACTCCCGCCTCCGCGGCGAGTGGCAGGTGCAGCTCTTTGAGACCCTCCTTGGTCCCGCCCCCGCGGTGAGTGGCAGGTGCAGCTCTTTGAGACCCTCCTTGGTCCCGCCTCCGCGGTGAGTGGCAGGTGCAGCTCTTTGGGACCCTGCTTGGTCCCGCCTCCGCGGTGAGTGGCAGGTGCAGCTCTTTGAGACCCTCCTTGGTCCCGCCCCCGCGGTGAGTGGCAGGTGCAGCTCTTTGAGACCCTCCTTGGTCCCGCCTCCTCGGTGAGTGGCAGGTGCAGCTCCTTGGGACCCTCCTTGGTCCCGCCTCCTCGGTGAGTGGCAGGTGCAGCTCCTTGGGACCCTCCTTGGTCCCGCCTCCGCGGTGAGTGGCAGGTGCAGCTCCTTGGGACCCTCCTTGGTCCCGCCTCCGCGGTGAGTGGCAGGTGCAGCTCCTTGGGACCCTCCTTGGTCCCGCCTCCTCGGTGAGTGGCAGGTGCAGCTCCTTGGGACCCTCCTTGGTCCCGCCTCCTCGGTGAGTGGCAGGTACAGCTCCTTGGGACCCTCCTTGGTCCCGCCTCCGCGGTGAGTGGCAGGTGCAGCTCTTTGAGACCCTCCTTGGTCCCACCTTCACATTGAGTGGCAGGCGACTGTGCCTCCAGAGGCAGGAGGTGACCAGCGCTTTTTCGGCAAGAAGCAAGACTATTTTTGTTTGTTTGTTTGTTTACAATTTTTAAAAATATATATTTTTATTGATTTCAGGGAGGAAGGGAGAGGGAGAGCGAGATAGAAACATCAATCAGGGATCGGCTGCCTCCTGCACGCCCCCCACTGGGGATTGAGCCCGCAACCTGGACATGTGCCCTGACCAGGATTCGTTCATAGGTCGTTCATAGGTCGACGCTCAACCACTGAGCCACGCCAGGGGAAGCAAGTCTATTTTAAAAGTGATTCTTCTATCATCCCGCATTTATCTTATACTGACACTTTTATGATTCAGAAATTCTCCCTTGAATAAGAAGAGCAGTTCATCTGGAATATCACAACTCATATGCATCATTAATATCCTAATGCATTCTTTATGGTGGTGAATAATACCCTGGAATGAGAAGTCACTGAAGATAAAATATTGCTCTATCATGTTCCATTACGGGAGGAAATACTTTTAATTAAAGCAATGCCATCGAAACTGGGGGAAACGGGAAGAACTTGGGATGTTTTTCTATCGCGAGGCTCACCTTCCTGTTTGGAAAGCCTGGTAAAATCAAGTCTTGTTTTATGCACACGGTTGACGGGAACCAGCCTTAGAAATGCACAATCATTGAAGTGTTGTGAACAAATCTTAGAGACCCTCTTACTTGCTCTGTCCTATGCCCACGAATAGTAAGACCAGAAAGCTATTTTGGTAGCATTCAGGTCATTAAACAAGAATCCTTTTGTTTTCAATGAATTTTTTTTGAGGGAACACTTTATGACTATTGACAAATGATTTGCCTATCACTGGTCCCCTCTCTAACTGAATGTAAACTTAAGTTTGTGTGTGCACGCCAAGTTTCACTCCATATATCTGTATGTTTCAATATAACTTCTAATTTGTCTACATATGAAGGCTACTGATACACTGATAACCAGCTATGTTGTGGATTTCTCTCAGAAATCCATCTTTTGCCCTAACATCATGTATTCATTTATACTATGTCCAAGAAATTCTTCAGTTTTGTTTGATATTTCTCATTTGACCCAAAATTTACTCAATAGTGTGCTTTTTAATTTTCAGGTAGAAGGAACTTTTGTGTCTTTTTAGCCTTTTTTTTAATCATTAATTTCTAGGTTTATTCCATTATAGTCAGGTTTGTATTACTGCTACTCTTTGGAATTTACTGAGATTTTCTCTTTGGCTTAAAATGTGGTCAAATATGGTCCACATTATTTAATGTTGTATAAGAAGCCTTGAAAATGTATACCTTCTTTCAGATGTAAACAGAGGTCAACCTCATTGACCTTTTACATTAAGTAGTTTTCACTTATTTTTTCCAGTTAATAAGTATCAGAAACAAAAATATAAAGCCGTCCATATAAAGGGTAGACAGCAAATACCTGTAAGGACGAATTATGAATAACTAGTTGAAACCATCCGATTTAATGTTTACATTTCCTGCAGGAAAATCTACGCTGGAATCATGAGCCATGCTCTTTGGGGCCAAGATCAGGCGGAATAAATAACCTAGGAGCGTGCGCCAGTCTTCTGAAGAAGTCCTTGATTAAAAAATTCTCTAGCTTCTGATATTTCTGGGATCCTGTCCAGGAGCCCACACATAATTTACAGTGGCTGACTGCTCACGGCCAACAATCATTGTTCTCCCCACCTTTGTACCCAATGCAGGGGAGGCCAGAATGAGGGAGAAAAGGGCCATCTCTGATATTCTACCAGTGGAAGCCAAGTCCAGATCTATCTCCATGAAACACATCTGTATCCAGGCTTACGTGTTTTATGTCATGTTGAACATCAAAACCATCTCAGGGGCCGAGGCCGGTTTGGCTCAGTGGATAGAGCGTCGGCCTGCGGACTCAAGGGTCCCAGGTTCGATTCCGGTCAAGGGCATGTACCTTGGTTGCGGGCACATCCCCAGTGGGGGGTGTGCAAGAGGCAGCTGATCGGTGTTTCTCTCTCATCGATGTTTCTAACTCTCTATACCTCTCTCTTCCTCTCTGTAAAAAATCAATAAAATATATTTTAAAAAAAAAAAAAAAAAAAACCATCTCAGGGGCTACCCAGTTCCAGCCAGTACGAAACATCAGAAACCATAGGGAAAGAGCGCGTTCCTTCCTGCCTAGGGGCGCGAGAATCGCCTGCTTCTTCCTCTTTCCAGAACGTTCCAGGAGTTAGTACTGCTCACTGCTAGTGTCATCCCCATCTGCTCAAGAGTCTCCCCACCCTCTGTGGCAGGGAGCGCCCCCCCCTCCCCCACCTCATCACGCATGCCCTAGCTCCCTGCTTTCCCTGTGGCCCTTAATTCTGACATCACATCACACATTTGCTGACTCGTCCGCTGGAAAATAAACATCACGGGAAGGACTTTCCCACTGTCGTGCACAATCGTATCTGAGCTATCCGTAAGGGGTAGGGGCTCAGTTAAGAACCTGCCCGATGGGTAGCAACACTGGTCATGCCCAATTCATGCCCAAACCGCAGAAAACAGTAGCGTGCCCATAAATGACCTCCATGCCCATAAATGACCTCCATGCCCATAAATGACCTCCATGGCCATAAATGACTTCCATGGCCATAAATGACCTCCATGCCCATAAATGACTTCCATGGCCATAAATGACCTCCATGCCCATAAATGACCTCCATGCCCACAAATGACCTCCATGCCCACAAATGACCTCCACGCCCATAAATGACCTCCATGGCCATAAGTGACCTCCATGCCCATAAATGACCTCCATGCCCATAAATGACCTCCATGCCCATAAATGACCTCCATGCCCATAAATGACCTCCATGCCCATAAATGACCTCCACGCCCATAAATGACCTCCATGCCCACAAATGACCTCCACGCCCATAAATGACCTCCATGGCCATAAGTGACCTCCATGCCCATAAATGACCTCCATGACCACAAATGACCTCCATGACCACAAATGACCTCCATGACCACAAATGACCTCCATGACCACAAGTGACCTCCATGCCCATAAATGACCTCCATGGCCATAAATGACTTCCATGGCCATAAATGACCTCCATGGTCATAAATGACCTCCATGCCCATAAATGACCTTCATGGCCACAAATGACCTCCATGCCCATAAATGACCTCCATGCCCATAAATGACCTCCATGACCACAAATGACCTCCATGACCATAAGTGACCTCCATGGCCATAAATGACCTCCATGGCCATAAATGACCTCCATGCCCATAAATGACCTCCATGGCCATAAATGACCTCCATGCCCATAAATGACCTCCATGCCCACAAATGACCTCCACGCCCATAAATGACCTCCATGGCCATAAATGACCTCCATGACCACAAATGACCTCCATGCCCATAAATGACCTCCATGGCCATAAATGACCTCCATGCCCATAAATGACCTCCATGCCCACAAATGACCTCCACGCCCATAAATGACCTCCATGGCCATAAGTGACCTCCATGCCCATAAATGACCTCCATGGCCATAAATGACCTCCATGACCACAAATGACCTCCATGACCATAAGTGACCTCCATGCCCATAAATGACCTCCATGCCCATAAATGACCTCCATGGCCATAAGTGACCTCCATGCCCATAAATGACCTCCATGACCACAAATGACCTCCATGACCACAAATGACCTCCATGACCACAAGTGACCTCCATGCCCATAAATGACCTCCATGGCCATAAATGACTTCCATGGCCATAAATGACCTCCATGACCACAAATGACCTCCATGACCACAAGTGACCTCCATGGCCATAAGTGACCTCCACGCCCATAAATGACCTCCATGCCCACAAATGACCTCCATGCCCATAAGTGACCTCCATGCCCAGCAAACCCGGACTCCCGGTGGCCTCCCAGCGTGACCTCACCTTGGCATTGGAGGTGGACTCCAGGAAACAAAGCCTGTTGCCAAACCCTTCGGCCGCCAGGCACAGTTTCTGCTGCTCCTTGTGGGCGGCCGCCGTGCACTGCAGCACCACCTCGTCGTCCTGTGGGACAGAGGGACAGAGGGACAGTCAGAGGTGGGACAGTCTGAACCGGACCTGCGAGCATACACTTCAGTGCATTGCAAACACCAGGGTAAAATAACTGCCAGAAAACACACTGAATCCATTCATGGGGTGGCGGGGGGGAGGGAGGGAATGAGGGCCTGACTGGCGGGGCTCAGTGCTTGAGCAGCGACCTGTGAACCAGGAGGTCATGGTTTGATTCCCAGGTTGTGGGCTTGATCCCCAGTGTGGGGCGTGCAGGAGGCAGCCAATCCATGATTCTCTCTGGTCATTGATGTTTCTCTCTCTCCCTCCCTCTCCTTTCCTCTCTGAAATCAATAAAAATATATTTTTTTTTAAAAAGACACCCTTTAATGGCTTCTCTTTGCGCTAAGGAAAAAGACCCCAAAAATACTTTAGCCTGCAAGGCCCAACCATGAGTGGTCTGGTGCCAGCCCAACATTCCCCCCCAATCAGCCTCCCCTCGGTCCCCTGCTCCCGCCGGACCAGTGCACCTGCCATTAGACCGGCTCCCCGTCTAGTTAACACATACCCATCTTTCACATCCCCACGCTAGCATCCTTTCCAGAGCCTGCCCGACCTTCCGGGCTAGCTCAGTGCCTCTATTTCGTGCTCCGCAGCCCACTCAATACACGATTCCGCACACACCACTTTATAATCGCTCACAAACCCGGCTGCGAGCTGACAAATGGAGCTGCTTCTTAGAACTCGCCAGGGAAGACCCTATCTCATTCCCAATTAAAGCTGGTGTTGTAGGATCCCACCGAGAGATTCCATGGGGACAGGCAGCCAGGAAACAGGGAATCCTGGGAGAAAGTTACTGATCTGGTCTATTACATTGATGATGCCTTCCCACAATCTAAGCAAATCCCACAAATTGTACGCCTCAAAAGTCAAGAAGTGCCCTGAGCGACTGTGGCCATTGAAAAGTCCTTCGCGTCACACAGGTACGTAACCTGGGCTCTCATTATGCCAGTCTTTCAAAATGTCCGTCCAGGTTTAGCATTTCCATAACTGGTTGACCCTCAGTTATGTCCTGATTATGTTCCCCCAGTTCCAACCCCAAAGTCCACCACGTGCCCATACATAACCTCCTCTGGTGACAGCCCAGCAGGTCAGACTAAACTCTGGAAACCAGATGTCCAATGAGCACAGATGCTTTAGTTGACGCCTGAGGCAGTCACATCGCCATCCAACTTAGACCACTGCACGTAGAAAATGCTCCACAAATATACGTGGAGTTGACTCTCCTTTGCTCAACGCTCCTGTATTCTGCCCAGCCGGCGTGACTCAGTGGTTGAATGTCAACCTAGGAACCAGGAGGTCACGGTTCTATTCCCAGTCAGGACACATGCCCAGGTTGCGGGCTTGATCCCCAGTGTGGGAGGCAGCCGGTCCATGATTCTCTCTCACCATTGATGTTTCTCTCTTCCTCTCTGAAACCAATAAAAATGTATTGTAAAAATGCCCCTGTGTTCTCCCTGTGCCCTTACAACCCTTTAGAAGAGGCATCTACTATTGGGGGGAGGGAGGGCAGCGTTCCAGGTGACTCTGCGCCGAGTAACTAAGACGTGATTTCTGGTGCCAAGCCGGCTACAGTAGGACACGTGGAGAACAGCCATCAGACAACATCGACAGCTTCTTTCAAACACTCATTCGTCATTGAACAAATGTTTACGGAGGACATGACCCGTGCGCGGAAATCTTAAATCTCCTCAGCACCCGAGATCCATGGCTGAGTAAGTCCAAGGTCATGAACTCATGACTCGGCTCACATTCTGGCAGAAGAGAGACAATAAACAAACACACACTAAACCAGTAAAGTGTGTTTGATGTGAAACTTCCAGGAAAACACTGGGGCCGTCGGAGGAGGCTCAGAGTACCGTACGGAGGCTGAAATTCTGAGCAATCAGCCCGAGACCCGAAGCAGAGGAAGGGTGAGCCACGTGCCCCCCCCCCCCCGCCCGCCCCGTCTGCAGGAGGAGAGACAGGGCACCCCCTGCACCGGAACCCAGGAGGCCGCCCTTGCAGCAGGAGCAGAGGAGCGCGGGAAGGATGTGGCCAGCAGGTCAGAGGTCTTGTGGGGACGGGGCGGGGGGGGGGGGGGGCGGGCAGATCATGAGGGGCCTTGCGCCCAGTGCAAGACCTTGCCTTTCACTGAGGGAACGAGAAGCAGGGAGCCACTGGGGCCTGTACTAACGCAGCCCACAAGCAGGATGGATGGACCTGGAGAGTATTATGCTAAGTGAAATAAGCCAGTCGAAGAAAGACAAATATCACATGATCTCACTTACGTCCTGACTAGAGGCCCAGTGAACAAAATTCATGCATGGAGGTGAGGGGGGGTCCCCTCAGCCCAGCCTGCACCCTCTCCAATCTGGGACCCCTCGGGGGATGTCCGACTGCCGCTTTAGGGCTGATCCTGGGGATTGGACCTAAACCGGCAGTTGGACATCCCTCTCACAATCCGGGACCACTGGCTCCTAACTGCTCACCTGCCTGCCTGCCTGATCGCCCCTAACTGCCCCCCCCATGCTGGCCTGGTATCCCCAACTGTCCTCCCTGCCGACCTGGTCGCCCCCAACTGCACCCCCCCCCACGCCGGCCTGGTCACCCCTAACAGCCCACTTATTTGTGGCATCTAATGAGCAGAATAAATGGACCAACAAAATAAGACCCGAAGCAGGGAGGCGTGGACAGACTGAATGCCTCTAATACATTCCAATTGGGTTCCTGAGAGAGAAGAAATAAACCACAGAACTTATATACTTACTAGAGACCCAGTGCACAAAATTCGTGCACTCAGGGGGAGGGGGAGGTCCCTCAGCCCAGCCTGCGCCCTCTCGCAGTGCAGTCCAGCAGCCCTTGGGAGATGTCTGACTGATGGCTGGTAGGAGCGGGCCTAAGCCAGCAGTCGGACATCCTTAGTGCTGCTGTGGAGGCGGGAGAGGCTCCCGCTACTGGCTGTGACCCCGGCTTCTGGCGCACTGACCACCAGGGGGCAGCTCCTGTTGAGCGTCTGTCTCCTGGTGGTCAGTGCGCATCATAGCAACCGGTCATTCTGCTGTTCGGTCGATTTGCATATTAGCCTTTTATTGTATAGGATAGGCATAGCCCATGGACACGGGCAATAGGGTGGTGAAGACCTGGGAGGGGGGGCTGGGAGGATGGAGGTAAATGGGGGGAAAAGGGGAGATATCTGTAATGCTATCAACAATAAAAAGTTTATTTAAAAAATGAAAATAAATTAAAGAATATGGCTGGTTAAAAGCAAACAAACAGGAGACCTCCTGGTTGACTGCTTTGCTCAGGGGACACGATGCGGACTCCGACGGGGTGGTGGCCGTGGACATGAAGAGAAGCGATTAGATTCTGGGTCTATTTTGCGTTCCCTGGGGGTCTCCTGTGCTCCAGGAACTGTGGTAAGAGGTCAGACGTTTATCTGATGGATTCCATCATCACAGCTAACTTTATGAGCATATGGCCTCATAAAACATTATCTATATGATGTTTTCTTGTAGTGAGTATATAGTCATCAGAGCAAAGGAGTTGAGACAATTTATATACTAAAAAAAAAGAAAGAAAGAAAGAAAGAAAGAAAGAAAAAGAAGCCCTTGCCCTAGCTGGTTTGACTCAGTGGATAGAGTCGGCCTGCGGACCAAAGGGTCCTGGGTTCGATTCCGGGCAAGGGCACGTACCTTGGATGCAGGCTCCTCCCCAGCCCAGGCCCTGGTCGAGACTCGTGCAGGAGGCAACCAGTCGATGTGTTTCTCTCACATCAATGTTTCTCTCTGTCTTTCCCTCTCTCTTCTCTCCCTAAAAATCAATGGAAAAATATCCTCGGGTGAGGATTAACAACAAAACAAAAAGCCTCTAATTTTACTCTTTTCTTTAAATATATCTATTTTTTATTTCAGAGAGAGGAAGGCAGAGGGAGAGAGATATAGAAGCATCAACGATGAGAGAGAATCATTGATCGGCTGCCTCCTGTACGCCCCCTACTGGGGGATCAAGCCCACAACCAGAGCATGTGCCCTGACTGGGAATCGAACCCTCCTGGTTCATAGGTCAAGGCTCAACCACTGAGCCACACTGGTCCGGCTTACTCTTGCATGAAGTCTCTATTTATTCATTTAAAAAAACACAGGCCGTGCTCAATTTGCACATTAATACAGGGCCATAAAAATGACGATGTTTGACATTTGGCATGCTCTTAAACACAGGTACATACATGTGATTGACATTTGGCATGCTCTTAAACACAGGTACACATTATGTCATCTACACCCGTGAGGGACGGTGAGAGGTACCGTATCTGATGTCATAGGGGCAAAAGGCGATACATTTTTAATTATGCATCTGATGCCTGGTAAGCACGTGGTCTGGCTGGTTTGGAGCGTATCCCATAACCCTCGTCATCTCAGGAGCGGTTTCCTTTAAGAGAGTGCTGTGGGCAGTGACCGCGGGCACTGAGGAGACTCACGCATTCTTCGCTGTTAACAGATGGAAGCTTTTACTTGTACATCCCTGATGTTAAGTGTGAAACCAACTGGGATTTGCACCCTTAAATAGAGTTAATGCCTAGATTTTGTTTTTTAAAAAACCACATACACACAGAGAGAGAAGTACAAGCTATCAACTGTGAATGCAGTCTAGTGCCAACTGCATAAAAATATAATGTGTATGGAAATTAAAATATCTCTGAAAATGTACATTGCGACCTGACCGGTTTGGCTCAGTGCATAGAGCATCGGCCTGCGGACTGAAGGGTCCCAGGTTCGATTCCGGTCAAGGGCATGTACCTTGGTTGTGGGCACATCCCCAGTAGGGGGTGTGCAGGAGACAGCTGATGGATGTTTCTCTCTCATCGATGTTTCTGGCTCTCTCTCCCTCTCCCTTCCTCTCTGTAAAAAAATCAATAAAATATATATATGTTTTTTAAATGTACATTGCTTAATTCTCTTTTAAAAATTACTAAAATTTCCCTGGCCGGGCAGCTTGGTTGTTTAGAGCATCGTCACCATATACCAAGGTTGCGGGTTGGGTCCCTTATTAGGGCACATACAAGAATCAAACAATAAATAAGTGGCTCAGTGGTTCAGCGTCAACCTATGAACCAGGAGGTCCGAGTTTGATTCCTGGTCAGGGCACATGCCTGGGTTTTCAGGCTCTATCCCCAGTAGGGGGCGTGCAGGAGGTAGCTGATCACTGATTCTCTCTCATCGTTGATGTTTCTATATCTCTCTCCCTCTCCCTTCCTCTCTGAAATCAATAAATACGTGGAACAACAAATCGATGTTTCTCTTTCTCGCTCTTTTGAGAGAGAGAGAGAGAGAGAGAGATATAGAAACATGAGAGAGAGACTGAACAGTTGTTTAGCCAGCTGAGCTTTTCAAATGAGAGAGAGAGAGAGAGAGAGAGAGAGAGAGAGAGAGAGAGACTGAACAGTTGTTTAGCCAGCTGAGCTTTTAAACATAGTGGGAGAACCACAGGCAGTTACTATCCGCTGAATCACTCTATTTCCTAAGATATTTCAACATGTTCCCCTGATCTGGCCCGTCAGGACATTGTTCTAATACATTGCAAGGCTGTCCATTTGCTAGATTTTACTTACAAATGCCTATACGAACCCTGCGATCTTTTTGAGTCGGTAGCCATGAAAAAGAAAACCCACTAGCACTGGGGATTCTCTCTCGTCCCGCCTGCCTCCAGCCCCAGCCCCAGCACCAGGCGACATCCAAGCAGGACACGCCCAGCCTGGCACCCGCAAAGCTCTCACTTTAATTGCTTCCCAAAAGGTCCCCGGCAGAAAATGAAATTATGCAAAACTCACCTAAAACCAAATGAAAACACTGTGTGCTCTCGAATTACGTAAAGCAGCCAGTAATTAAGTATCTGCAAAGCGACGGTGGGGGGTGGCTACGTGCCCAGTTATGAAAGCCTGGCTCCATCCATCACCCCCCCCCTCCTTCCCAGGACTCACCCTGTGGCTCTCTCCCATCTGAAGAAAAGAAAAGAACCAAGCTTTTCTTTCTTTTTTAGATATCTTTTTATTGATTTGAGAGAGGAAGGAAAGAGAGAGAGAGAAACATCAATGATGAGAGAGAATCATTGATCGGCTGCCTCCTGCTCGCCCCACACTAAGGATCGAGCCCACAACCCGGGCATGTGCTCTGACCGGGAATCAAACCATGACCTCCTGGTTCATAGGTCGACAGTCAACCATTGAGCCAGGCTGGCCGGGCCCCAAGAACTTTCTTTCAACCTTGCTTCCCGGAACCTCAAGCTTCCACCGCCTCCTCCCTCTTGCTCCTCCTCACGGGTGGGGTGAAGTCTCCCTGGCCCTCGGATCCTCCTCTGCTTCCTGCCGCCCTCCCACCTCCTGTGTGCCCTGCAGGCTGGCATGGGCCTCCCCCTCCTCTGGGGACCGTGCCAACGTCTCTCAGGCGCCTTCCTCTCAGCCTGCAGAGCGCCCCTCCCGCCCTGTATCCCAGCCCACCATCTACACTGCCAGCCCGGCTGGTGTGGCTCAGGGGCTGAACGCCAATCTATGAACCAGGAGGTCACGGTTCGATTCCCAGTCGATCTCCAGTAGGGGGCGTGCAGGAGGCAGCCGATCCATGATTCTCTCTCATCATTGATGTTTCTCTCTCTCCTCTCCCTTCCTCTCTGAAATCAATAAACATATATATTTTTTAAAAACATATTTAAAAATATTTTTTCCAGGCCTTGCTAGCACACCAGTGGCATCCAAGTCTGTCTCCTCGGGCCGTCCTCTCTCCCAAACGCTACACCCACGTTTCCAGCTCCCCGCCCGCATGCGCTCCCCAGGGCTGCCTAACAAAGCCCCACAGCCCAGGGGCTCCCACACCAGAGAAAGGCAGTCGTGTGGCTCTGGAGCCGGGTTCGAGGGGTCCGCAGGGGCAGTTGCTTCTGAGGCTGTGGAGGCAGCCGGCTCCGGCCTCCCGCCTGGATCCGGGGGCCTCTGGTGCCACCATGCCGTCTGCACACGGTTCTCTGCGGTCCTCACATCCACCCTCCTCCCTCTGTGCCCGTCTGAATCCAATTTCCCCTTTTTATCGGGACGCCCGTCCGACTGGATTGGGGCGTACCTAGGGAGCTTATTTGAACTTGATCGCCTCTTAGCAAGACCTCGCTCCAATAAGAGCCCATTCTGGGGTACTGAGGGTCCAGCATGCCATCTCGGGGGGCGGCTGGGGGGGACACAGGTCAGTCCATGACATACTCCAAACGGTCTGCTAACCCGCCTCAGCGCTCAGTCTCCTCTGTCTCTCTTCATCCCAGTTTATCTTATAAACTGCTGCCACATCCATCTTCCTCGCAGACGGCTCTGACCCATTTCCCTCCCCGGAGTGGGGGCCAAAGAAAAAAATCACCTCGAAGGCCTTCTCACCTTATAAACCCTGGTCCCTGTGGCCTCAAGGCGCCCCACGCCCCCGGGGTCACCACAGCCCGCACCCCACATCGTCTCTTTCCAGACACGGTCCCACCCCTCTCCTGCGGTCGGTCAGGGTCCTGCCAAGAAGAGACCGTCCTCTCACAGGGTCTCAGTGAGAGGCAGGGAGGGCCAGGGGTCCATCTGAGAGGGACACACACCCAGTGGCCAGCAGGGGGCACTGTGGCCAGGCTTCTATCTGAGGTGACAGGAGGACAGTGTCCCCAGGGCCCAGTGGAACAGCACTGCCCTGGACACAGAGCGGGAGAGAGGAGTAGACAGTGTGTCAGGGATGGAAAGTGAAGGTGCAGCCCACCCGGCGTGGCTCAGTGGCTAAGCATCCACCCAGGAACCAGGAGGTCACGGTTCGATCCCCGGTCAGGGCACATGCCCGGGTTGGGGACTCCATCCCCAGTGTGGGGCGTGCAGGAGGCAGCCGATCCATGATTCTCTCTCATCATTGATGTTTCTCTCTCTCTCTCCCTCTCCCTTCCTCTCTGCAATCAATAAAAATATATTTTTAAAAACGATGCTCTAATCAGAATATATGAAATGTCTGTTCACAATTACTCTCTCTTAATGATTAACTGTTTGATTTTCTTTTTGTAAGCACCAGAGCTTCATTATAACCTATAACTGTTTTTAACTAACGTACAGATTGTTGATACTCCCCGGTGATCCGGAAAGGAAGGAAGGAAGGAAGGAAGGAAGGAAGGAAGGAAGGAAGGAAGGAAGGAAGGAAGGAAGGAAGGAAGGAAAGAAGGAAGGAAAAGAAAGAAGGAAGGAAGGACTAACTCACATGGATAAGGTTGCATACAACAGAGAACTAAACGCCCCAGAAAAAGGATGTACTATAAGAACTACATTCTCTCCCTTACTAGCTCCGTTAGCATTTCGGAACCATGAACACGCTCAGGGTAAGAGACTAAGGTGGGAGGGAGCCGGGGCAGGCAGAGGAGTGGGCCAACAATCGGAGAATTCCCATATTCACCGTCTAAAATGTAGAGAAAAGGCATGTTTCCTCTTAGATGTGCATGCTTACACCAAAAAAATCCCCCGGCTCCTTTGTGCTACCTCCTTCAAGGTCATTTATCATCAGCACAACCACCCACGGTGCTTTATCAAAAGAACAAGCCCAGCCTGGGACGGCCAGACCTCCGCCCGGCACCCACTTATCGGAGGTGTCGCGGGCCTGACAGACAGCTGTCTGGGGACACAGCCTTCGCATGACTTTATATGTGCAGGACGCCGGCGGCCAGCGGGCGACCTCGCTGCCCATTAAGCATTCTGATAACACCGCCGCCCGGAGCCCGGCTTCTGTGCTAAGCCTGCAGGAGCCCTGGCCGGCGTGAAGCCTTCTGAGATATCCCAGCTCATTTTAACCCTGTGCATCCTGGGGAAAGGAATTTTAAAGCGACACAGAATGGTTAAACTCAGGTGTTTCGCCGCCTGAACCAGAGATCTCGTGGTTTTTGAGAAACATCTGCCCACGTGTCTTTCTTAATATTTTTTTTAAAACCTTATAGACAGTTTTCCACTAAATAAAATAAACGGTATGACGAGTAGGCTTAAAATACTTTGCATAAGCAAGGTTTTAGGGGACAGGGTCTTCCCAGCAGGGTCTTGGGCCAGCAGCACATGGAATGCGCATGACGGGCCAGCAGCACATGGAATGTGCATGACAGCACATGGAATGCGCATGACAGCACATAACAGGCACATGGGACTGTGCATACAGGCAGCCATGAGGTCGAGTCGTTCGCCTTCTGGTGTGTTCCCTGGATTCCATCCTTCCCCAAACCCCCTTGCGCCCCCCCCCAAAAAAAAATCAGAGGAGGAAAACACGGTCACGCACACCGTTCTTGGACAAATGGACAGTTTTCAGTGGCTTAGCTCCCAAATCCATCAAAACTATTTTCCCACCTAAAAGTTACCATGAGGTTCACGTTTCCACATTTAAAAATGTATCCACAACTGTCTGTGATTGTGGCGGTGAGTGTACCCGCGAGTTGGCATCTTCGTCGTCCCCTGTAGAGGGGAGAGGTGATCCTGGGAGGGGGGTGGGGGGGGGAGCCCTGTCGGGAAACATCCTCCAGAAGGAGGGTGGGCGGACGGAGCGGATGGGGGGACAGGCTGCGCCCATCGAACTGGGTTATTCTCCGCAAGGAGAGGGCGGCTCTTGTCCCCGTGGAGGCGGCAGCGCCTCTGCCCGCCCGGGGAGGACCTGCAGCGAGCGGAGCGCGGAGCGGCGAGGACGCAGCGGCGCCAAGAAGCAAACACGGTCCTAGCGCGGAGCCGGCCTCCCCCGGCGGCCACGGCGTGGAAATTCCAGGCGGCCACCTGCCCGGCGCGCACCCACGCGCACCCACACGCACCCACACGCACCCTCTACGCGGCGCCCGGCATCGCGAAGCAGCGTTTAGGGGACAGCACGTCCGCGATGCCCCCGCCTCCGCGCGCCCCGGGCTTCCCGGCCCTTCCACGTCCCGCAGGCGCCGCCGGCACCCGCGTTCACAGCCCCGCGGCCCATGCCGGGAGCGCCAGGGCCACGCAGCGACCCGCTCCCCTTTCAGACCCGGGGGGCTGGGGGGAACCTCGTCCCGCACCCCCTCCCGGCGGGGGCCGCAGCGCGCGCTGCGCCAAGAGGGCGAATTCTGGGTGCGTGCGGGCGCGGGGCCAGCCCGAAAGCCCAAGACCCAGCCCCGCGCCCTCCCGGCTGGCCCGTCCCCCCGGCTGCCCGTTGGGGTCCCAGTCCGCTGGCCGGTCCACCCCGACCGGCCTCCTGCTCCGCGATGCTGTCCTCGGTGCCAGGGACCAGCCCGTGCGCCCCCGCCCGCCTCGCTCCGTGCCCCGCGGTCCGCGCTCGCGGACACGCATCTTGTCTCCCCCCGCCCCGCACGCACGCCTGCACCGCGGGGGACCCCCCGCCCCGGCCCGCGCCCCCGCCCGGCTCCCCACCCCGTGCCCTTCCCGAGGGATCCGCGGGCGCTTACGGTCCGCAGGAACTGGATCTCGTCCTCGCCCTCGCCCGTATCGGCCATGGCTCCCGCCTGCCGGCCCCGCGCCCCCCGCGCTGCCCCCGCCGCTGCTCCTGCTGCCGCTGCGGCCGCCGCTGCCCAGAGCCGGGCGGAGGGGCCGGGCGCCGGGGGCCGGGAGCGGGCGGCCCTGCTGCACCGCGGAGGCGGAGGCGGAGGCGGTGGCGGCGGCGGCGGCGGGCGGGGCCTCCCTGCGCTGCGCGGAGAGGACGCGGGGACCCGCACCCGGCGCGCCCGCAGCGGCGAATGCTCGGCGGGTGCTTCAGCCCCAGGGTGCGCCTGGCCGGAGGCGGGTTGGCGCGCGGGGGCGGAGCGGGAGCCGCGGGAGGGCCGGCCCCTCGAGACTGGGGATCCGCAGCCGCTCCCCGCCGCCCGAGCCCGGGGCCAGCGCCGCGTACTGGCCGCGCCGGGTATCGGGCTGGGGCGCACGGGCCTGCGCGCGCCGCTCCAGCTGCGCCTGTGGGGGCCCTGGCCACGCACCCGCCCCTGGGCCCTCCAGCCCGGGCTCGGGTCCCAGCCCGGGACCTGCCACCGCACCGAAGGATGCCCGCGACAGTCCTACCATCCGGGGGCGGAGCGGCTCATCTCCAGGCTAAGGTTCCCCGCCACGGTCTGGACACTTGGATTGCCTCTGCGCCCCATCCACGCGGGAATTCTTCTGCATCTAGGGTGGGGGGTCGCATGTGCTTTCACAGCTTAACCGTCCCGCCTGCGTGGGGCCAGGCCTTCCACAAATCGCTCAGCAAATCCCTGGTGGCCGAGGAAGTGCAAACCTAATTCAACAAGCAATTGCCACGGGAGGTGGGATAGTACCTGTACCTGGGAGTCACCCACCAGCTGTACACTCAGACATTGGAGCCCCTGGTCCTCACTGTACACAAAGTCAGCGATGTCTGAAGAAAGTGGGGCATTCCACCACAGATTTCAGCATGGGGCTCTCCGTCCTGCAAGCCATGGCCCCCAAAATGCCAGATTTCAGAGAGGAAGGGGGGGGGGGAGAGAGAGAGAGAGAGAGAGAGAGAGAGAGAGAGAGAGAGAGAGAGACAACACACTGATGATGAGAGAATCCTTGATCAGCGGCTTCCTGCACACCTCCTACTGGGGATCCAGCCGCAGTCTGGTGAGCCTTGAACAGGAATCAAACCATGACCTCCTGGTTCATAGGTCCACGCTCAACCACTGAGCCACGCTGGCGAGGCCCAAAATGCCATTTAACAAAGGGCTGTGACCAGGACCAGGCAGCCTCTGAGACAGTTTGGACAAGAAAGCCTGTATTTCTTATTCCTAGTCTGCAATTGTTGCATTGAAAATACTTAAAACTAAGCATCCGCCGAGCAAAGGTGCCAATGTCAATCCGACCAAGATGCAGGCGCTGTCAAATGAAGGCACCACATCTGCTCACATACACTGCACATTCGGCAGCATCTCATCAGTGATTAAAATCTACCAGTATGGCCCTAACCGGTTTGGCTCGGTGGATAGAGCGTCAACCTGCAGACTGAAGGGTCCCAGGTTTGATTCCGGTCAAGGGCATGTACCTTGGTTGTGGGCACATCCCCAGTGGGGTGTGTAGGAGGCAGCTGATCGATGTTTCTCTCTCATCGATGTTTCTAACTCTCTATCCCTCTACTTTCCTCTCTGTAAAAAATCAATAAAATACTTTTTTTTTTTAAATCTACCAGTACATTCTAGGCCGTAAACTTTTCTAACCAGAGTTATATTATTTAATTCTTTCAACATAAGCGATATAATAATAAATGGCCTGGGTATTCAATGATTATCATATCATCCCCATATACAGTCTCCGACAGCAAAATAGAGCAAGGGAAGTTTATAAAATATACCATTTATATGTACTTTAAGACACAGAAATACTATACTATGAGGTTTAGAGGATCGCTCATCTGTACTAAAAGTTAAAAACACGTTTGAGAATGATACATAACATTTATTTTTTTAATATATTTTATTGATTATTTTACAGAGAGGAAGGGAGAGGGATAGTTAGAAACATGGAAGAGAAAGAAACATCAATCAGCTGCCTCCTGCACACTCCCTACTGGGGATGTGCCCACAACCAAGGTATATGCCCTTGACCGGAATCGAACCTGGGACCCTTCCGTCCACAGGCCGACGCTCTATCCACTGAGCCAAACCGGTTAGGGCCATAACATTTATTTTTTAAAGTATTGGCCACGCCCTGGGTGGGTGGCTCAGTGGGTTGGAGCATTGTCCCATACACCAAAGGGTTGCAGGTTCAATTCGTAGTCAGGGCACATGCCTAGATTACAGGTTCGACCCCCGGTCGGGTGTGTATGGGAAGCAACCAATGGATATTTCTCACATGGATGTTTCTCTCTCACTCCTTTCCTCTCTCTCTAAATTCAATAAAAGCATATCCTCAGGTATGCTTTTTTTTTTTTTTTAAAGTGTTCCCGAATTCAAGGGGTTTCCTGCGCGGGGTGTTCTGTTCAAGAACTCGAGGTGGTCACAGGCGTTTTGTTGACTTGCAGCAGGAGGAGGGGACGGGATTGCTTCTGACCGGGAAGGAGGCCCAGCGTTCACTGCTGACACACACCGCGGAGGCTCGCCCTCACCCCCAGTCCTTCCTGCTGGCTCTGCACCCCTTTCCCAACGGAGCTGTCTGCCAGGAAGGGGACTGCTTCCAGGTTGGGCTGATTTTCCCACATTAGGGGTTTTTTTGTTTAACATATTTTTATTGATTTCAGAGAGGAAGGAAGAGGGAGAGAGAGAAACATCCATGATGAGAGACAATCATTGACTGGCTGCCTTCTGCACGCCCCCTATTGGGGATCAAGCCCGCAACCCAGGCATGTGCCCCTGACCGGAATCGAACCCGGGACCCTTCAGTCCGCAGGCTGACGCTCTATCCACTGAGCCACACTGGCCAGGGCCACACGTTAGGGTTTAAGTTAAAACTACAGGAATGTGCACCGACATTTTGTCCCTGGAGCACGTGGAGCAATATTTTTATGGTTTCCTTTGGCAACCGCTGAGGCAGGAGCACAGGAGCAGAGGGGTCAGGGCAGTCTCGGGCTCGGGGGGCGAGGGGGCTCGCTCGCTGTGCGGGCTGGGGCCTAAGGGTTAGGGGCAGGGGCAGGGGCAGGGGCAGGAAGGCAGCTACTGCCCTGAACGGCCGGATCCCTGGCCGGAGTCATCCCCTGTGACTGGAGAATGTGGGCAGATATTTTCTCAGGAAACGAGGGCTTCGCGAAGGGGTGCAGGAATTAAGAACCGGTTCTAAAAAAGAAATGTTTACAGAGGGCGCGACGTCAGCATGTGAGCGCTATTTGCAGACGGGGCCTGCGCTGCCAAGTTCCCGGCCTCTCTCGGGCCATCAGGGCTGGTTGCGCCAGGAGCACAGATTCTGGGACCGAGTCCGCGCCGGGCCCCATCGCCTCTTCCCTCTGGAGATGTGGCTCTACCAATGTTTCTCCGTCTCTACTGTGGACCCACTACGTGCACAGCGTTGAGCCAGGCGCTTTGAAAAGTACTAAAAATAAATAGTCGGTGTGGCTCAGTGGTTAGAGCGTAGGCCCTCGGACCCAAGGATCACAGGTTCGATTCCCAGTCAAGGGCATGTATGGGAGGTAATATATGTGTGTGTCTCTCCTCCCTCCCTTCCACTCTCTCTAGAAATCAATGGGGAAAATATCCTTGGGCGAGAATTAAAAGAAGGGAGGGAGGGAGGGAAGAAGGGAAGGAGGAGGCCTGTTCAGGGCAAAGATAGAATGCAAATGAGACAAAGAAACTCCTGCTCGTGTGACCCATACGTTTACTTCCTGAGTCTCAAAGAATAAGTAAAGGAAATCCAAGCCTGTTGGAAGTGGCCATGGAAGAGCTGAGGGTGTGAGTTGGCTTCCTGCGGACTTGGACTTGAACCCCAGCTTTCCCTGCGCGCTGCCCAGACTGACCGACCCTGTCTTCAGTAGGGAAACTGGAGGGAAACGCGCACACTCAATCCCTGGCAGTGCCACCACCTCTGTCACTGGTAGGTTCTGCCTCGCCCACCTCATAACCTGGGACGGGGGCACAGGTGTGGTGGCCTGTGACCACCATGTGGTGCTGGCAGGGTCCCTGGGAGCGGGGCCACCAGCAAGCCCTGGAAGCTAGCTCCTAAGGCCCCGCCTCCTGGCAAGCCACAGCACCAGGGGTCACGGAGTCTTGGGGACAGAGCGGGCGGCGACCTCGCTGTCAAGGTCAGGATCAGCCTGGACACTCAGTCCTCAGCGGGACCTGTTCAGTGGGGTGCCTGGCTCCCAGACTTACTGGGTTCCTGCTGCACCGGATACCTCGTGGGAGGACAGACCCTGTGGCCGAGGGTTCAGCCAACACCGACCCATAGAGTGCCCCATATTGGGAGAAAAGGTGGAGGGCCCCTGGAGGCCACTGGGTCCCCCTGGTGTCACTTGGGACCCCGCTCAGTATTTACGCTGAATCCCGTGGGAGGGGGACGGAGCCAGTCACACCTTCCTCCCTCGGTGGGCCAGGTGGGGACCGGAGCTGGACTGGGTCGAGGCCGGCGTGGGGAGCTGGGCAGAGGAAACGAGGGTGATAGACAACAGCCTGGTGGGAGGGCCCGCTGTCCTTGCCCCCGTCCTGTGACACAGCAAAACCAACCTGGGGAGAGACGTGGTCCGCCCTCCATACTGTAGTCACCCAATTAAAATGACTCTCAAGATAGCGTTCTATTTATACCCCGAGGAGCTGTGTGTGGGGCCGTGAGAGCCAGCACACGCACAAACACCCCTCGTGCACGAAAACCAGAGGTGAGTTCTAACAAAGCCAGACCGGACCCTCCCCTTTCAGAGGATCCCGTCTAGAAAGTGGACAACGGTAGCATTTAAATGCTGATAAATCAGTCAGACAGAGAAAAAGGTTTTCATTTGTCGGTCTCTTAAAAAAACACCAACTCTGAGCTCTGTGAGTATCTGAAGTGATTTTGAATATAAATAACCCCTTTTTGCAAGAGTGCTCCAACTGCTGAGAACAACTGTTCCCAGGGAGAAGAAAAATTACCGTCCAGAAACAGGAGACACAAAATCTAAACGATTCGGAAGTGAGCAGGTTCCCAACCTGGGTGAGCTGTGCCTGCACCAAAGAGGTCGTTGTCAGGTGACCTGGGCGGGGCCCTTAGCTGGGCCACTGGTCACACGAGGGTGTGAGTGGTTTTTCCTCCGCTTTATAGGATTGCTGTGAGATTGTGAGAGAAGTCTTTAGGAATAACCCTACACGGACACATCGCTGCCCCATAGCGTGCGTTTGGGTTCACTCTCGGTCTTGTACTTGAGGCGCCATCTAAGGCTTTTTACTCTTCGGGGACTGTTTTCTTCCCCCTTCCCCCCCACCCCCCCTCCCGCCGCCCAGCTGCGAGTTTGGGCCACACGGGGCCATTCTGGAGAGGGTTCTGCTGGTGAGAAGCTGACCCCCAGGTTAGACAACACAGAGCTCGCAGGACCCACCCTCCTCCTACTCCTCCTCCTCCTCCTCCTGGGAAGTGAGGTCACAGAGGCCACAGCCAGGAGGGGACAAGGCCACCCTGCAGAGGCACTGCCTCAGGGCACAGGGACAGGAAACCGTGTCCTCTGTCAGCTTTGCCAAAGCTCGTGAGCACAGGCCTGTTGGCAGGAGGGGGTGACAGACAATGCAAAGCAGGGTGACATCCCGAGATAGGCCGGGCGCCCAATGCAACAGCTCTGTGCATCTCCATTCAACACGGCCGGGCCCGGTCCTCCCGCTGGTGACTCACTGGCCAGAAGACAACCGTGGGGAGAGGAGGACATCAGGGGTCACAAGGTGCTTTCTCACTGCCTGCACTTTCCAGCTTTCTACTCTAAACCTCTGAGATCGAAGGCAAAGATCGAAGACGTCATTCTGACAGACTCTGATTTGTTTGGGTAAGTCTGAGCCTTTCGACGGCGACCACCACCTTGGGCCAGTGAAATCCAGGGAAGGCAAACCGCTGCAGGAGAGGTGAGCATGTGGCGGCCACATTTGCTCACAGCCTTTAAATTGCATGTCCAACTCTGACCGTGGAAGCTGCGGGCTTTCATGGATCCTGCTGTGTAAGCCCCAGCCCCCCAGCCACCCGGACACAGGCGACTCCACGCAGGACGACTGTGGTGTGTGTTTTCTTCTCTCCTGGGTCTGGCGGTTGCCTGGTGCAGGTTTCAGGCTCCTGGGGTCATGAAAGCATCCAAGGTGCTTCAGGAGAGATGAGGCTGTGCAGCCATGTTTGCTGCTGGGATCCTACCACTGGCTCCTTGTATCGGCTGCTGAGCATCCCGCCTGCCGCCTCCCCACCCTGTCCCCTGTCCTCAGGTGCGGCCCAGTCCTCCGTGGCCTCGCCTGCGCTGCAGGGCAGCTGCTGTCTCAGAGAGGCTGCGTTCCTGTGAGTCACAAGCTGGTCGTGGCAGGTGGCGGGTGCCTGAATTTTCAGCTTGCCAAGTGCTTTGAAGATACAAAGCTAAAAATACACGTGTGTGGGTATGTGATTATTTTTTGCAATTCTGAACAGCAAGGCAAGTGACAAGGGAATGGATGCTGGTGCTGGTGCTGCAGCTTTGTCATCGGCAAACAGCACTCCTCATATTGACTTCCATGCGGCCGAGTGACGGGCTTGCGGCTCTCCTGACACGTGGCCAGAGCCTCCGTGCCTCCCGCCTTGTTCCCAGCACTACGCGCCCTGCCCAGCTCTCCACTGGCCTTTTGCTCGGTTTCAGTACTGGGACCCGAGCAAGGAGTGCTGTGGTCAGGGAGCGATGGCTTAACACAAATCACACGGGCCCTCCCATCTTCTCAAGGGGCAGGGAGAGAGGGACTGGGCCTGTCTGAAGTGGCCTCGACATGAATATGGCCCTTTCCCACAGAGAGGAGGTAAATACAAGTGGAGGGTTTCTGCTTGGCTAAGTCCTGGCGTGGGTCTCTTTTGGGTTCATCGTGATTTGGCCTCTGGGCTTCCTGAACTCATGTGACTTTTTCTTTCACCAGGCTAGGAAAGTTTTCTGTCATTACTTCAAAGAGGTTGTCTATACCTTGTTCACTTTCTTCTCCTTCTGGTATCCCTATGATGTGGACGTTGTTATGTTTCATACTGTCCCAGAGTTCCCTTAAACTATCCTTGTTCTTTTTAATTCTTTTTTCTTTTTTTCTATCTTGTCTTTCAAATGACTGATCTGATCATCCACTTCACCCAGCCTACTTTCACTTCCTTCCAGTGTATTCTTGATATCAGATATGATATTCTTCATTTCCGACTTGTTCTTATTCATGGTTTCTATATCCTTTCTCATGCTGGTGTAGTTTCCACTACACACAGCTTCCGGAAAACAACTAAAAGAGATGTTAACTGCCCTAACAGCCCTCTCTCTTCCCACCTTTTTTTTACCTTAGGGCTAAGAAACATGGAATCACGAGTGGACAAAATGCTTAGAGAGCATGACTGTATTTGACCAGACGAATACAAACAGCTGGAGTCTTCCTGACAAGCCAGGAGTTATGGAGTGCTTTTGCCAAAGGAATGTCTGCCATCCTTTAAATAAGCCTTTGGAAGATGAAAGAGCAGTTATCTTTTCTTCCCTGTCAGAGTCCACGGTGGCAGCCCCTGGATTAAAACACCCCACCTCTCACAGCGCCATTTTGCCACAGGGTAATGTGCTCTATTCACCAGAGTCTCAGCCTTTTTTTTCTGAGAGGAAAAAACAGTACCAAGTGTCCTCCGAGGTCCCGGGTAAAAATGAAAACAGCAGGCTGACTTGCTGTGAAATGCACAGGCTCCCATCTCCAGCTCATCCCCGAGCATACGCCCCCGGTTGCTGCTGTCCGAGGGTCACACACAGCAGCTTGTTCCCAGGAATCAGGGGAGACGCTGCTCCTCTGGGGCTCACCACACGACGGAACACAAAGCTGCGCAGATGTTGCCCATGCGTGTGGGCTTGTGTGCTGCTGTTTCCTTAAGGGACTCCGGACTATATTCTCCTGAGGATCGTCAAGTATAGAAAAGGTAAAACACAGCAAGTCAGTCTGTGTCATATCCCAAAATGGGTCCAAGCCATTTCTCGACCTCGGCCACAGACATGTTCTTCCTCAGAGCATAATCCTCAACCTGCGAAAGGTAAAAAGCAGCTTCTTAGACCAAAATAATACGGCATTTTGAACTGAGGTTCCCACAGGATCTGCCCAGAAATATTAAGTACCTTCCATTTCATGTCTTATTAGCTGAGTTAAATGGAGAGGAATAGTTGTCTATTCACTAAGTTGTCTAAGCTATGGGCAGGAAACAACATGTAGTAAATATTTAAATCTTAGAAGCTGGCTGGGGTCTGAGTGTGTGCATGCATGTATGTGTGTGCACATGCACGTGAGTGTGCATGAGTGAGTGTGGTCTGCATGTAAATGAGAGGGCCAGAATCAGGACCTTAACTGAGGTAAATGTCTTTATCCTTTCCTTCACATTTTATTCTCATTTATATGTGAAATACAATAGAATCTATAGTTCCTCTTAAAATAAGACAGGGATCCACCCGGGAAGCCACATTATCATGAAACAGCTAGCTTACCTGATCCTTGGAAATCTTCCCCACAGCAAAATATTTGGACTTCAAATTGGAAAAGTAGAGGCCGGACACGGCTGAAGCAGGCGCCATTGCTAATGACTCTGTTAACCGAATGCCTGCAGAGAGCAACACAGGAGACATGCTCATACCCTCAGTGCCCAGCACAGGCCTGGCAGCTGGGCGGCATGTGGATAGAAGTGTATCCACTGAATAGAAGCAGGCACCACTTCCTGGCACGTACCTGTGCACTGCTCAATGTCGGCCAGTTTCCACATGGTGAGCTTCTCGGTGTGGTCGGGCTGGCTGGGGTAGCCGGGCGCCGGGCGGATGCCCCCATAGCGCAGCCTTCGCAGGTCGGCGACATCCAGCTGCTCGCTGCCACAGTAGGCCCACAGCTCTCTGCGCACCCTCTCGTGGAGCTCCTCCGCAAAGGCCTGGCGCCCAGAACAAGGGGGGGGGGGGTGATCAGGCAGAGGCCAGAGCCCAGGCATCAGTGTGCCTGCTCCCCTCCATCAACGCCAGGCGGGCGGCGCCCTTACCTGGACCAGCCAGGGGAGACCCTGCAAAAGGGCACAAGCCTTTGTCGTGTCATTAGTTGCTCTGCTGGCTCAGTTTTGGCCTCAAACTGGGCACTGAAGTTCCATAGTTAATGATCCAAGGATTCTAAGCCCTTTAATGTCAACATTTTCCTGAAGGCTCTTCTACAGCGCACTGTGGCCAGGAAGGAAAGCTGGGACCATTCCAGCGGCTCATTTCTCACTACTGGCCTCAGGAAAGGGGGAGGGACCGCCCCAGAGCTCAGCTCGCTCACTGCATGCAGACAGAGGACCCTAGAGGGGATCCCAGGATTAGAACTGGAGTTCTGAAACCCGTCTGGTTTTAAGTTTTCAGGCTCCTCGGGAAGTCACGTCACAACAGAAAACGGAGACATGAGAACTAAGACAATCAAGTCGAGGTTCTCGGGGTGACTCCAGCTATTGGACCATTGAAGGGTCCCTCTGCCCAGAAGGTGATGTGGGAGAACAGTTAGAGAACACACGGCTTAAAGCTGCGTGCTGTTAGAGCCAGTCTGCTGGTCCCCGGGATGCCCACTCCCTGGCGCTGTCTCGGGCCCCCACCCTGCCTCTGTCCTCAGGGCATGGCTGCCCTACCTCCGCCAGCCGGTCCCCCAGCGCCTTGACCATGATGCTGCTATAGTCGTCACCCTGCTCCTCGTAGGCGCGGCTCAGCTCCTCCACCCCGAAGCAGGCGACAGCAAACAGGCCCAGGTAGTCCCGGAGGCCCGAGTGCAGCGGCGCGATGAAGTCCGCAAGGCAGAGGTACGGGTCTGTGCTGGCGGAGTCCTTCTCCGCCTGAAATCCAAAGGGCGGGGGGGGGGGGGGGGGGGAATGAGCAGGGACGTGGCACCACACAGCGGACAGCAATACAGTGAATAATACAGGTTTGAACAGGGGTGTCTGTTTTGTGCACTTACACCTGCAGCACTTAGAAGAGTGCATAATATTCCATACAAATTGGTTGAATGAACAAGTGAAATGAGATTTTTAAACTACGACATGGCATACGTAGTCAAGAAACCAGTTAACCTGCTCATTTTCAAACTAACCGCATGTTTACTGAGGCCACAGGCACGGTGCTAGGAACTGGAACCTAAACATTCATTCAAAATAAAAACTTCCCCCCAAAGTGTTTTCTGTTCACAATCAACATTGAACCCATATGTAAGCCTCGACTTCTGCATCAACCGTAGGCTCCCCAGCTGCCAGCCAGCAGCACAGGCATGGCTGCCCACGGGTGGTGGTTCAGGAGACAGCTGCGGGGGCCTGGGCCGGCCCGAAACCAGAACTCGGCAGGATCTGCGGCTTCCCTTGATTCAAATCAAACTGTGGCCCTCTCCCCAGGCCAGGCGCCTCTCCCATTTTCCATTTTCAGCTGATGACTGACTCTTCCCTGCCATTAAGCTGACAAATAAGACCTTAAACGTATTTCAGCAGCAATAATTTTGCTGAGACCAGGAACACCTAACAACGAAGATTTACTGAGTAATGCTTCCGCCATGCCAGGCCCTGCTCCTGATGCTTTAGGTGAATGGACTAATCTAATCCTCTCAACAGCCTTGTGGAGGAAGTGAGGCTATCAGCTCTACTTCCCGACCAGAAACCTGAGGTGGACAAGCCTGAGCCGCTAGCTCAGGGTCAGAGAGCGGCAGCCTGCGGGGTACGCTCCTGACCCCCACACGGCACTAGGGCTGGTCAATCAACTGACGAGTGGTCGACCCAGCAGCTGGGGAGCTACTCCTCGCTGCCACGGTAGGCCCACAGCTCTCTGCACACCCTCTCAGTGAGCTCCTCCACGAAGGCCTGGCACCCAGAACAAGGGGGGTCAGGCATCACTGTGCCTGCACCCCTCCATCGCCAGGCTCGCTGGTTCTGGAAACAAGCACAGCCTCCCTGTCCGTGGGCGAGACAGTGCAGGACACGGAGATGCCAGGAGCCAGGCAGCCCCGCAGGGAGGAGCTGCTCGGTGCTCACAATGCCGGGGGGACGGAGCTTCCTGCCCAAGGAGCACAGGGCGCAGCGCCCCCCACGGCAGAGGGGACGGCAGCAGAGCCGCTCAGAACAGACCCCCGAGCGGCACCCGCTGCGGCCGGACCGCTCCATCTAGTGCTGGGGGAAAGCGGCTTGAAACGCCCATCTGAGTGGGTAACAAGGACACAACTGTGACAAGGACATCACAGACTGGACACAAAGGGTTCGGGTCTGAAAGCAGATCAGAGGACACGGGACCTGCAGGATGCAACACGGGGCCAGGAGGTTTGTGACCTTCGTGACCCTGGGAAAGGAAAGTCGCCAGTTCCCCAGAGCAGACCCTATCTACACCCAGGGCGTCTGGCCTGAGTGCAACAGTCACGTGGCCGCCCCTTTCCCTTGTCATGTGCTGTTTAATGTCCTCCGCTAAGAATCTCTACAGACGTTGTTCGAGTAAAAATACCTGTCACTATGAGTTATACTGTGGTTAGGATTAAAAGCAACACTATCACTTCTAAATGACTGAAATGGTAGCAAAACTTTGCAAGACTAATTTACTGTAGCCCTTTGTTAATAACTGTGGTGAGTTCTGGTTTCAATTCTTCAACGATTTTTTTTATAGCAGCTAAAGGGACGTGCATGTCATATCTGCATTGTGTAAGGTGGGGACATGTGAGGGAGGCTGTGTGGCACTGGGCCTGCTCTCATGACGCCGACAGAAGCTGGGGCTGTGACAGAACAGCCAGGGGGTGAGGACAGGCTGGGCTCCCCTCCAAGGACTCAGCACAATGTCCGCCACCTTCCTGTCCTCTGCAGCACACACACAAACTGCCCCAAAACAAGGCTGCGTGGAAATTAAACAAGACGGTCCTTCAAAAGCCCTCTGAGCACCTGGCCCCTGGTTCACATTCAGCCAAGGTTGGTCCCGCCTGTCTCCCCTGAGAGAGAAGCCACACCAGCCCACTCTAATAACATGCATGTACACAGCTGATGTGTGGCCACCCAGGCGGGGGGAGGTGGGGGGCTTCTCCTCCACCGCCTGAGACTCCAGCAGACCCGCCCTCAGTGTGAGAGGCCCGCCTTCTCTCCACATCCTCACAGAGGCCTGGGGCTAGGCCTGTGACTGGCATCTGGGAGGAGCAGCGTCAGGCCGCCATTTACCCAAAGCTCAGACTTAATTCTTATTTACGCTTTTTGCTTACACCAAAGAGCAGACAGCCTGTGGCAGCCCACCCGCCCCCACACCTGCTGCCGCAGTCCATAAAAGGTGGCGACGGGCTGCGCGGCCCGGGGCTCCGAGCCCGCGGGGTACAGGTGGATGTCGTCCTGCACGCTCTGCGCGGGCCAGAACCCCACCACGCCCCGGGCCTGCAGCTTCTTCTCCCCGATCAGAGCTCTCAGCATGTTCTGGGCATCAGCGTAGAGCCTTTTGGCCTCTTCACCTAGGAGGACAGCATCGTAGGAACGCAGTCAAAGATGCGAATGGCCAGCAGTGCTTCCTTTAAAGCCACTCCCCTCCCCTCCCCTGTCGTTTTCTCACACCTCTTTCCCCTCAGATACTCTCTCAGTGTTTGTCACCAGCGCAACCCAGGGTAAGGCAGTGACGGTTCGTGGCTCCTGCTAAATGCAGCTCCTAGTCTATCTCCCCAGCTCACACCGCTTCCATTTTTCCACTTGGTGAAGGCAAGGCGCCAAACCTGTGGCTCCCCAAAGCCGTCTGTCACACAGAGTGACACGAAGCGGGCAAATCCTCCCGTCGCCGATGCTCTCGTGCACACACAACGCCACTGACCCACAGGGACCGCTGGGGACGTGGAACCCTCTCAAGTGGGATCCTTTTTCTTCAGTGCTCCCTCCCGTCCCCAGGCCCAGCCTCAGTAACTCCCACTTAACCTTCCAAAGTCAGTTCACACACCACCTCCTCCAGGAAGCCCGCCCTGCCTCCCAGGCTGAGGTCTGTCTCACTTGCTTGTGTCGGAGAAGGAAGGAGGAAGCTCCGCACGAACCTACAGTCTTGTCGTCAAATATCTTGGGGAAGCCGCGGTTTGGGTACTTGCCCCGGAGCTGCCACACGTCGAAGAAAGGCTTCCAGTCGATGTAGCCCAC
This sequence comes from Cnephaeus nilssonii, assembly GCF_951640355.1. NCBI lineage: Eukaryota > Metazoa > Chordata > Mammalia > Chiroptera > Vespertilionidae > Cnephaeus > Cnephaeus nilssonii. Next base: position 14,674,882 of record NC_137094.1, read on the forward strand.
CAGCGCCTGCAGGTCGTAGTCCTCAAAGACCCGCGTGCCGAGAAACGTGGGCTCCGCTGCGGGAGAGGAGAGCCGACGTCAGCAGGAACGAGGGCCTGGCTGGGCCCCCGCGCAGCGCGCCTGGGACACCACTCTGCTGGCTCCGCGCTCCGCCTCTGCGATCACCACAGTCGTTTCACAAAGAGGGGACTTCACCTTGTCATGGAGAGGGAGTCATTCTGCAGCGAATCTTTAATAAAACCATTCTCCCGCCCTAGGTGGCTTGGCTCAGTGGACAGAGCATTGGCCTGCGGACTAAAGGGTCCCAGGTTCGACTCCCAGTCAAGGGCACATGCCTGGGTTGCGGGCTCAATCCCCAGTAGGGGACGTGCTGAAGGCAGCCGATCAATGATTCTCATCATTGATTTTTCTCTCGCTCTCCCCCTCTCCCTCTCTCTGAAATCAATAAAGAAATATTAAAAAGAAAAAACTTAAAAAAAACAACACACCGTTCTCCCATGTAGCCAACTGACTACATCACCCTTGGAATCTTCCCTCAACCCTCCCACCCCCACTCCACCCAAGAAAAAAAGAAAGACTTCGGTTCATCTTCCACGTGTGCAAATGAGGACAATACTAAACTAAAGGTTGCTGTGGAAAGACGTAAATGTAAAGTTTAAAGACACGAAACAACAAATCTCTATCACCTACGGCCACAGACACATAGTCAGAGTCTAGGGGGAGGCATGGAGCCGAGGCATCAAATTCAGGATGGTACAGGGGAGGGGGGACCCCCAGGGGACCACCGCTACATGGCACTGTCTTGTTTCCTAAATGGGCAGGAGGCTGTTTCTTAAGTGGCAGTGGGTATATAAGAACGTGCCAAGATACTGTTCTTACGCCCCGAGTCTAAAACGGACCACCCGTGAAATCACTGAAGACTTCCAAGAGGGCTTCCCTCCACAGCACCGGAAGGCGCTGGGCTTAGCAGGCAGCAGAGACTGAATCCTCCCGCCGCCCCACTATGAGCCCACACTCAGGTCCTCCGACGGAAGTGGGCGGAGCCCAGCACATCCCCTGCAGAGCCGTGTCCGGGACCCCGAGCGAGCGGCTGCGGTCCCTCTCGGGACTGTGCCTGCTCCTCTGCACATGGAACTGTTTGCTTTTCTTTCCAATCGTCACTGTCCCTCCTCATCATCGTTAGACACAACCAGGAGTCTCCAGCTGCCTGTCTGACCCTGCAGCCCCGTTACCCCGCGGCCCCCTCTGCTCAACACCAACGGACCTGGGGGAGGCTCAGCCAGCCAGTCGATATGGAAGCTGTGCTTTCTAGCTTGACTCAAGGTTAAGTATCTTCTCTCCTATGGGGGGAAAAAAAAAAAAAAGAACGTATTTAGTCAGACTCTTGGATTTTTAGCTGCCGCCACAAAAGTATGTCCAAGGAAGCTCGTCGGCAGGGCGGGAATAGTCAGTGCTGGGAGCCAGGGAGATGCCGCAGTGCTCCCGTCCCGTCTCCATGTCCTCCCACTGTTTCCTCAGGAGCCAGGATCTGTGGCGTGTGCCCAGCATCGTTTCAGTTCCGTTCCCCTGCTGGCTCTGAGCTCATGTTTTATTCATTCCCGTAACTCGGGTCTGAGCACAGCACCTGATACCTACTGCGGTACGTACTACCCAATACGTGTGTGGAGGAGTGAAGAAAATTAATTTTAATAGAACCACAAATTTTCGGAAACTCAGACACAGAACTCTGAGCTCAACTAGAAAACAGGACTTCTCTAAAATGTTCCCAAACCTTCACCCTCCTCAAAACAGGAAAGTCACATCGAAAACTGTAGGGCCGTTTTAGCACCCAGACCAGCTGCCCCCTGGCTTGGTCACTCACCTTGAGAGACTCATAGTGGTCCTGTCTAATATCCTCGTACTCTTCTGTGATCTCCTCAAAGTACTCATCTTTCAGATTCTCGTCTAAGAGCTGAGAACACTGAAAATGCAAGATCCAAGTCAGTGAAAGGCACAGAGCAGCACAAGCAGTTAAAACAGGCAACACCGGCTGGTTCTGGCGACACCTCCATCAGGAAGCCTTCCTGTGTTGGCACCATTTCCTCTCCCTTCACCAACTGTGCTAATTCCTGCCTGGCTGTGCAATAAAGGGTTAACTCGGCAGGCCTGGAAGGTTCCGATCTGGCACAATCGTTTTTCGTTCTTTGGGGAGGGGTCAGCTGGCCTGTTCCAGGTTAAATGTTTTTTTAAAAATATATATTTTTATTGATTTTTAGAGGAAGGGAGGAGGAAAGAGAACGTGAAACGTTGATATGAGAGGAAAACGTCAATCAGCTGCCTCCTGCACACCCCCCACCAGGAATTGAGCTTGCAACCCGGGCATGTGTCCTGACTGGGAATCGAACCAGCAACCTGCCAGTGCCCAGATGCCACCCAACCAGCTGAGCCACAACGGCCAGGGCATGACTAAATGTTTTTTGAACTGGAAACAGGTCATTTAAAAAAATTCCACATTCCTTTCGCTCTGGCATGGAGTTCAGAGAGTGTACACTGTGTCTGTAAATAATTCTGCATGGCTGGGTTCTCTCTCCCTGGGGTGGTGTCCAGGTCAAGGGTGTCCTGGTCCCACCATTCCTGTCACTCTGCCAGCCCTCCCGCTGGAAGTTCAGGATGGGGACTTGGAAAGCCCAGGGCACGCTCACCGCACCTTTCCAGCAACGCACACCACGGCAGTGACACCATCAGAAGCCATGAGCTCTCTTTCACAGCTTTAGTGGAACTGGACAAACATCAATAGGTGTTGGGTGACAGCCCTGACGCTCAGCACTCTGTCCTCTCCTCACGACACACTCACCACCACCACGCTCTTGGACGCGTCCAGGACGTGGATCACGGGCGCGCTGTACCTGGGTGCGATTTTCACCGCCGTGTGGGTTCTGAAGAGAGAGGTCAGGAGAAAAACATACCCACTGGAGCTGACTCCCTAACCCACTCGTGTTCAGAACCGTTGCGTTTCCACAGTGCTTTCCAGGGAAACGTCAAATTTCCCTTGTAAAACAGAATGACTTGCTCCCCACCCTAAGATGGGAAAAGGGGGGGGGGGGGTCTGTTGTTCCAGGCTGTAAAGAAGTCTGTCCTCAATCCCCTGCCAGCAGGTCCAGGATGAGTCTGGGACCTCGCACTCGTAGCAACCTGTCTGAAGGAAGTTGAGTGTCTTCCTCCGAATAAGCTGGGGTACAGCCAGGGCCCCCGAGATTTAGACACGAGGCAGGACCACTCTGCGCGGCTGCGCCCTGTTCGTGGAGACACCGCCAGGCCCTGGCCCACCCTCACCGTGGACTTGCAGGAAGGAATCTCAGGCCCTAAGTCAACGCAACACAAATAACACAGAGACGCAAAAGCAACAAAAATATTTCATGACCTTGGCTCAGCCCCAAGTCCTGACTGCCAAACTTGGACATGTTAGTACTGAGGAGGAAACACCCTTGAATCCTTACAACTGCCCAATGAACTACAGTGCAAACCACACTGATGGCTGAATGTCTGAGCAGCGGCCCAGGCTACATGGCTGCTGGTCCAACTAATACATAACACAGTGAAGGCCGAGGCTAGCCACGCTGCTTCTGGGGGCTTTTTAAAACACCTCTTTCAGCTGGTGGCTCATCTGGTGAAAGAGAGAGAAGAAGGGATGACTTGGAAATGTTCCAGTCCGCACCAGCAGCAACGTGGCTTCCTCATCTTGAACTTGAGTGTGGTGTCCGACCATAGAAAATGGGCCTTCTTTTGAAACCAGCATCACGTTTACCTAACTCGCAATGCATTTCACTGCATCTGCGCACTTCGTTGTTCATTCTGTTTCACACCTGCGGCTTTAAAAGGTATTTCATCCTGACGATAATCTGTAAGTCCTGCTACCATTCTCTTTACTAAGCTAATACATACTCACAGCACAATCATTGGTGACCCGAGACCGGGCTCACTGAAAGCCCAGTCCCAGCGGTCAGTCACATCCCTGCCACTGGTCCTGGAGGGAAAACAAACCTGTTTCTACTGTGAGCAGCAACAGCCACGCCACGGAGCCCTCAAGCATGTAAAGCAATGACTGGACAAATGACGTGTAACACTCAGATGCCTCCCACACGTGGGTGGGCCGCAGCCAGTCCATGAGAGGCTCTAAGAGGAGACAGTGAGGAGCCCGAGGAAGGACATCCACCCCCGAGGCCTGTGGACCCAGCCCTGCCACAGCAGCCCCGCCTGGTCTCAGCCGCCCACCTTCCCTGAAGATTTCACCCCAAAACCTCATGAGTCACTTCCTAAAACCCATGGCTCTCCCTCGGTGTGCCTGTGTGTTCCTCTGGAGAACCCCGACTAACGCAAACGGCTTAACATACAGTTGCTGAAGGAACTGTGCAAAAGAACTCAGGAGTTCCTCTGACCAGACCTCCAGTGTATTTTTTAAATATATTTGTATTGATTTCAGAGAGAAAGGGAGAGGGAGAGAAGGATAGAAACATCGATGATGAGAAAGAATCATTGATTGCCTGCCTTCTGCACGCCCCACACTGGCGATTGAGCCCACAACCCGGACATGTGTCCTGACTGGGAATCAAACCGTGACCTCCTGGTTCATAGGTTGACGCTCGACCACTGAGCCACGCCGGCCGGACTCTGGAGTATTTTTGTATCAGAAAAATAAACTGAATTCTTTATGGAATTGTCAAGTTCAATGCTCCACTGGGCATTATTTCGACAAAGTGAATGTATGGGGCATAATGAAAAGTCTAATACACATAATTAACACATTTCTCACCGAATGTGATTATGACCCCAGGTAAAATCTGACGAACTGAATAATGATCATGTGACCAAATCTGAACTTTCTCCTCCCGTTGTTTAACCCAAAGCTTCCCCCTTTCAAAAACAACTTCCCAGTGTGAGCCTGTGGTTCATTCTCGCTGTCTGTCTCTACTGTCACAGGCTGGGAGTCTCACCAAGGGAACCTGGAGTTACTCCGACTCCAGCTTCGAGACAGGGAGTGGCTGAAGTTCAAGCCACGTCTGTGTGCCGAAACACAGCTTCTCCACTGAGTTTGACTTCGAGAGGAGTAAGTGCTCATTACAAATCTCAGGAACGGAATGGCAGGTGAGAGGGTTAGGGAAAAGAATGCAAAGAAAGGCCAAGGGCGGGGATCACAAAGCCTTCTGATGCGTGCTCTGGTCCGAGTGAAGGCCGAAAAGTGCACGCGCTTACACGTGAGGAGACCGTGTACTAAGAAGCACAGGGAAGAGCAACCCAGGTCTCACCACTGTCCTCGGACACTGTCCTCGGAGGATGGGAAGTGAAGGAAGCACGGAGCTCCTGAGCAGGACTTACCGCGAAGTGGTGGCCCCTCCAATCAACAACGGGATCTTGATAGCTAATCTCTCCATCTCCTTGGCAACAAATATCATTTCGTCCAGGGAAGGAGTGATGAGTCCCGACAGGCCAATTATATCTGTTATTTAAAAAAAGGAAAAAAGGACAACTTAGAAGGAGGATGACAGAAAAGGAGGAAAAGTAGGAAGACGCGTCTAAAAAACTTTGGTAATAAAGACTATAAGACGTAATATGAATTCCCAATTTCTAATTCCAAGACATCTTTTCTAACTGGGGGCCTCACTTTATTGTTTGATTTTGGTGGTAAATACGGTTTGTTGCTTAAAGTTGCAATAATGTACTTGCCACAGTTTTGGTGAGCCGGGCACTAGAATACACTGTTAGTTATGAAGTCCCAGACTCGAACACGTCACAGTGTGTGAAGCAAGTCTAACACACTGTTCTCTCATAAACACTGCACACGGAGCAAGTCTAACACACCGTTCTCTTCTAAGAGGTTCTCATTCCCCTCTTCAGGGCTACACGGGGTTTCTCTTCCCTGTTCACCTTCTCAACCCGTCGTACGTGGCACTGACAGTGGCCCCCACGGAGGAGCTGGCACGTCACTATCTGAATACCCCCCTACCCCCCCCTCATGCAGGTCAAACTAGTCCCTGAGGGACAGACACGAAAGGAAATGCCCCGTTTGGCTGCACTGTACCTGCTTTGTGGTCAAGAGCCGCTTTCAGTATCTTATCACAGGGAGTCATGACTCCCAAGTCAATGACTCTGATGTGCAGAAATGGGACGTGAGAAAGTACAAGAGAATGTGTTAGAGACAAGGCTGAAACGAACATTGTTATTTAGCCATCAAATACTGCTCTGATGTAAACTGGAGTCACTAAATACTGACAACCACAAGTTCAACTACCAATTAAATGAGAAATATAACAATTAAAGCAGGCAGAACAGGATTAAAATCATAAAAATAAAAAGGATGAAAAAAATCAACAAAAGAGAGAAAAATCAATTCTATAAAAGCTCTATATAACTTGTGAAGTGGTAAACAAAGGTTAGTAGTCATAGATTCTAGGTGGATACATCCTTAGATCTATTCAAATTTTCAAACTGCACTGCACTGAAAGCAATCGTTTAAACCAGTGGTTGGCAAACGCATTAGTCAACAGAGCCAAATATCAACGATTGAAATTTCTTTGGAGAGCCAAATTTTTTAAACTTAAACTTCTTCTAATGCCACTTCTTCAAAATAGACTCGCCCAGGCCGTGGTATTTTGTGGAAGAGCCACACTCAAGGGGCCAAAGAGCTGCATGTGGCTCGCGAGCCGCAGTTTGCCTACCATGGGTTTAAACGGAGCCACTTTACAGTGGAGCTGGATCTGCCAGCGCACAGGAGCTGCCTTGCATGACTTAGTCCTCAAATCTTGGGAAAGTTAAACCAGCAAAATAACCTCTGGACTGGGTCTAAGCAACGTGGTTTCCCAAAGAACTGTTTGCAAGTGTAACAGAAAAAGCAGACATTATGACCACTGGACTAATGCTTACTGAGCTAAAAATTAAAAACATCGCTTAGAATCATGGTCACTGTGTTACCTACGCCAACAGAAATGTCTTCCTTCTATGGATGTAAGCGTTCCCCTTCCCTTTCTCATAAATGCCCTTTGTGTTTGTCTCCAAAGCAGAACATTATTTGCTGAATTAATGATTCCCAAGTAGCTATTCTTTTTTATCTCAATAAGCGCTTGTTGCTTCTCATTTTGAAAGGCTTTTTTACTATTAGGTTAACGACATCACAGGCTCTATTGCATCATCCCCATGAAAAATGTGTTTTCTGTCTAGACAGCACTACCGCCTTTAGTCCTCTTTACATTTTTCCCCCACCAAGAAAAAATTTTAGGCATCTCATGAGATTCACTGCATCAGGGACAAAGAACTAGGAACAAGAAAGGTGCATGAGGACTTGGTGCTGGATGGCTAGCTAGACTCCCTCACTAGCTGGGTGATTCACCCAGGCACCCAGCCTAGGCCACGGATGCTCAGAAGCACATCTGACTACATGAGGCACATCTCCAGGGCACGTGTTCACTCGCTGACACCACAAAATCCAACGCACCGATGCCAGGAGTCCACTGTACAAGACAGGAGACCCAAAGGGGTGTTTGGCCTGACAGAAAAGTTTGCACATTCACTGTTTTTGTAAGAGAAACCAAGTTTCACCAGCAGATGTTTCTCCTGGTTAGACTTGCTAGCGGAGAGGACTTCAGTGCAGGAGACCCAGGAGCTGGGTGTGCTGGAGGGAAGCCCGGGCCTAACAGGCAGCGCTCACAACTGCTGGGCCCTGGAGGAACGCCACAGCCCGCCCTGGCCCTTAAAATACCTCTCCTGCAGGCAAAACATTCCTAGCTACTTATTCACTTTTCAAAGCAAAAAGTGGTCAACACAGGACAAGGAGAGCTCAAGAATGCTACACGCGGTTTACCTACAAGCCACCTTCCCAACAGTCCTTGTCCCGTTACCACCGTTGAATATGTGCCTGGCCGTTTAGCCTGATAAACAGTCAACTCCTTGAATGGAGTCAAGGCAACAGAATCATTCTGGTGTCTCAAGTATAATGCATGGCACCTAGCAGGTGACCGGCCTTCCTGGACGCTCCGTGGCTGCATTTAACCAGCCTGGACACAGAGCTGGAGAGGCACGCTGAGAGGACACGGGGGCCTTTGAGGTTAACTGTCCCGACAGCAGAGGAAACCTCAGGGGCAGAGCCGCCGCTGCAGCCAGTCTCTCTCTGTGACTCAGGAGGGCTGGTGGCTGGACGTGGACCAGAGAAGGCATTAGTTCGTTACATTAGGCTTCTGATTATAAAGAACATGTTGAAAAGTTCTGATTATAAAAAACATGCACTTACGAAAGGTCATCAGCTCTCACAAGGAAACAGCTTTGTGCTGCACAGTTAGTCACTATAATGCGAGGTGTCAGAAAGGGATTTTACTTGTATACATTCCCAGCTCGAGATCCATCATTACCAAGAAGCCTGCCTGGTCCTGTCTAAGCAAAGGGAAGGGAATTGTACAGTCAAACCTTCCTATAAAACCCTGCTGAGCCGGTCTTCTCAGGTCTCAGCTCTGAAGTAGGGCAATTGACTGCGAGAGAACGGGAAATACGCCACATGTCTCTGGCCACGGTGGGAGCCCAGTGTTCTGGTTACGAGAGCCTCTGGCCCCAGGTCAATTCTCAGGAAGCCTATTGGTTGTTGTGACCCTCTTGAATAGTTCTTACTTTTCTTTTTGTTCTTATTGAACATACAACAGGTTAGATCATTACTAACATATCATTTGAAAAGGTGTATTCAATGTAGAAAATTTGAAAACAGAGCAAAGAGACACTAAAAATAGCCTCTAGCATCCACTTCCAGACCCTTCCACCCACTAAAGAATTACCCAGTTAATGCTTTTATTTCTAAACTAGAGGCCCGATGCACGAAATTCGTGCAAGGGACTCGGCCCTCACAGCCCCGGCTTCATCCAGAAGGACGCCCGGAAGGTCGTTTGGCTATCCGGTCTAATTAGCATATTACACTTTTATTATTATAGATGAGAAAGCGGTTGAAGGCAGTGGGACTTACCTAAAATTATTGCAGCCGAGAACGACTCCAACTATATTCTTGCCGATGTCATGCACGTCACCTTTCACAGTGGCCAACACGATGGTGCCTTGGTAAGGATCCTGGAGAGCAAGACAAGCAGCTAAACACGGCTGTGGTCATTTTAGAGCAGATTGCCGAGTTCTCTACAACCTGACCCGTGCTGGCATTTTTAAATCCTCACTCGAGGGCATGCTCAGAGAGCAGAAGGGGGAGAAAGAGAGAGAAACATCTATGTGAGAGAGAAACAACGATTGGCTGCTCTCTGTATGCTCCCCAGCTGGGTACCAAACCCGCAACCCAGGTACGTGCCCTTGACCAGAAATCAAACCGGCGACCCTTGGGTGCATGGGACGCTCCAACCAACTCAGCGGCCTGTCCAGGGGAGAGATCATTTCCCTACTTCACCTCAATGGCGAGCACAGCCCAGCCCCCCAGTCCCTACTCCACTCCAGGAAATCTCTGAGGAGTTCCTCGCAGGGACCACAGGCCGGGACAAATGACTCGCCTCTTCTTCGACTGAGCCGGAAAGCACCTGAGCTTCTTTTCTTTCCTTTTCCATGAAGGGAATAAGGTGGCCAACAGCCTTCTTCATGACCCGGGCTGACTTGATGACCTGGGAAGCACACGCAGAGTCAGGCATCTTCATGGAGCCACCTACATGGTCGCTCTTGGCTACTTGTGAAATGTTACATGAATTAAGGGTGCGTGCTTTGACCTCAGCTCAGCCACATCGGAGCTTTTTGTAGGCCCCAAACCCAGACAGCTGAACAACTAGCTGTTTACCGATGTGGTTAGTAACTGCTGAGAGTTCTGGTTTTACTCCAAACATATTTAATGTACATCGCTATTTAAAATGGTAATAACTTTTTCAAAATATGCAGCTTAAAAGATGAATTTTGGTTAGTCAAATAAATTGTGACTATTATTAACTTTACATTCATCTTGGGTTTTATTTTAATCGAGGGGGGGAGGTAGATGGTTGTTGGGGGTAAGAAGTGGTACAGAAGATCACACATGAAGATGAGAAGCTAATTATTTGCAGATGACCTCTAACCTCCACACCACCCTAACGATGCATTTTTGTTGACATTACCCCTAAATACATTTAGAGAAACCAATGACCACACCTCAATGCCCCTGAGCTCTTGTCAAAATTAAAACCTGAGAAACAGATGCAAACACATTCATTAAAAGGCAAAGACTTTTTCTTTCAATTGTGAAAATGTCCCCCCATCTTTTGCCAACCTGAGGCAGAAACATTTTTCCGGCTCCAAAAAGATCACCAACAACTTTCATGCCATTCATCAAAGGCCCTTCAATTATATGCAGAGCCCGGGGGTATCTGTCCTGGTTTAACCTGGCTTCCTCAGTATCCTCAATAATATGTTTTTCAATGCCCTGTAACAAAAAAAAAGGGGGGGGGGGAATCACACAAAACAGTGACTTAAATATAAACAGCCAACAACAAATTATTTGAATCATGAAAATGCTTAGCCCTGACCAGTTTGGCTCAGTGGATAGAGCGTCAGCCTGCGGACTGAAGGGCCCTGGGTTCAATTCTGGTCAGGGGCATGTACCTTGGTTGCGGGTACATCCCCAGTGGGGGGTGTGCAGGAGGCAGCTGATGGATATTTCTCTCTCATCGATGTTTCTAACTCTCTATCCCTCTCCCTTCCTCTCTGTAAAAAAATCAATAAAATATATTTTTTTTTAAAAAGAAAAGAAAATGCTTAGAGTACAGGTTTTGCAAATCCTGGCTCCTATCACCAATTCAGGGGATTCATTAAGCCTCAGTTTCCTAAGTCAGAGTATCATGTAGTACTTGCCTCACATGGTTACGCCAAGGATTAAATGAGATGCCCACACAGAGTGATGATTAAACGCTTTTTTGACACTAAGTACTCAGGAAAGTGAGCTATGAGTGAGAGAAGGAGCATTAATAAGTAAAGTTCAAATTAATAATAAAATGTACTTTTTATTGTCATGGCTTAAAGATTACACATTAATAAATAGCTCCCGTGAAATCCGCGCTTCTCTCTGCAAAATTAGGGGCTGGGTAGGAAAGACCAGGGGCAGGACCTGTAGGCAAAGTTCGGAGCCAGGGAGCCTCTGCTGACTTGTCCAGCCTTCAGGGATCGAGCCCCATCCTCCAGCTCCGCCAGCTCAGAGATCCCTGGCTGTGGCTTGCTAGGTCCACAACCTGAAACATGTGAATCTGAAGTTCAAAGTTAAATTCTAGAGTCCCCAAAAAAATAGAACTCTGAAATTCTCCAGACTCACAAATGAGGACATTAAAGCTGAGAGACTGAGAGTTCTTGCCTGATATTACAATTACCAGCAAAAGAGCCAGGACTTGCTTTCTGATGGAATGACAGCAACTTGGTCTAGGACAGCGGTCGGCAAACTCATTAGTCAACAGAGCCAAATATCAACAGCACAACGACTGAAATTTCATTTGAGAGCCACATTTTTTTCAACTTAAACTTCTTCTAACGCCACTTCTTCAAAACAGACTCGCCCAGGCCGTGGTATTTTGTGGAAGAGCCTCACTCAAGGGGCCAAAGAGCTGCATGTGGCTCGCGAGCCGCAGTTTGCTGACCACGGGTCTAGGAGAGCGTTTCTCAGATGTGGCGGTGCTGATATTTGGGGCTGAATAATTCTTCGTCATGCGGGCCTGCGCACTGTAGGATGTTCAGCAGCATCCCTGGCCACTGGATCCAGCAGCACCTCCCACCCCAGTGGTGACACCCAAAAATGTCTCTGGACACTGCCAAGTGGGGTGGGGGTTGGGAAGGGGTCTGGGGAGTCTCCTTGGCTGTAGCCCCACCCCTACAACATCTCAGGCAGGGATGAGGGGCCTCGGCCCTGGAGCTCCCCCTCCTTGCAGCGCCCCACAGCTCACCTTCACAAGGGCATACTCCAGGCGCTCTTCCACGGGGCCACTCCTCCACTCATCGGTCTGCACGACCTTCTTCCCTCCTGTGCCGTGAGACTTAATGGAAATGAGGACAGAGGGATGGGTACAACAGGTCCTTACTGAACTATTTGGCAGCAAAAAACTATGTCTTATCCTTCTTTTATGCTAAACAGGTTACCAAACAAGCATGTAGAGATCATTTGTTTTGTAAATTTTCTAGAATTGCATTACTTTGGTATGAGAAAAGTTAATTTCACATTTTAAAATAAATGGAAACAAACATCAGAATATGGAACAGCCTACATGTGGCCTATTCCTCTCCCCTCGCCTCACCACAGCGCCTTCTCTGGAGCGGCCTATACAAATCTTCCATGATCCAGAGCCGTGACTAGATCCTTGCTCCTATTCCACAAGGAGGGTCTCCTAACCATGCCTGAGCCATCAATTCAGACAGGAAAGCCCCGGTCAGAACGCGCGCGCTCTTCCTACCTGGGCGTAACGCAGGAGCTTCTCGGTGGCCTCGGGGTCCTTGTTCCAGATGAGGTCCTCGCAGAGCTGGAGGAGATCCTTGTGGATGTCGTCGTACACGGGGAGGTTCCCTGCATTCACGATCGCCATGTCCATGCCACACTGGGGGCAACACAGAGAACAGTGACTTTCCAGGGACACCCTCCATCGGGTCAGCACCCTTTTTCTGTAAAGGGCCAGACAGGAAATGTTAGGCCGTGGTCTCTGTCGCCAGGGCTCAGCCCTGCTGCCGGAGCACAGAAACACACAGACAACGGAGCGCCTGCTGCTTTGCTGCACTAAGACTTGACTCTCAGAAACGGGCCGCAGGCTCGGATGGCCTGAGGGTTTGCAAAGCCCTGGCCTGGGTAAAGCTGGCGGCGGAGGAAGCAGGCGCCCTGCCTACCTTGATGGCGTGGTAAAGGAAAACCCCGTGCATGGCTTCTCGGATGGCTTCCATTCCTCGGAAGGAGAAGGACAGGTTGGAAAGACCGCCGCTGATTTTGGCTCCAGGTAACGTTTGCTGGCAAAAATGAAAAAAGTGAAAAGATTCCCCCATTTTGCCAAAAACATCAATGACATCCCTTCATCTTTACATAAAAGAGTGGAGAGTAAAAAAAGCACATTGAGTTCAAGGTTGCCATCACACCTTATAACAAGGCCAGGCGTCTATGTGGAACTGCTGACTGAAGCACAGACCAGCTCAAGCACTTAAGGAGACAGCTCCCACTGTCTGCTATGACCAACCCTTCCGCTTCCCACATACACTGCAGAGACACACATGCACATGTGCCCAAGACACACACAGGGATGCTCACACTGCATGGAGCGCAATGTCCCCAAACCGGAACAAACCAAATGTCTGTCAGCAGCAAAACAGTTAACTATGGAACAGTTACACCACGGAATACTATACGTTAATATAAATGAACAAAGTACAGCTACAACTACACAGGTGAATCTTTAAAAGGAAGGTGGGTGAGGAAAAAGGCATAAGAATCTTAGATTCTATTTCTATTAAGCTCAGAAACGGGACAACTCTTTAGACAGTGGATTCTCATTATTTGTGGTGATTCTGATCTACCCGTCACCACAAACACTGAATCAGGAAACACTGAAAAGCCTTGCTTGTTCTACTCAGGACCTGAATGAGAGCTACTATATACCTTAGAATTCATTATTATACCCTATTTTTATATATTCTGCAGTATGTGTTACACTTCAGTTCAAAATAACATAAAAGAAAAATAATAAAGGGCCCTAAATTTCAGAAAACCAATTTACTACCTAAGAGCAAGAATGCCGACATTCCCAGCCAATAAATACATATTCATGAAGTTCAAACGACTCACTGGAGCCGCTTGGTAGATGTGGGCAATGTCCTGTGCAGAAGAGAAATCACCCAGACTCACTTTAATGACTTTGGTTGCATTGATAAAATTAACAGCATACAAGCTGTGTTCTTCCATCCCGGTCCCAATGGTGAGGATGTTAGGGTCAAATATGATGTCACTTGGGTTAAAGCCCAGTTTTCCAACAAGTAGATGGTAGGCCCGGGTGCACACTTGGATTTTCGTGTCTGTTTCTGTCGCCTGGAAAAAGGAGCAAGAGATTGTCATTTAAACAGAAAATGCCAAGCAGCCTCTAAACATTCCTCAAACGATCTCCGAGGAGGAAGTGGTTTCAAGACTGCCTCTCTGCTGTGACTCCTGTGAGACAACCGACACCCAGGCCAGGGGTCCGGGGACCGAGAGAAGCTCATGTTCCGCATGCCCCTGCCATAAACTGCCAGCTCTGAGGGAAAGCTGGATAAGTCTGCTTCTTACGCACAAAGAATTTAAAATAGACTCCATCTGATAAGGAAAGCCCGAGAATAGGAACACTCAGTCATGTCATCTTAGCCAGGAGCGGTGACCTCCCTGTAGCCACTACACAGTGTCAGACTTTGAAGAAGTTCAGAGAGGGCCAGAGGAGGAAATGTGAGCATCAGCTCCCAGGCTCAGGTCAATTGCCTTAAGCAAAGTAAAAACAACGGGAAAACTAAGAACTACTGTCTCCAATTTCCTGGGACTATTTATAATATGCATACCCTGGTGCATACCCTAGGACAGTGGTCTGCAAACTGCGGCTCATGAGCCGCGGTTTGCCGCTCTGTTGACTAATGAGTTTGCCGACCACTGGGATAGGGGCTTAATCACAAGGAGCAACAACAGCCTGTAATTATTGGAATCGAGAGTCTAGGTCAGTGGTCGGCAAATCATTAGTCAACAGAGCGGCAAACCGCGGCTCACAAGCCGCATGTGGCTCGTGAGCCGCAGTTTGCTGACCACTGCCCTAGGACATCCCAACATGTTCAACTGAAAAACAGTATCAGTTTATCTCAATTCAATAAAAAGGCTGGTTATGAAATAAAAATCTACAAAAACCACTGCGGAAAGAATATATATTTGAAAGGAAACATAACCCAGTCACAACCACAAAACAATCCAAAATACCTGGGATCTTGAGCTTTCCCATTTAAGGAAAACTATAAACCTTATTGATTAGTAATTGGAAAGACATACATTTCCTGAATTACAAATCTGAATAGTGGCAAGACACCAATTCTTTATTATTTTATAAGTTAGGATTAATTAAACTTTAATCAATATCCCAATGGGCTTTTATTTCTCCATAAACTAGAAAATGGTTTTTCAAATAATTCTAACATAGGAAAATATGTTGAATATAATGGCTGCATTGTAGAATGATAATGGTTATTCTTTTATGTAATTTACACATATACAAACAAAACATAATATAGTCTATTCTGTTATTATGTGACAATTTTATTTCTAGAAACCTCATCACAAACTGTCACATGAGGCCTGGCCGGTGCGGCCTAGCTGGTTGGAGTGTCGTCCAGTGCAATGAAAGTTTGCAGGTTTGATTCCTGGTCAGGGCACATGCCTAGGTTGCAGGTTCCATCCATGGTCAGGGTGTGGATGAGACAATGGATCGATGATTCTCTCTCACATCAATATTTCTCTCTCTGTCTCTCTCTTTCCACGCTCTCCCTTCCCCTCTCTCTAAAGTCAGTAAATATGTCTGAGGATTTTAAAAAAACACTGTCATCCTATATAATAAAAGGCTAACATGCAAATCGATCTAACGGTGGAATGACCAGTCGCTATGATGTACACTGACCACCAGGGGGCAGATGCTCAATACAGGAGCTGTCCCCTGGTGGTCAGTGTGCTCCCATAGGGGGAGCATTGCTCAGCCAGAAGCTGGGCTCATGGCTGGCGAGCACAGCAGCAGTGGTGGGAGTCTCCCCTGCCTCCGTGGTAGCACTAAGGATGCCTGACTGACGGCTTAGGCCCACTCTCCATGGGGAGCGGGCCTAAGCCATCAGTTGGTCATCTCCCAAGGGCTCCCGGACTGCAAGAGGGTACAGGCTGGTCTGAGGGACAAACCCGCCCCCCCACCCCCCCGGAGTGCACAAATTTCGTGCACCGGGCCTCTAGTATGAAAATAATCACTTCAGTTAGAAAAGAAAAACTGAATCGAGAGACTGAATAGTGATAAAGTTATTCTTCCCACAGAAATTTCAATAAAGGTGTTCCTCTGTATTTTGTTATTTAGAGTTAAAATGAACAGTTGATCAAAATAACATCAATAAGAAAAACATGGAGATTCTTCCTATTTGTTTTAATCCAGCTCCTCTGTTGTATCTGGCCTTGACCTTGCAATTTTGTCTGTAACATGCATCACAAATATAAACCAGAGACCACAGCAGATGCAGAAACAGAGGCAGGTGGGATGCTCTGCCTGCAACAGTGGTTCTCCATTCATACGGTGCTTTCTCCCTACCACAGAGGCTTCATCCAAGCAAATCGAATCACCAGGAGACCTCCATCAACTGAGGCAGGCCTTTATCCCAAAATATCCCTATTGTTGATTTCTGAACTTGGCAGGTAAATGAACTTTTTGCTTTGGTCTTTATAACTTTCAAAACCACAATTCTAGAATGAGCACAAATGTCTAAAATCAGGGGCATACCGGGCAAGTTAACATGTTTCCCTACCTTCTTACTTGTGGTCACATTCCATCTAAATGGGAAAGGTTGTTTTCAGACCCGATGCAGCGCCAGCCGTGCTGACAAAGCACGGGATAACCCAGGACGTGGAAACCTGCCTCAGTCTCCTCTGGGACACTTGACCTTGAACCACAGTAAACAGGACAACAGCTACCCCAGCTGGTGGCTATGAGGACTCAGTGAGATCAACTGCTGGTGGTTTTCGTTCGACCAGAGTTTACCGGAGAATCACTTCCAAGACGTTAAAATTACTGAAGCCCGGTCTCCATACCAAATGGAGCCAGGGGGTGTGCGTGTTTTTAAAAGCACAAGCACCTTTCCCTGGGGGAGAGTTTCTGCTTTACACTCAGGTTAAGCAGGCAGCTCCTCTTAGGGAGCACACGGCATTCCACTCTCCTTCAGCGTGACCTCGCACTGAGGAAACACCAGCCAGACGACCCGCTCCCTGCCTGCCTGCCATCTGTGCTCTCACACCCTGCCTGCCGCCTCCCTGCCTTCCCTCCAGACTGTGAGCAACCTGTCTCCTCTCCACGCGTAGACAACCCTCGACTCACAAGGGCAGAGACCTAGCAAATGCCCCCTTTCTCTATCAGATCAGTCCCATCAGCTTACAAAACCGTCTTGTCACACACACACACACACACACACACACACACACACACACACACCCTCTTAACCTCATGTCCCTCTCTGGTTTCCACCCTATTTCCTCTTCCCCTTACAGCGAAACTCCTCAACCTACTGGCTCCAATTCTCCCATCCTTCCTTGAACCCCCTCCAATTAGGCTTTCATCTCCTTGGAAACAGAACAGCAAGAGCCTTCACTCCCCCCTTGCTAAGCCCAGTGGTAAATTCACGGTCTCATCCCCTAGATCTGCCCACAATTCTTTAAAATAGCTCACCGAACCCTTCTGGAAGCTTGTTCTTCACGGAGAAGCCAAGTGAAGCCTCCCTTCTGGACCCCCTCCTGCCAAACAGGCTGCTCCTCCCAACCCCCACGATGGGGCCTCCTTCTCTCTCTGGCCTCGGAGCGCAGTGACTCCCAGACTTCCTCCTGGGTCCCGCCCGGGGCCTCTTCACGGCAGCCACTGGGCTCATCACCGCGGTCTAAATGCCATCTGCTTACAGGTAATTCCCCAGTAAGGGAACCCCGTCTTCAAGCCAGAGTTTGCCCATGAAACTCAGAATCACCTGCACAGCTGGTGCAGCCCACGTGCCCCATAAACATGGCCCGTCCTTACCCACCCAAGCCTGCTTCTCAGCCTTCCTCCTGGCAACAGCCCTGGGCAAAGACCCCTGAAATTACCCAACTTCTCCTCCTTTCACAGCGGAGGATAAATAAAAAAAATAGGCAAAACATCTACTATCTGCATAATGTGCGCGCCAAAGAGAGGGTAACACCATTCAAGGGGACTTCCTACAAAGGGCTGGCTGAGCGCTCAACATAAAGGATGGCTCATCGCCAGAGACTTCAGAGCACCATGGACATAGGACAGTGATGGGCAACCTTTTGAGCTTGGTGTGTCAAACTTCGCAAAAAACTGAGCATAACTCGGGTGGTGTGTCACTTTGAGGAAAAAACTAACTCCAAGACTCTAGTCGCAAATGTTTCATCCTCAGGAGCAGCAAATGTTTCATCCTCGGCATGCGGCCGCGTGTCATCAGAAATGGCTACGCGTATCAGTGCTGACACGCGTGTCATGGGTTCGCCATCACTGACATAGGAGATCCAAGAAGGAGCCAGGAAACTGGAGATCGAACCCACAACTGTGGTGTATCGGGACGACACTCTAGCCAACTGAGCTACCCCGCCAAAGCTATTCATTATTCTATTACATTGACTGGGGTTTTTATTTTATGACTTATAGAAACTCTTACATATTAGGGACATTAACCCACTGCTATTACTCGCGTTGCAAACAGTGCCATGACTTTCGCCATACAAAGTTTACATTTTTACAGACAGCTCTACCCATTTTCTTTCTGCCTTCCTGAGTTTAGATGAATATTTTCCCATACATTCTTCAGAATTTTGTTTTTTTATATTTAGATCTTTAATTGATATAGATTTTTAAAAAAATATATATTTTATTGACCTTTTACAGAGAGGAAGGGAGAGGGATAGAGAGTTAGAAACATCGATGAGAGAGAAACATCGTCCAGCCGGCTCCTGCACACTCCCCACCGGGGATGCGCCTGCAACCAAGGTACATGCCCCTGACCGGAATCAAACCTGGGACCCCTCAGTCTGCAGGCCGAAGCTCCATCCACTGAGCCAAACCGGCCAGGGCATTAATTGATATAGAATTTATTTTAGTATATGGTGGGAAACGGGGCTCTGACTTTATTTTCTTCCAAACCCATACCCAGTTGTTCCAATTGCACTTACCGAATAATTCCTTTCTCAACTGAGGTAAAGACTTTATTATATATCAGATGTTCATGTATATAGATACAAGTGTGTTGTACGTATACGTGTACATGTGGATACATGGTATTATGGCGCGCACACACACACACACAGCTGTTTTGGACTCAGCTCTCCCCACTGCTCTGTCTAGCCTGGGTGACACAATGGAGCTGGGACAAAAGGAATCACTCACCTGTCCCACTTCGTCAAAGGCCATGACGACCACAGCGGCGCCAAACTTCTTGACCAGCCCGGCCTTCTCCAGGAAGTCAGCCTCCCCTGCCTTCAGGCTGATGCTGTTGACGATGCATTTGCCCTGGCAGCACTTCAGCCCGGCCTCGATCACCGCAAAGTTGGAAGAGTCAATGCACAGGGGCACCTGAGGTCGCCGGGCAGGAAACCACAGAGAGACGAGTCGCCACACATTCCCTTCCAGGACTCCCAGCCAGCCCCCATTCCTTCCTTGGGGAAACAATAAACAAAGGACAGAGCGACCAGAGACAGGACTGTCATGCACCTGTTCTTAAAGCCCCAAATACTTGAAGGAGTTCCCGTCTTACATGCAGACCCCACATGCAGTGGGCTGGAGCTAGCCAGATGGGGACTTTCAACATGGAGCAGAAAATCTGGGCAGTGGCCTTCATTCTGGCCCTGCTGAGGGCAAGACTGGACTTCTTCCACGGCGAGATGGAGGGAGGTGGGATCTTGGAGGGGAACCCCCTTAATTTTACACCATCAATAAAGCTTTCCACAAAATCCCATCCTCCAAGGAGCCTCAGGAAATTCTTTCCCAGGGGCACCCCAAGAACTCCATTTCCAACTGTAACAGGTGGGCACTCAGGGGGCACCCCACTGATAACAAAAGGGCAAAACCAGACAAGATTCAGAAAAAAGTTACTGTAGCCCTCAGAACACTAAGTCATTAATAATGCCTTAAGTTACACAGGGTCCTTCACAGGCAACAAGGCACTTCTATCTTTACAATTCACAAGTCAGACTGGGGACAAAAAGGGGCCACATACTAAGCCTGACAAGCTCAGGGGAGGCCTGCATGGCAGCCTTTCAAACTCAGAGACCTAAAGTAACCACAAAGGATGGTCTGAAATCAAAACTTTTTAACTAAAAGCAGTTTATGGTAATAGTCGTATCCCTGATAAAGGTCAATTTTCACCTTAATAGAGCCTTTTGTCTTTTGGAGTGTCAAAGTAATTTCCTTTTTCTGGACCCCTCAAAGCACAGGTATCACACCAGAGCGGAGACTACAAATCTCCTCCTTGTTATTGTTATCAATAGCAATGGAATGAATGATTCTGCAGGAAGGGTAAGTATCTTCTTCAGAGACATGGGAAGCGGGCTTTCCGTTTATCCGGACATCAAAGGAAACAAACAATTCTTGTGACCAATTCCAGAAGCCTGGAAAACAGCCAAGCTGAAGTCACATCTCTCTTAGAAGCCTGGCTTTTACCGTAAGCTAACATTGAGCGAGAAAACTGACAGTCAGGAGCCTCAGGGTTTTCGACATGGGAAAACAGAAAACCAGTGTATGAGATGGCAGATCAATGGGACAAATGACGAAGTAGAATGAGTGACAGAGCAAGACATGCACATTCCCTTGATGAATAAAAATGGTGTACAACCTTGGCAATGTCAGGCTCGGAAGCAATGAGTTTGCAAAATCGGGTCATTGCACTCGGACCATCCAGCATGCCGTCATCCATGTTGATGTCCAACACCTGGGCCCCCATTTCCACCTGCCCTTTGGCAACAGTCAGTGCTGCCTGAGGAGAGAATGCAAGAGGAAGGAGCATGAGGACAGGTGAGTCAAGAGAGGCTAACAAAGGAATCCCTCGCCATCCCCAACAGTCCTTCGGAGTTACGCTCGACCCACTGGCCAGCATCCCTGACTCTAGGCCTACTCTCCTCCCATCAGTCACAGGAGATTAACTTTAAATTCTCGCCCATCGCCTCATTTCACTACCCAGAATCCACTGAGGCCACTTTCCTGCCATAAAGAATCTAAACTCAGCCTGGAGTTGGGGCCCTCTATGACCTGAACTCATATGACCACAGGATGGTCACAAAAAAAACAAAACATAAATAGAAACTGAAGACCCTGCACACTATGAAGGTCACGAGGATTCGGAAGGGAGCACAGCTGAACAAGCCTATGGGACACCCAGGAAGGGAAGGCAGTTTGGGCCTAAGTGGAGACACTGAATGACAACCTGCAGAGTTTGGATTCTATCCCGGATACAAAAGGCCACCCGTGGGAGCTTCTGAACTGCGGAGGACCATGACAGAGGCCCACGTGGCCGTGAGCAGTAGTGGAAGGAAGGGAAGAGGGCTGATGGGAACTGTCAGGAACCAGGTATCCAGGCCACAGAGGGAGGCCACGGAGGAGCAATCAATAGATCCAGAGAGGACGGTAAATGGGCCCTTTCTTTATGATTCAAACAAAGTCTACTTTGGTAGTGGTTTCTGGAAGATCTATTTCCTAAAAGTTGCAAAACCTCAAGAGAAAGAAGTTTGATGGTAACTCATCACTAAAGCCCAGACTCCATTGTAAACTTCATATTTGCAAAGAAAAATACTCCATCCAGATGTTTCGGGTTGGTTCTGGTTGGATTACATTTTGCTCATCCACAGAGGGATCAGCTTAAAAGCACTTTGGCTAAAGGATCATGTGACCCTCCCAAGGCAGGCCTGTTCTTTCTTTGTGTTTGCGTATGTATTTCAGTCTGCAGCTAATAGAATCAATACCACCTTAATCACTGCCTGATGTGCTCATGGGGGCTTCAAATTTTCTTGGCTTTCACTTCGCCACAAGGATTTGTGAGAAACGAAAATGAAGAGTATTCACAAAATATTAAGCTTATTTTCCAATTAATAGAAATAGCTAGAACCGGGTCCCTCCCATCTCATCCCACTTCATGACCCAAGTGCAGTACTTTCTGACAAACAACAACAAGAGCAGCTTGGATTTTTCGATGCTTCATCCTCCTACCAGCCCAGCCCACCGCAAACACGTCACAGTTCTTCTCACACTTCCCAGCAGCTCGGCTAATAACCGATCAAACGCTATTAAAAGCTGTTCGTTTACTTGATGTCTAGCCACAAACATGGCAGATGCCTCAGAGTCGTACTGAGATGCTCACTTCATAGTTCCCTGCCATGATGAGCTTAGCAAAGTTCCGGGATCCCGCCACGTTACAGCGCTCTCCGATGTTAACAAAGTTGGTGTAGGGTCCAATCCTGAAGGGCTCTAGACCTTAAAAGGAGAAGCACTTTGAAAATTTTCTCAAAATGCATATGGTGACATGAGACAGGCGGAACACCAATGTCTTCCTGAGAAAGTAAAATGTTTCTGTGCCGCAGCCCATGGGCTGAGACAGGAGATGCGACGTGCAAACAGGACCAGCACCTTCTCCAAGGAAATTAAACGTATGTTGCAGCTACATTTACAACCAGACATTCAAGTAAGAAATACTTCAAATACTTTAAACTGCAAATTCCTCTAAAGAGCTGAATCATACCAGCTCTGACAAACAAGAAAAAAATGCCATCATTTCCCTGTTTAACCAAGCGTCTGGGGCAAAAGCCATGCTGTCAGAATCCCAAGGACTGCTCCACACTGTCCACAGACGGCAGCTCCACAGCTGGGCACGGAGACAGCAGCTGGAAGCTGACCCTCTGGCTTTCCCGTCTCTCCCATCCAAGTCCAATCACCGGCACGCAGCCAGCAAGGCTGACCGGGGCCGGGAAGAGCCCAGGCTGAGGCCTGCCAGGCAGGAGGTTCTCCTGGGCAGGTTCACACTCAGGAGCTGACTGTGGGCACAGCCACTTGGGACTTCTGCCCCTTTATGTGCCAAGGGGCAATAACATCTGCCCTGCTATAGGCCAATGTAGGGGCAAAATCCTATCTTATAAAAGAGTAATATGCAAATTGACTGTCACTCCAATACACAAGATGGCTGGCCCCATGTGGACACAAGATGGCCACCACAAGATGGCCAGCAGGGGAGGGGAGTTGGGAGGGACCAGGCCTGCAAGAGAGGGCAGTTGGGAGCGATCAAGCCTGCAGAGGAGGGCAATTAGGGGTGACCAGGCCGGCAGAGGAGGGAAGTTGGGGGCGACTGGGCCTGCAGGGAAGGGCAGTTGGGGGGAGCCCAGGCCTGCAGGGGAGAACAGTTGGGGGGGACCAGGCCTGCAGGGGAGGGCAGTTAGGGGTAACCAGGCTGGCAGGGGAGCAGTTAGGCATCAATCAGGCTGGCAGGGGAGTGGTTAGGGGGTGATCAGGCTGGCAGGCAGAAGCAGTTAGGGGCAATCAGGCAGAGGCAGGCGAGCAGTTGGGAGCCAGCAGTCCTGGATTGTGAGAGGGATGTCCGACGGGCAGTTGGACATCCCTCAAGGGGTCCTAGATTGGAGAGGGTGCAGGCTGAGCTGAGGGACACCCCCCATGCACGAATTTTGTGCACTGGGCCTCTAGTTGGATAATAAATATAGATATATTACACTGAGAGAAAAGCAACACACAGTATGAAGTATCACTACAACATAGGTCTTGAACTATTTTGCTCTACTCATATTTACTGTGTCAGGAGAGGGAGTCTCACTGAGGGGTTACAGGCGGCTCTGGGGACAGCCAGCCCCAGGTTCAAGCCCTTCCCAGCCTCTCAGTGAACAACTCGGGTGACTTTTCACAGCCTCTGAGCTTATAAAACGAAGTCAGTACAAGTATCTGTCCCATAATGTTACTGTAAAAATGAGACTAGATACATGGACAAACATAAAATTAGACCAACAATCATAGCTTTTGTGGTTAATAAAACGGCTTTTGAGTCCTTTGAAGAAGAGACAGATCCGAAGGAGGAAAATAACGAATACAGATGAGTCTTTGTTCACCAACTGGGACCATTTCCTCCCAGTCTGGGCTTGTGATTCTCTTTCCACTGATAACGACCTTGACAGCCTCGTCCCCACCCCTGCCAGCCTCAGGGGATCCCTGGTCCCGGGTCAAGCCCTCAGGCTACAGGGCAGGCAGCAGGGCACAGCTTTAAACGCTAAGGAGATCCTGCATCAGGGCCCTTAACAGCATCTCGCACAAAGCACTTCTGATCTGTTATGAATGTGAAGTGGCCGATTTTCAAACTGCATTCTTCACAAGTATGCAATTTATAAAGAACAACTGAAAAGAGTATGTTTGATGTCATTCTTTTAAAATCTAATTGAAGATTATTTTTAAAGCAATTTAGAGATAGCACAAGAAATTCAAATCAGGAAAAAAAAAAAGATTCTTTCATTCTTACACATAGATTCTTTTTAAAAATCACATCTAAATAGTTTTCTTCTTGTTACCAAAACATTGAAACAAGAAGAGATCCATTTCTGAAAGCATACAAACCATGTCTTGATCACTCACCGGACAATAACATATGCCCTTCAAACACTGCGGCAGGTGGGACTCGAGGCTTATAGTTTTTCACAGCTTCAGCAATTTCCCTGAGTTAAAAGAGAAAACACTATGCCCATTAATTCAGGATCAAATAAAATTAAACGAATTTCCGGCTATGAAATTAAGTCTATTTAGCACAATTATGCTCGTAATTACATACCTAGTTCCAAATGTGCAGCAGCAATTACACCTTCTCGTTTTCTCAGTCGAGCAGGAAATGAACCACTAAGCCTAGCTTTTCTGAACCTGCCCAGTCTGCTGTGTGTGGCTGCGTTGGGCGCCTTAGTTACCTCTTTAAAGTCCCTATCTCCCAACACAGCCACAGTGGAGGAGCGGGGAGTTAGGACCCAACACACGAATCTCAAGAGGACACAATTCATGCCATGCCAAAAGGAAAAACATTGAGAGGTGATTATTACCTGATGTGATCTGGTGTGGTACCACAGCATCCACCAACGATATTGACCAAGCCATCCATAGCAAAGCCCTGCATTCAGGCAAAGAAAGCTCTAGGGAGTTCATCTGAATTCTAAACTCGCCACTACCCACTCAGCAGAAAAAAAACCTACATTTCCTGAGTAACCAACTTTATATTAAAAAGAGAGCTAGGAACACTTAACTCTAGATAAAAAGCTTTTAGTGCCCCAGGTATTACGTTAAAACAGTTCAGACACTATGAAATTCTTTATCCCATTTTAAATGTAATGTTTATTTGCTTATCTGATCATAATAAAGATTTTTTGCCCATATGCTACGCTAAATGACTATGAAGTAGATCATGCATTTTCAAATAACACATAAAGTTTTTAAATTTAAATTAATTAAAAATTTTAAAGAACTAAAAATTCAGTTCCTCAGTCCCAATAGTCATATTTCAAGTCCTCCAACAACCCCAGGTGGTAATGGCTGCATACAGGTCAGTGTGGGTCTGGGGTTTAACCACAGGCTAGTGTGCAGGACAAGAGGGGAAGTCGAGCAACTGAGAAGTCTGAACACTGATGAGAGCACCTACGTAAGGTATTAAAATTGTAAGAATTAAGTCAGAAATCGTTTAGGAGAGAATGTCAGTGAGCCAGAAGCTACAGATTCAAGGAACGAGGAAAAGACTGGGTTAGTCATAGGGTGGGTGGTGGGTAGTATGGGCTCATGACCTAGGTAGTGGATAGTATAGGATTCTCAGACAGGAGGTATATGGGAGGGAAAGAGAATGGGGGGAAGGGGGTGATCATAGGCAGTAAGGAGTCTTGGGAGGGCTGTAAGAGAGTCAAGTTCAAGTAGCTTCACTTGGGCCTCACTGGGAATTTCCCAACAGCCACCAGTACCATCTGGGGAGGAGGAGGCTGACAGCCAGCCGCTCCCTCCACCGCCACCATCTTAAATCGGAATAACTAAGCTTTTGTTCATTATAGTGCATACACTGGAATTTATTTAGGAAAAAAATCTGCTTCTACATATTCTAAATCTAAAATGTCATTCCCCTATCTCTTAACAACCAAGTGAAAGAGGACTCCTGACCTTTAAGTGCACGGCCATCATGCTCGGAGTTTCATCGTAGTCACCAAAGGTGTTGGGAAGACCTGAGAAACGGTATTGCAACCATTACTGTATTTGTAAAGGCTTTAGGTTAAAGAGTTAGGACATTTTATATTTAAACTAAATGGAGCATTATAATTAAATACTTGCAAACACAAATAAGTCCTAATATTAAACACAGTAAATGAAGACACCACACCAAAAACGAAAGTCACAGAGGAAGATAGACATCCACCATTTCTTCTCCATTTGAAAGAAAAACATCACTGCTGTGTGGGACAGAGTCCCCCACTCCCCGCCACCTTCCCACAAAGGAAAGTCCTTCGTTACCCAGCTGCTGGGCTGAGGCTGGGGGAGTACTATGCCCTTGAAGCTAATGAGCACCAGGCATGCCATCAAAAACCCAAAACACAACCAGTCTGCTTTCAAGTAACTTTTCCCAAGTAAGACTTTAGTATGTAATGATCCAATGTCCTATTTTATCTCTTATCCCCTTCTGGTTATCTTGCTCCTGGTGAGAAATAAAATTTATTGTGGGTTAAAATGTATACATTTGGAGAAAAAAATGCTGGGAAATGATTTTTAGTCCTAAGTAGCTAAGCAGTGCTCAAAAACATTCACCAGGGCCCTGGCTGGTTTGGCTCAGTGGATAGAGTGTCAGCCTGCAGACTGAAGGGTCCTGGGTTCAATTCCGGTCAAGGGCACATGCCCGGGTTGTGGGCTCAATCCCCAATAGGGCGCATGCAGGAGGCAGCCAATCAAT
Source organism: Cnephaeus nilssonii (assembly GCF_951640355.1). Taxonomy (NCBI): domain Eukaryota; kingdom Metazoa; phylum Chordata; class Mammalia; order Chiroptera; family Vespertilionidae; genus Cnephaeus; species Cnephaeus nilssonii. Next base: position 14,701,537 of record NC_137094.1, read on the forward strand.
GATTCCCTCTTATCATTGATGTTTCTATCTCTCTCTCTCCCTCTCCCTTCCTCTCTGACATCAATAAAAATATATTTTAGCTGAAACCGGTTTGGCTCGGTGGATAGAGCGTCGGCCTGCGGACTGAAGGGTCCCAGGTTCGATTCCGGTCAAGGGCATGTGCCTTGGTTGCGGGCACATCCCCGGTGGGGGGTGTGCAGGAGGCAGCTGATCCATGTTTCTCTCTCATCGATGTTTCTAACTCTCTATCCCTCTCTCTTCCTCTCTGTAAAAAATCAATAAAATATATTTAAAATAACACAGAATCAGTTTAAAAAATATATATATATATAAAAACAACAACAAACAGTCACCAGGAAATCTGGCTAACCCAAATGAATTACCATTATGTCACTGGGTGGTTTGACAATTATCTACAAAAATCTCTTGGTAATTTTTATATACAGTAAACTAGAAGTCCTAACTTTTAGAAAGGAAAGCGGTGATAAGACACCAGGCTCCCCGCCTGCTCTTTGTGAACACAGTGACAAAGGAGAAGCGGGCTCCCTCTCCCGCTCTGCGCTCCTCACTGCCCCTCACCGCCCCCCCCCCAAACGTGGAAGCAAGCTCTGTCACCCAAAGCAAGGCTCTGGTCAGTGACGGGACGAGGCTGCAGTCCTCCAAGTTCTGTCCAATTCTGAAGCTTTCAGGCTGAGCCAAACTGTTGGTTCAAGTCTAAAGAAAAACAGTGGTCTAGATCCTGATACTCTCCATTTAGGAAAATCCTACCGAGTGTTAACTATATACCAAGACCTACAAAACAAGCTCTTCTATCAAGATCTGTTACCCCACCACGCATGTCCGTGTATTTGGATTTCCCCCTGTGCAGTTCCCTTGAAATACACACCTGCGTTGGGATAGCAGAGGACATAGGCTGTTGTACATTTTCCAATTGTTTCAATAAAAGGCCTCATTTCAGCTGCACCCAGAGCACAATTTAATCCAATGCTGTAAAAACAAAAAAGAAGTTAACAGGAGCATCCTCTTCTATTCAAAATATTGATGCATAGAATACAGGAATATATCTAATCAGGTAATAAATCCCTGATTCAAAGCACTTTTATGCAGCTGCAAACAAAGCCACATCAATGCTATGTTTAGTGCTTTTGTTCAGCAACTGAAATGGGGTGGGAGGGTTCAGAGCTAGTCACCCCAAGGTGCGCTTCTGTGGTATGTGGATTGTTTTCTTTTTGACCCACATACATGTCAGGACTAACATGTTTACTAAGCATCTGCTCTTGTCATCATCCCGAAATGAACATCTGAAGCCCCGGGCACCTTGGCTCACCCCCAGCTCAGAGCGTCTTCTGTGACCTTTTCCTTTCTGTGTCTGACTCGCTCACGCATGCACGCAGGGTTCGGGGTTCCCACGCATACGTATGTATGAAATTTGGTCGTTTTCTCTTGCTAACCTGTCTCATGTCTGTTTGATTATTAGACCAGCCAGAATCTTGAGGGTAGAGAGAAACATCACCCTGAGCTGGTAAGAGAAGGCAGGTTCCCCAAAGAGGACTCTCAAGATGAGTCTTAAAAGCTAACAAGAAGCCAGGAGAGGGATAGAGGGAGAGGGTGAGTGGAGAGAGAAAGAGAGACACACAGAGAGACAGAGACAGAGAGAATGAGAGAAAGGGTGAGCACAGCTTCTGGACAGAAGACATGAATAGCACGTTTATGGAGAAGGCACAGGAGGAAAAGCATATATTCCGAGAGCTTCCAATCACTCACAGTATGTAATTTAAACCATTATGATTTTTTTTAAAGATACGTTCAAATAGAATGAAAAAGCCATGTTAATTTTAAAGATAAAAATCTGAGCTTTAAAATCCCCGTCTTATTCCAAGCTAGACTGCTCCTGGTTGTCCCGTAAATGGGGAATAACCAACAGGCACAACCTGACACTATAAGGGAAGACGCCCCCCAAGAGGGATGGAGGCGGGAAAGAACAATGACTCACCAGAGTGGGTCTGCGTGCGACACACTGATGACAAACGCCTCCCCTGTCTGTCCAGAAAGCGTCCGCCCACTTTTATCGACGATGGTTCCCGAAATCTGAATTAACAAAGCAAATTCAGTCAGAAGTACAGACGCGAATGAAGAGTTCAGCCACAAGGCCAGATACGGGGAGCAAGCTGACTTCCGGTGCTCCTTCACCGGGAAGAGAGCGGTGGGACTCACAGGCAGCACTTTCTACAATGGTCAGAACAGAGATGCCGAGGGAGGGGGGAGCTGGGAGCCAGGGAAGCGAGGAAAAGGGAGGCAAAGGCCATGACGAGAGCAGAGAGCAGCATTGGAATTCACACATCTCCCCAGAGAAGCCTTTCCCTGAGCCTCCTGCTGTGACACGGCCCTAGTTTTGATTCTATTTTATTCTCTCCAAGGAGCCTTAGGACTCTGGGGTGGGTCTGCCTATTGATTAATAAATTGGCAATCCGCTGTCCTCAGTGCGGGGAACTTCACAGCCAGCATGCAAGGCCACCCCCCTCCCTCAGGGCCCTAAGGGGCGTGCGTCCCTAAGCCTCTGGCTCCAGGAGACAATTCAGCCAGACGCTTTGCCTTCCATCAACCACTTCTAGAATCGTTGTGTCTCCAGGTGGTGGTAGGAGGGAGGTGAACAGAAAACTTCAAGGAAGTGGTTCCTAAAAGATACTATCAGTAGTTCTATGCAAGAAAAAAACAAAAACAAAAAACCCTACCCTCAAATGACAGTATTAATAAAAACCAAAATCAACACTTTAGACTTACAAAGATGGGCCGGGGAGCGTACGTCTCTTCAAAAAGGTTCTGGAGTGCAAACAAGGCTGCCTGTCAGGGAAAGAGAACATCAGCGGGTTGCGAGGTGGCTGCCGAGGAGGCGGGAGCTGCACTCACCTGCTCCCGGCCCCGGACCGGCACTTACAGCTCCATCACAGAGCAATCAGCCTGAATATGAATAACCCACGGAAGGTGGCTGACCTGAAACATGATAACCCAGGATTTACAGAGGAAGCCACAGGGACTGGGAGGAAGGGCCAGCACCCACACCCAGGTGCAGCGGCAGCTGAGAAGCCGGAGGGGTCCCCAACCCAGAGCAACAGAGATGGGATGAGGAGCCCACGTGGCACCTGGCAGTGAAATGAGTGGGGATTCGGTCTACCTGGAAGACCCAGCCGCCACCTCCCCAGGGACGAGCACTCCTGTGGCTACAGCCCGGGAGAGGGGCGGGCACTACCTGGTACCCGACTGCTGGCGAGGCCCCTCTGCATTACTCCTGCGGGGGGGGGGGGGGGGGGGGGGAGGTGTCTGCTGGCTGCACCCACAAGTGCACCTCTTTTTCTGGGGAGGCTTTTGACAGTTGCCAGATGGGAGGGGTGTTTGGGAATGGGTGAAAAAGGTGAAGGATTAAGTACAAATTATTAGTTACATAATAGTCTTTTTTTTAAAATTCTGAATCTATGGTCTTACTTCCAAAACATTTAAACAATTACTGGTAAACATTTGATGAGATGTAAAGTACTAGGGATAAAAAGAAACCTTTTTTTAAATCCTTACCTTGGAATGGGGAATGCCCTTGCAAATATAATTCCCTCCCCACCAAACACACACACACACCCAAAAAGCCAGAATCTGTAAATCCAACCATACAAAATTAAAATTCTCTTATACCATTATAAAGCTAAATCAGCCCTAGCTGGTTTGGCTCAGTGGATAGAGCGTCAGCCTGTGGACTGAAGGGTCCCAGGTTCGATTCAGGTCAAGGGCACATGCCAGGTTGTGGGCTCGATCCCCAGTAGGGGACATGCAGGAGGCAGCCGATCAATGATTCTCTCTCATCGTTGATGTTTCTCTCCCTCTCTCTCTCCCTCTCTCTAGCTTCCTGACATCAATAAAGATATTTTAAAAAAATGAAATAAAAAACAACAACAAAACTATATGACCACATAGAAAGTCAAACACCAAACTGGACACAATATTAGCTCCTCATCACTGTCAAGGTTGATTTCCTTAGGGAAAGACAATAAAAAAGACCAAAAGTCCAACAGAAATAAGGCACAGAACACACATCACAGGAGAGAAAATGTCAATGGTTGTAAAACTTCAAAAAGATGCTCTATTTCATTTCTAGTCAGAAAAATACAAAATGAAAACTACAGCACGGAAGCATTTTTTACCCATCAAATTGGAGGAGATCCAAAAGTGTAACACTAGATGGTGTTAGCCAGGGCGTGAGAAACCTGTGCTGCTCGCTGACAGGGGCTTAAAAGAGTACATCTCCAGGAGGCTAACTTGACACTAAAGATTAACCCTTGGCACTCGCTTGCTTTTTTCTCGATTCCTTTATTCTAATGCTAACCGTGTGGAGTCACACTTGACATCCGAGTGCAAAAGGTTAAAACAAACAATGCGCAATCCCCTGACCTGGCAATGTCACCTGTAGCGAGCTATCCGCTAGATACACTGTGCAAACACATCAGGTATGAACTGACGGTCGCCAGATGGGAGGGAGTTGTGGGGATGAGTAAGGTGAAGGGGTTCAGAGGTACAACTTGGCAGTTATAAAATAGTAACCAGGATGTCAAGTGCAGTCAGTAATATTTTAATAACTGTGTACGGTGCCAGGTGGGTACTAGACTTATTGAGGGGAATACTTTGTAAGTTACATAAGTATCTACTCACTATATTGTACATCTGAAACTAATATTATAATGTATGTCAACTGTAACTGAAAAATTAAATAAGCAAACAAACAAGTAAGAAACACAGGCATAAGGACATTTACTTTCCACTCCATATACCTATGTACCTTTGCACACGTGTCAGGAATACACACCCCCATGCTGATACCTGTCAGGACTCGACCCTGGTGACCGTAGTTGTCCCCAGGAAATAGGAGGTGGAAGGGTATTACATACATTTACGACTCTTTGGAATTTAGAACCATGTGTATGTATTTATTACCTATGCATAAATGCACATAGAGTAGCTATACAGGAAAATATTTACTTTCATAATTTAAAATAAATGTCTAAAAAAAAGTTTAAAAGATAACCTCTTGAAGTTTTTTTCATGCTACTGGCCCCAGAAATAGTCAAGAATAAAATGGAACAAAGGAATTTCATTTAACTTTAAAAATTGCTATCATTGCCCTAGCTGGCTTGCTCAGTGGATAGAGCGTCGACCTGCAGATTGAAGGGTCCCAGGTTCGATTCTGGTCAAGGGCACATGCTTGGGTTGCGGGCTCAATCCCCAGTAGGGGGTATGCAGGAGGCAGCTGATCAATGATTCTCTCTCATTGATGTTTCTATGTATCTTTCCCTCTAGCTTCCTCTCTGAAATCAATAAAAATTGTTTTTTAAAAAATAGCTATCATTGTCTTCTCACTACATTAGGGATTCATCACAGCCCTTCCCTTCCCACCCCCCACACCCTGTCCCTTTTCCTCTCTTAACTCACCTTGGCATTGGCAGTATCGAAAATAGTTTCAACGAGTAAGATATCGACCCCTCCGTCTAGGAGCCCTTGGGCCTGCTCTTTGTATGCCTCAACGAGCTCATCAAAAGCTGCAAAAAATAAATCACACCCAGGACATCAGTCAGTATCCCCTGAATGGCCCAGACATGCTGAGTTATGTGAACTAAATACTGCTGGTTTACAGCCCATAATTTAATGACAGTGCCACCTTTTGTAAGAAACCAAATGCAGAAATATGGCGGTGATGGAAGTTAAACCAGTAAACGGAATACAGTTGCTCATAAACACTTGCGCAAGGTCTGCACGTCCCACATGTGAGCCGAGAAAGAGCGAGCGCGCGGGAAGCCAGGATTTCCTGAGCCCCGGACCTACTTTAGAGATCTCTAGGGCAGGTTGTTCTTTCCAGGGGTGGCTTTGATCAATTCACAGGGATGAGTGTGAGGAGTAACACGGAAACGTGTCACACAGGGCGAGTCACAGCCTCTCCCTCTCTGTGGCAGAATAAAAGGCTGCAGTTCTGTGGATTTGGCTCCTGCCCTCTGACACCAACTCTGTCAGAGAAAACACCTGCCTGGTGGGCAATTTCAATCTCAAAGAAAAGTGTCCAATCACGCCTGGGTAACATTTTTGTCAAGAAACAACTTGAGTTCTCTATTTCCCACTGAGAGGCCATCCCTCTCCCCATTTCACTTCCCAACCAAAAGAGAAGATGCCCAGCCGCTCGGCAGAGAGGCCTGAACAGCGAGTTACGCTGCTGTCTGCGTCCTTCACCTTCCACAGCGCGAGAGAAAGGAAGAGGGAGCCCTGACCGGTTTGGCTCAGTGGATTGAGCGTCGACCTGCGGACTGAAGGGTCCCAGGTTCGATTCCGGTCAAGGGCATGTACCTTGGTTGCGGGCACATCCCCGGTGGAGGTGTGCAGGAGGCAGCTGATCGATGTTTCTCTCTCATCGATGTTTCTAGCTCTCTATCCCTCTCCCTTCCTCTCTGTAAAAAATCAATAAAAAATATTTTTAAAAAAAAGAAAGGAAGAGGGAGCTCCTCACCATCACGCTGAGACCGAGAGCATCAGAGGGAGCCACCCTGGTGACCGCGTGTGGAAGCACAAACCATACTTGTCTGAACTTGTCATCTACACATAACCCATCACCATTCATCATATCATGACTATGCAGCTCTGAAAGTTCCATTGTTTGTTTTTAGTAGTCTCATGCTTAAGAAATTCACCTAGATTTCTAAGATGCTCTTGTAAAATCTCAATGCAAGTATGCTTATATATATATGGTAGTTTATCATTTTTGTAATGCTAATATGTTTATATAGTTTGGACTGCTTTGTGATAAATAAACTGGAGGTCTAGTGCAGTGGTCGGCAAACTCATTAGTCAACAGAGCCAGATATCAACAGTACAACGATTGAAATTCCTTTTGAGAGCCGAAAACTGACTTGTGCACATGGGCCACGAAGTTTCAATTGCCCTGTATGTGCGCGCCCACACGTGGTATTTTTGTGGAAGAGCCACATTCAAGGGGCCAAAGAGCCGCATGTGGCTCGCGAGCCGCCGTTTGCCGACCACTGGTCTAGTGGGTTATTCTCTCATTGGCCAAGGCTGGGTGTCCAAAATTTCTCAACTTGTCATTTTAACCTTCTGCACTCAGATGTCGAGTGTGACTCGACACGGGTAGCATTAAATCCCGAGTAGAATAAAAGAATCGAGAAAAAAGCAAGCGAGTGCAAAGGGTTAAAGCTTTATTTTGATCGGTCTTATTTCCATAGCTGATAAAGAACACAACACCAAGTACATTCAAAAACAAGTTTAAAAAAGAAAAAAAGCCACAACAAAACACACACACAGCCGCTAACTTTCTTTTGAGACGTATACTATATTCCAGGAAGTGCTGTAAGCCCTTCATGTGGATTAAGTCTCAATAACCCTGAGACAGGTGTATTACCGGTCCCATTTTACCAAAACACAGCAGTTCTTGCTCGAGATCAAGGTGTGTACGTGACGAATACTCACTGATGTTCCTGAAATCTGGTCTTTCCACAGAGGGGGACACAGAGAGCGTCTTGTTAGTTGGACCCAGCGCTCCTGCCACAAACCTCTTCATTCCTTTGGGGAAGAAAAGCAAGTGTGAAATCTCTGGATTGCTCCAGGGTTTTGTTGTGAATCAAGAAGCTGTGAGATTTCCCGAGGATACCGGGCTATCATCCTTTGTCCAACACTCTGAAACCCAAAAAGCACAAAAGCTCCAACTTTTCTCTTAATTCATTTGACAACGAAACTCGACCTCTCCTGAATGAACAAGAGGCTTATGGATAGTCTTCCTCCCACTCAGAGGGATGGTTCAGAGATTTTACTGCAAAATTTGGTTATGGACTGTCCTGGATCCCACTGGAAAAATGATGAAATATAGGGCAGCCACACACATGATCACCAGGCCAATCCAAAACACTCTGCATTCTCACATGGCCGGCTTCAAAGGGTTTCAGTAAGTAATCCTTTTCTACCACCAGGTTACAGCTGAAACTACCCAAGGGGTCATCTTGGTGAAAAGGGGGAAACGCTCCTCACCTGTCTGGAGAGTGACCTCCTCGGCCGCTTTCCGGGCCACGGCCGCGGAGCACGTGTTCATCCGGTAGACCTAGCACAGAACTGCAAGCGTTAGCCTGTCCTTTTTCTCCACGTGCTGAACAAGGAACGCAAGACCTTCTAAAAACCCAATGTCACTCACAGCAGGGAAATGGGGAGTGAATTAATTTGAGGTCTGAATGAAATCCTGGCCAAGAAGGCCCATCGGCGACCCCAGCCTGAAAGGCCAGACTCTTGGGAAACTGCTTCTGGTTCTCCCCCCAAAACCATGAGTGAGGCGGCAGAAGGACCATCTCTGGACCTCTGGCGTGGCAGAGAATAAGCTGGTGTCGCTCAACGGGTTTTGAGATTTAGTAAAAAGAATAGTGTGGAGAGCGGCTACAGCGTTCGGACAGGATCAAGCCTCGGACTGACTTGTGGCAAAGCCACATACAAGTCCCAGCTTGGAGGGCAAAGGCCTCCCAGCACAATGAGAGCCAAAAGGCTATGGTTGTATGTAAGCTTGACCTTATAGTCTGACCCTGCAGTCCTAGGTAGCTAAGGGAAGTGGGCTGCGGGTGGGGGGTGGGGAGTGGGGGTGCAGCAAGTGCTGCCTAAAGAAAGCTTGATAGACTTCAGAGAATGGCAACCACAGGAAAGCAGCAGATTTGAAACTCGCAAGAACATTGTAAACGTCTTGCCCTTGTTGTGCTGTGTGTGATCTGACTGTAAAATAGAGCTTCGGCTTACAGGCTGGGTCACTGTTCCCTCATCCAGGCCCAGTGATCCACCTGGCCCCAACTGTATTCTCCTGTCTGTTTTCTTTAATCCTTCACCGCCCCGCCTCAGGTTCACCCCTGGATGCAGTTCAAATACTAATGGGAAAGGCACAGGCTTTAGACCCTGGAGGCCTGGCTTCCAGGCCCAGCTCGTCACTGTCAGCCCGGGCAGTTCCCTTCGAACCTCTTCAGGCCCTGACTTCCTTCACCGAACAATGGTTGTGAGTGAGCGATGGTTCTGAACTTTCAGTAGATTATTAACCTCTTGATATTTGGTAAAGGTCCGAGAACCCTCTCACTAGGAAATAAAAGCAAGTATGCACAAACGTACAAAGCACTGCCTACAAGTGAAAGAGGGACAAGGCTGCCCTAGCTGGTCTGGCCCAGGGGATAGAGCATCAGCCTGCCACTAAACTTATACTTAAAAATGGTTGGGATGCTAAATATTACGTTACATGTATTTTGCCACAATTTAAAAAAAAAAAAAAAAGGAAATCAAATCTACCACCCAATACTTAAAAAGGCCTCACAAGCCCTGACCGGTGTGCTCAGTGGTTAGAGCATCGTCCCATGCACCAAAAGGGGTGAGGGTTTGATTTCCGGTCAGGGAACATACCCAGGTTGTGGGTTCAGGTTCAATCCCACCCAGGTTGGGGCACCTATGGGAGGCAATTGACAGGTGTTTCCCTCTCACATCGATGTTTCTCTCTCACTCTCTCCCGCTTCCCCTCTTAAAAAAGAAAAAAAGTCAACAAACATATCCTCGGGTGAAGTTTTTAAAAAAAGGCCTCACAAGATAGTGCACACAAACAATCATTATGCCTTTATCGAAAGTCACTGTATAATAAGCATCCTTTTTATTGGATTATTACTTGCCCATAAAAGAAGCCAGATGGAAAATGAACGGGCTGCTATGTTCATAAGCGGAAGCGAGTCAAACCGTTTCCCTGAGCACAAACTACAGATCACGAGGCATTTGCTTCAGGCGGTCGGCTCGCTAGCAACTAGCAATGTGAAAAACGCTCACACACACCTTAGTTATGAAGGAAAATGGATGTCTTACCAAGTGCTCCAGGCCATAGTCAGCTTGGGCAACACTAGTGCTGCTGAAAGTGTTTGTTTCGATGATGTCAGCCCCAGCCAGCAAGTAATCCTGTAATGAGGTAGGAATGTCAACGCCGAGTTTTAGAATCCCTGTCCCCCAACAACAAACATGCCTTTTCAACACCATCACCCCCAAACAGCCTCTGACCAGTTACTAAGCATCAGGCACTGCACTAGAGGCCAGAGACGCAAACAGATGTAAGACCTGCACAGAAAGGCGGGTGGTGTAAACAAACACAAAACCTGGCCCTAGCCGGCTTGGCACAGTGGATAGAGCATCCGCCTGGGGACTGAAGGGTCCCGGGTTCGATTCCAGTCAAGAGCACATGCCCTGGTTGCAAGCCCGATCCACAGTAGGGGGCGTGCAGGAAGCAACTGATCAATGATTCTCTCTCATCATTGATGTTTCTATTTCTCTTTCTGAAATCAATAAAAATATATTTTAAGAAAATAACTAAACCCAGAATTTGACCTCAGACAAGTTCACACACAGTTTTGAGAGCTGTGTCAAGTGTCTGTATCCTCCAGAGCACCCAGTACAGTGTTCTGCCCTGAGTACATGAAGCGGTATGAGGCGTGGTGACAGGTTACCTTATGGATTTGATAAATGACATCCGGTTGAGTTATACTTAGGATGTCATTGTTGCCTTTCAGCGGCAGGGCGTGGTCCTTAAACTCCTGGCCTCGGAAGTCCTCTTCACTCAGCTTGTGCCGCTGGATCATGGTCCCCATCCCGCCATCCAGGACCATGATCCTCTCCCGCAGGATGGCCTCGATCTCCTCCCGCAGGGTTTTTTTCTTCACGCCCGCTTTGAAGAAAAGGAACGTGTGACTTTAAAAAATTAAAGGGGATCATGTGATATGTATTTCTCTGACTGACTTATTTCACTTAGCATAATGCTCTCCAGCTCCATCCACGCTGTTGCAAATGGTAGGAGTTCCTTCTTTTTTACAGCAGCGTAGTATTCCATTGAGAGATCAACCAAAAGACTTGTATGCACGCATATAAGCATCACCAATGGACAGAGACAGCAGGGGGGTGAGGGCAGGTATGAGAGTGGGGAGAGGGGCAATGGGGGATACGGACACATATGTAATGCCTTAATCAATAAAAAAAATCAATTAAAAAATGAAAGGGGGAAAAAGATGTGTGGTGAGAGGGTGTAGAGTCCTTTTATAACCATTCACAACAGGGAGTAAGGAGGGCTCATAAAAAAGATGTGCTGCAGAAACCGGTTTGGCTCAATGGATAGAGCGACGGCCTGCGGACTGAAGGGTCCCAGGTTCGATTCCGGTCAAGGGCATGTACCTTGGTTGCGGGCACATCCCTGGTGGGGGGTGTGCAAGGAGCAGCTGATCAATGTTTCCCTCTCATCGATGTTTCTAGCTCTCTATCCCTCTCCCTTCCCCTCTGTAAAAAAATCAATAAAGATGTGCTCATAGCTCCACAACGTTAGAAAAATGCTGCCCCAAAACTTTTTCACTGAGTTATTACCACGGCCTAATGCAATGAAAGATGTACGGAGGGCGGGGGGGAGGCGGGGCAGGGTGGCGGCGGGAAAGGACAGGGTGCCTACGGGGAGAAGGACACGGAGTGCCGGCGAGAAAGGGCGGGGTGCGGGGGGGACGGGAGCCGGAGAGAGGACGGGGTGCCGGAGGGGAGGACTGGTTGGTGGCGGGAAAGGACGGGGTGCCGGAGGGGAGATGGACACGGGGTGCCGGCGGGAAAGGGCGGGAACCGGAGAGAGGACGGGGTGCCGGAGGGGATGGACGGGGTGCCCGCGGGGGAGGACGAAGAGCCGGCAGGGGGAACGGGGTGCCGGCGGGGCGGGAGGGGGGGGGGGGAGGGATGGGTGCCAGCGGGGAGGACGGAGAGACACGTGGGCGCCCCGGCTGCTCCAGAAGCCCACGGGCGCCGCCGTCTCCCACGGGAATCCCGCGGGGCGTCATGGGTGCAAGCAGCACCGAGACCCGGAGCCCCCAGCGCGCGCCAGGCAGCCCCGCGACCGGGCTGAGCCGAGTGTTACCCGCGGGCGCGCGCTCCTGTGGCGCGGGCGACATGCCGCTGGGCCCGCTCCTCCGCCTCGGGCGCGGGACGCAGCAGGGCGGTCTCCACGGGGGACAGCGGAGAGCGACACCGGCCAGCGCGGGGCGCGCCACGGAGCCGGGGGCCGGGGAGCCGCGGACGTGGCACCGGGGAGAACGACGTGCGCGCTGGAACCGGCCGCCTCAGGACGGGGTTTCTGTCGCAGCCGATCATCCACGCGGAGCTCCCGCCCCGGGGCTGTGATTGGCCTGTGCGAGCTCTTCGCGGCCGCTTGAGCTGTCGGTCTCAACCAATCGCCTGAGGCTCGCCCCGGGGTTCTCTGGGAAATGTAGTCCGGTCCTCGCGAAGCTTCGCGCACCTCTGCACTCGCATCCGGGAGTGCAGCCGCCTGGCGGCTTGGAGCGTGGGCTGTGTGGGGAGCGGACAGTGGCTCCGCGCTGTTGGCACCGCAATGCTGACCCCGCGCTCCTGACCCCTCACTGCTGGTCCCGCAATGCTGGCCCCCCCACTGTGTGCAGCTCAGAGCTGGGGCTTGAGTGGAAGGCCAGGCGCTATGCCTCCCGCTATAGCCTGGGGCTGGGCGAGGTGCGTGTGCGGCCACTTATAGACAGAAAGCATTTACTAAGTCCTACTGTGTGCCGGACAAGGGAATGCAAAGACAAACTGCCTCCCACCCTCACCCCCATCCCCACCTGTCTTAGAGCAACTCACGACCTAGGTTAAGACTAATAATCGAGCCTACATAACAGTGACAGCAAAGGTAGAGATTGGGGTGCTGCACCTACAAACCAAGGAACCGGGGATTGCTGGCAAACGTCAGAAGCTAGAAGAGACTGGAGATTCTCCCCCGTAGATGTCAGAGGGAGAAAGGCCCTGTTGACACCTTAGTTTTGGACTTCTAGTTTCCAAACCTGTGAGACAACACATTGTGGTTGTTTGAGGCCACCCATTTTGTGCTACTTGGTTCTAGTAGCCCTGGGAAATAATACAAATGCATCTGTAGTGGATGGGAACACTGCAAAAAAGCCTCCTCTCTCTCTGCAGGAGAGTCTATTATCTTATTTTGGTGATAATCTGCTAGCTCACTCCCCACCCTCACCTTCACCCTCACCCTCACCCTCACTCAGCTCATCCCACACAAACCCATAGTATAGAGATAAGACCTTCAGACAACTCCTGGGTTTTTTTGTTGCTAATCCTCACCCAAGGATACTTTTCCCATTGATTTGTAGCGAATGGAAGGAAGGGGGAGAGACAGAAACACTGATGTGAGAAACACATTGATTGGCTGCCTCCTGCATGTGCCCTGACCAGGGCCAGGGATTGAACCTGCAACTGAGGTACATGCCCTTGACCGGAATGGAATCGAACCTGCAACCCTTCAGTCTGCAGGCCAACGCTCAATCCACTGAGCTAAACTGGCCAGGGCCAATTAGATCAACCTTAATTCCTCATCCCAAATTTACCCCCTACCCAACCAGCTGTTTCTAATGCTTTTTAAAAATATATATTTTTATTGATTTCAGAGAGGAAGCAATGGGGAGTGCGCGAGTACCCCATGTTGGGCTGCCAGTTGCAAGTGTATATCCCCCACGTCCCACGTGGTTCAGGGTTCATGTTCAGGGTTCGAGTTCTGGAGGAGGCCGCACACAAATGAAAGAGACAAGAAAATATTAATTTGGGAATTGGGGGCCCTTTTATTCAGGTTTGGGATCCACCTATAGCCCTTAGGCAGGCAATTCCAGTAACAGCTCGCTGATAGCCCATCAGCAAGGATTACCTAAGACTAAAAGGTGGAAGTTGCTTCAGCTCCCTGTCTCCACCAGACAGTGGGTGCTTGGCCCTGACCCTTGCCAGAGCCTCAAGGTGGACCAGCCTTCCGGGTTCCTTGTCCACACCTCTCTGCTAGGGAAGGCAATAGGCGGCTTCCAACAGGAGAGAGTGACAGAAACATCAGTGATGAGAGAGAATCATTGATGGGCTGCCTCCTGCATCCCTACTGAGGATCAAGCCCACAACCCAGGCATGTGCCCTTGGCAGGAATCGAACCCAGGACCCTTCAGTCTACAGGCCGATGCTCTATCCACTGAGCCAAACCGGCTCGGGCCAGTTTCTAATTCTTTATGGCTGGCAAATAGTTACCCAAAGAGTTTAAATATGATGGCAATTTTAAGTGAGGAAGTTTGTGGTTAACCAAAGAAACGGGCTATTCTTTAAAAAAAAAAAAAAGCATGGATTCTTTTTCTTTTATAAATTAAGTTTAATTGATAATTCAGCTTCAGAAATAAAAATAACTTCTAAGATGAGAGTATAAACATGTTTATTAAGTGTTTTTCAGAGTTTATCTCCTTTCTTCATTTATTAGCAGATAGTACTGATCTGTTCTCTTGCCTGAATATTGTAAAGCAATGAACATTTTAGGCAGCTGAGCTACCTGTACGCATCCTAAAACACCCCAAGTCCCCCTCGTGGCTTCAGAGGCAGAACGACTTCCCAGTTTTCCCTTTATGTTTATGGCTGGAATATAGCACCTGCTGGAAGTAGAGAGTCAAGAGTTCCTCTAAATATCACCCAAAGTGTTTGGCATTACACACAGGGACTCGGGTATTTCAGGAACTTGCTACCTACCAACTACTTAATAAAATGAAGCAAATTAAATGAAACTTTTGAAGGTTAAGGGTTCTACATGGGCCAGTGCAGTAAAAGTATGAAGTTACCAAACAGGTATAAAGGGAAAATATCACATTTCCAGCTGTTGGTGGCAATCCACCAAAAATCTGAGAAAGCAGACGGGGGGTAACAGGCACATTACTGCTTTTCTAGCAACACTTGGATTGCTGTTTGCAACAGTTTTTGTTTGTTTATAGTCCCTTTCCTGATCATTAAGGACTCAGATGTAAACAGAATTCCTGCCTTCTTCTCTACAAGCTGTCAACAGGGTGGAAAAACAGAGGGGGAGTTATAGCATAAGGCAGCCCAAACATTGGAACAGATGAACATTCAGGAGAGCAGAGGATGCTGGGAGCAGGAGGTGTCTGTCCTCTGTGGCAGGGCTTCAGGTGTGGAGAGAGCCAGACCCAGGGCTCGGCACCCCATCACAGTGGTGACCACACGCTGAGTGCTGGCAAAAGAACGTCTAGTCGCTCCTACTACACAGAAGCATTCCCCCAAATATGTAAGGTCTGCAATGCGAGCTCTTACTTCTACGGCTGCTAAGAATGAGTCCTTCCCTACTAACGCCTCCTGACCAGGTCAGAAAACCAAGGGCGTAAAGAAGTGCGGCCTGGTGAGCGATCTGGGTGCCGGTCTCTGACCCATGTCCTGTTATAAACTATTGCTACGGAAACCTGTTTATTTAAAAAAAACAGAGCACTTACCTACAGTCATCTCTCCCAAACCTGTGCTACCAAGCTCTAGGAAATGCACAGAAACCTGGACTCAATACGTAATCCTAACACATTCATTTTTCCTAGTGACTACGTCTTCCTCTCTGGCAAGCAGACCGGCTTCTGTGATTCCTGAGGTCTCTGCTTTGGACGATAAATAAGGCATTGAAATCCACTACCTCGACTGCATAGTCCTAAACAACGAAGAGCTGACTATAAATTCTATTTAAAAATTTTTAAGTTCTAAAGATATTTTGGGTCGTCTGGTTCCATTCCCTGGAAGTTCTGTTTCACAATATTAAGTTCAACTAAAGAAACGATAGTACTTAAATATTGCTAATCTTTGGATGAGAAGGTAGAACACGAATATCCCAAATATATTCCCCTCACGATAATCACATAAGCCTACTTGAGAATATTTTTAAAGATATCAAACATTTACCAAATTTTTTCTTCCTGGTCTCAAATCTTGGGTATTTGGGAATTTCCCATTCTGTACTTCTGTCCCTAGATCCTCCTCATTTCATACTACTCAAGGAATTTGCTTTGTTTGAGCAAAGAAACAAACCAAAAAACCCTGATATTCCATTGCATTTAGCTAACAATTCCGAAATAGAGAAACCTATTGATGAAGCACACTATGTCATAAACCATTACTGAGCTGCAAAATCTCGCCCTGTCCCTCCCCTTAACCAAGCTCGTCCAAGTCTTTCCCTGCTGTGGGCGGAGGTGTCGGGCTCACAGGTCGCTCTCCCCGTAGAGCGCGGAGGAGAAGGCCGCGTAGTCCAGGGCGCCAGGCACCGCGCCGGGGCCCTTGTAGGCTGGCATGCGCCCCAGGCAGTACTGCGCCTGGTCCGGGGGCAGCTCGCGCCGCAGCTCCTCCGCCAGGATGTACGGCTGCAAGAGACAGAGAGGGGTTTGCAAGTCAGTCGGGGAAACCCTGCAACAGATGTGCTCATGCTGATACACAGCTGGCGTTGGTTCTGTTTAAAAAAGGATACAGCCCTCACTGGTTTGGCTCAGTGTCTAGAGCATCAGCCTGCGGACTGAAGGGTCCCGGGTTCGATTCCAGTCAAGGGCACATGCCCGGGTTGCGGTCTTGATCCCCAGTAGTGGGGGTGCAGGAGGCGGTCGATCAATGATTCTCTGTCATCATTGATGTTTCTATCTCTCTCTTCCCTCTCCCTTCCTCTCTGAAATAAATAAAAATATATATTTAAAAAATAATAAAATAAATAAAAAGGGTTAAAGGCAGGTCATCTAATGGGCCTGGTACCTGCAGACCAAGCTTACACCTGAGACCACACCTGCAGGGCGGCCAGTCTCCCACCGGGAGCGTTGCTACCAGTATTTCTCAAACTGAGCCACAGGGGGAGGGCTAAATACTGCGACCTCAAGTCTGCTGGCTGAACCAGTAAAACACACCAAAAAAAAACCCCTACGAGGTACACACTCTTGGTTCCTTGCATAAAACTCACTGTGAGGCCCAAGCACAAATTTCAGGAGCAGAATGTGTTTTTTCTGTTCTGGGCGAACACCACTGTTTACCTGCTGCTTTCTTTCTTTCTTTCTTTCTTCTTTTTTTAATGTTTTTAATGATTTGAGAAAGAAAGAGAGAGGAATAGAGAGACAGAAACATCGATGAGAGAGGACCATGGATTGGCTGCCTCCTGCGCATCCCCCACTGGGGGCAGAGCCCACAATCTGGGCATGTGACCTGGCCGGGAATCAAACTGGTGACCTCTTGGTTCCTGGGTCGATGCTCAACCACGGAGCCACACCAGCTGGGCTACCTGCTGCTTTCTGAAAATGCTGATGTGGCACAACATGCACTACTATGGCACTATTTTCTGTTCTTGTGAGGAAAACGCAGAAGCGGAAGGAGTCTGTCCGCGCTGACCTTGTCGGACGCCAGGATGCGGAAGGAGGCGATGACCTGCTCCGCGGTGTCCGTGTCGGCCGTCTCTCTGGTCATGAAGTCAATGAAGGACTGGAAGGTGACGGTGCCCTGTCCGTTGGGATCCACCAGGGTCATGATGCGGGCAAACTCGGCTTCCCCCTGCGGCGAGGAGACAAGGACACGCTGGCTTCGAGGGCACACAGCCATGCACAGAGCCGGCCTGCTGCTCTCACCTGCGGCCCCCCGGGTCCTCTGGGCAGCAGGTGAGCACTTAAGTGTCCCTGCATCCCCCTGCAGCCTTTGGAGCAAAGGTCACTCCGCCCAGCGACTGTAACAGCGGCTGTGGCTTTATGCCTGAGGCTCCCGATGGTCAGAATTCCCTCCCCCCTGGGACCCACACTCCTGCAGGCCTGAACATAAGACTTCAGGGAGAGAGCTGGCCCTTTCCCAGGTGACACCTGAGAGGAGGGACATGCAGTCTGGAAGGTGGCTCTCAAGGCTTTTCAAGGTCCCAGAGGAGTCAGGGTGGCTCACGTTGAGAACCCACGTCAGTGGCTCCCAGGGGAGGGAGGGCAGTGGCACTACCGCAGCCCCAGGGAATGCAGGGCTTTCTAAGTGGATTCACTACTAAACCTTTGTACTTTCTAACGTTAGCGGGAAAAGCTACTTAAGTGTACACTTTAAACGGGAAAACTGTATAGTGAATTATATCTCCATAAAGCTGTTACAAATCACCAGGAAAGCTCAGTATCTGAACAATGACTGAATACAAATATAGATTCTGGTTCGGTGAAATTGCTTTCATACAGTAGCAGGCGACCTTCAGAAAGATTATCCTATTCAATGAAAATGGGCTCATCCCCAGTATATTAGTCACCTCCTGTAATATATACCAAGTTCAGCGAAACATCACCTCGGGGAACTCTCACGTCTGCTTACCAGATCATAGCCCATGGAGATCAGGCAGGCTCGGAAATCCTCGTGGTCCATCAGGCCGTTCTTCCTCTGCCGACAGAGACAAACAGAGACGCCGGGAATTAGAGGCAGAGGAGCAACTCTACTTGACCCGAGGAACAAAATCCAGGAAGAGAGGGGACACCTGAGCTGGCCAAGGACACTGTCAAGGTCACCACTGACTTACAGGAAGACCAGAGCCAACCCAGGGATGTTACAAAATGGTTTCTTAATAAGGGGAAAGCAAGGAGCAAGGGTGTGTGTGTGGCCGGGGGGGGGGGGGGGGGGGGGCAGGGAGTGACAACAGACAAGAAAGATCACACACTGAAGAAAGCAATGGAAGGAAGCGCCCAGTGCCCCTGCAAATGCCCAGTCAGCAGCTCACTACGGCCACCCACTGATGGCTGAGCATAGCCCACCACCACTCTCAGGCTGGCCCGGACGGTTTTTATTTTCAAGGTCTGAGAGGAATCGAGGCGTGGCCCTGCGTGCGTCCATCGTGGCCTCAGCACAAACCCTGTGAGGGTCCACGCACGGCCGCTCACGGTGGAGAGGAGGCCAGGGCAGGACACAGGGCGGCCCAGCCTCCCCGGACCAGGTGGCCGCCCAGGCCCTGGGTGTGACGGGAGGGAGTGCAGGTTGTGCTCGAGATTTCCTTGAGGGTGTTGAGAGGGCAGCCAAGGTGCAGGCATCGACAATAAAAACTAAAGCTGGGAAAGCGCTTTTATAATCGGCCCAGCCAGTTATGAAAGAGCGGCTCTTTGCTGGCATTTTCCTGTGCCCAAAAGCTAATGCGGGGGGCTCTCTTCTTCTGGGAACGTCTGTTCTCTCACCTACGCGATCAGCCCTCAGTCACCCTCCCGGACTTCTCTGCAACCGCCTCCAAAGCGACGCTTCCGCTGGGGACACCTCACTCTCCGCGACTCCGTGGGGCTCCTGCCTCCTTTCCATGGAGTTCATCCCCTAAGATCCGGGCCTTCTCTTTCCTACTCTCTAGACCCTGTCTTGTCAGAGATGACGGTTTGGTTCAGCCCCGAAGTCCAGAATGGGATGCCTCGCTGCCCGGGGCGCCTCCAATTCAATGGCACCCCCCTCTCTTGTGACCTCAAGGCTCGGAACTTCCAGGTCATTTTAAATCTTTCCTTTTCCCTCCACCCCCAAATCCTGCCAGATTTTCTTACAGAGAATTGGTTTTGCTCAATACTATTGAAGTCAAAATACACTTCACTTTTTAGATGCCTTTACGATGAAAATGATCACCATTTTGTTGGTGCGTTTTCCTTAAAATATCTTTTAAGAGTCGATTTTGTTCACTAAAAAATAAAATTAAGTTTTATATGGCAAAAGAACAGGTTAAATTTCTATCAGGTGCTTTTACCTAAACAGTTCCTGAGGAAAAGGTTTAAAGTCTTTAGAACCACATTTTGTTAAGGATACACATCAGCTTATAACAAACCTAGCTTTGCTGCCACGCACAAAGGCGTTCCCTACGTCACCCGCACCGAACAGCACACAATCCTAGCCGACGTGGCCTGGGCAACGTCAGAGCTTAGCACCCTTCACCAGGGTGGCTGTCTTCCTTTGGCATTCACCACCCCCTGCCCGTGACCTTGTAGGGCCTGAAGACTTAAGCGAATGGCCTGGGCATTATCTTGAATGTATCTGAAAGTCCCCAGTATTGCCTTGCAAAGAGCTCGAGGGGGAGGTACCCGGTCGAAGTGGTTGAAGGAGGCTCTGAACTCGTTCATCTGCTCCTGGGTGATGCCCTTGGCGTCCCTCGTCAGGATCTGTGTCTCCACCTCGTTGATGGTCCTGGCGATGGTCGTCAGCAGCAGCTCCCACCCCACGCGGATGTGCTGCCGGGAGAGAGGAGCCGTCAGCTCTGGGGCTTCCGGCGCCTCAACCTGGCCTCCCCGGCCTCCTCCTCGCAGGAGTGGGCCCAACGCGAGAGAAGCAGGGCTGACTCCCACCTCCCTACACTGCTTCTCTCCACTCGCCCGCTTTCTGCAAGGTTCTGTAGTGGGACATGCTCAGAAGCAAGGGCAGGGTTCTAACAGTGACATCTGTAGATAAAATATACAACGGACAGTCTCCTTGTCACTAGAAACATCTTTCCCTGTCACAAAGAAAGGAGGGCCCTGGATGACCCCACGGGCTCCCAGGAGATCGGATTGGTCAGCTGGTGGAAGGGGATGCCGGGCCCTCTCTCTGAAGCATGCAATGAGTCCCGCTGTGACGGTGCTGCTGCTGCTGCTGCCCATGGTGCAGTGCCTGCTGGGCCTCACAGCCTTTTCTCTTTTTAATATATTTTTACTGATCTCAGAGAGGAAGGGAGAGGGAGAGAGAGATAGAAACATCCATGATGAGAGAGAATCAGTTATCAGCCACCTCCCGCATGCCCCCGACTGGGGATCGAGCCCGCCACCCGGGCATGTGCCCTGACTGGGAATCGAACTATGACCTCCTGGTTCCCAGGTCTACACTCAACCACTGAGCCACACCGGCCGGGCTGGGTCACAAGCCTTTTCACAAACGTGGAGGAAAGACTTAGAGATCTCCACCTCCCGCACTTGCAGGACTCAACAGGAACCAAAGAGCAGGCGTGGGTGAGACCCCTGAGTGAGCCGGTCACAGCCAGGGAGGCGCACGGGCGGGGGGCGGGGGGGAGGTGGGCAGGTACCTCCATGGTGTAGTTGGTGTGCTTGTTGTCGAAGACCAGGGCCTCCTGGATGAGCTGGTGGTCGCCCTCCAGCTTGTCGATGTTGTTCTTGTAGTTGATGATGTTGTGCTCGTACTGCTTCAGCTGGTTCATCTGGTCCTCCAGCGCCCCTGTGATCTGGATGGAGCTCCGGGCGATCTCCTGGGCACAAGCACAGTGGGGACCAGGTGAGCAGGTCCGCCGCCCGCCCCCCCCCCCCCCCCAGACTGATCCCCCGCCAGGCAAAGCTCGGAGGCACCGCCCTACCTCCATCTTGTTCTGGATCCAGGGCCCGATGGCGTTGGCCTGGGCAGCGAACTGGCGGCGCAGGCGCTCGTTGGCGTGCTGGCGGGCCAGCTCCTCCTGCAGGGACTGGTCTCGGATGGGCACCAGCTGCTTCACCTGTCAGGGCCCCAGGGCAGGAGGGGTTAGAGGCCAGCTTTGGTCCAATGGGAGCGACCAAGAGATGAGGTGATGGTCCAAAGTGTGGGGGTGGGAGCAGAGGGGGGGAGGGGGAGGAGAGGGGGAAGGAGAGAGAGGGAGAGGAAGGGGCGAGGGAGTCCTGACTCTGAGACTAAAGGGAGAGCTCATTCTAGCTTTGACTGCTACCCATGCCTGCTTAAGACTGGGTGGGTGTCAGGGACACTGGGCTGGGTGTGTGTGTGTCAGGGACACTGGGCTGGGTGTGTGTGTGTCAGGGACACTGGGCTGGGTGTGTGTGTGTCAGGGACACTGGGCTGGGTGTGTGTGTGTCAGGGACACTGGGCTGGGTGTGTGTGTGTCAGGGACACTGGGCTGGGTGTGTGTGTGTCAGGGACACTGGGCTGGGTGTGTGTGTGTCAGGGACACTGGGCTGGGTGTGTGTGTGTCAGGGACACTGGGCTGGGTGTGTGTGTGTGTGTGTCAGGGACACTGGGCTGAGTGTGTGTGTGTCAGGGACACTGGGCTGGGTGTGTGTGTGTCAGGGACACTGGGCTGGGTGTGTGTGTGTCAGGGACACTGGGCTGGGTGTGTGTGTGTCAGGGACACTGGGCTGGGTGTGTGTGTTAGGGACACTGGGCTGGGTGTGTTTGTTAGAGACACTGGCTGGGTGTGTGTGTGTCAGGGACACTGGGCTGGGTGTGTGTGTGTCAGGGACACTGGGCTGGGTGTGTGTGTGTTAGGGACACTGGGCTGGGTGGGAACTGTGCTGGATTTTAGCCACGAAAATAAATTTTTCTTAAGAATGAGACAAAAAGCTCAAATAATCCTATTTTCACTATCACTGGATTTGAGGCAGCAAGTGAGGCGAGGACTTCAGTTCCCAGAAACAGTTTTCTAAGCAATTTTCTGCACTGAAAAGTCACACACATGTGGGACATGCTCATCCTGTATTCTGAAAATTCTTGAATGGCAAGCCGACGGCACCAAATTTTCAGCTGTGGTTTTAAAATAGTTCCCCTTATGGTCTTAGTATCAGGTTTTCCTTAAGGAAAAATCACCTCTACTTTCCTTACAAGCCTCAGACGTTGCTGAATGGCATTTAATAATTTAGCATATTTTGTCGGTGAAATTTGGGGTAAAGATGCAAAATCAGGCAGTCACCCTCACTGCCAGGTTTTTATGTTGCCCTCAGCCTCGGCTTCACGCGGGCCCTGGTCCCGCCCCCGTCGCCCACCTTGTCCCACTTGTTCCGCAGCTCGTCCATGGTGACGGTGCTGTAGGGGTTGCTGGAGCTGATCCGGATGTTGTAGCTCTGAATGACCTTCTCCACCTCGTTCTGGATGGCCATGATGGACTGCCGCTCGCCGTCCGCCTCGGGCAGCGTGGCCTTGAACTGCTCATGGGCCGTGATCAGACTCTGACCAGAGACACAAGTGGGAAAACCGATCTTACGTCATGCGAATGCCACAGTGTTCCCGTCTGCACACGCATGAATGCCCTTCTTTCTCTCTTTCTGTTTTGTTAATCCTCCCCTGAGGATAGTTTGCATTGATTTTTAGAGAGACTGGAAGGGAGGGGGAGAGACAGACAGAGGGAAACATCGATGTCTGAGAAACACATCGATTGGTTGCTTCCTGCACCCACCCCGACTGTGACTGGGGATCGAGCCTGCAACTAAGGTATGTCCCCCTTGACTGGAATCAAACCCGGGACCCTTCAGTCTGCGGGCTGATGCTCTATCCACTGAGCCACACCGGCCAGGGCCATGAATGCCTTTCTCACTGCAGGGATCTCTGGAGGAAAACAAATCTGAATGTTTCAGAAAAGCTATTTTGTGCATCAAAGTCAAGTTCTTTGAAATGGGAAAAAAACACACAAAGATATCATGGTGACTATTTAATCAATAGCTACAAATCCAAAGTCTTCAAAAACAATGTTCCCTCTTTTAAGAAAAATCATATTTGCTTCCATTATTCCCACGCCCAGCTTTTGGGTAGGTCTCTCTCTCCCCCGAGGGCAGAGCTTCACTTCGCTGCCCTTTCTGAGGACCGTGTTGACCTCTGACGTCCCACGAGAGGAGCCAGCACTGCTGCCGTCACACCTGCAGGCCCCCAGGCAGCACACCCGTCACGCCCCAAGGGGAAAAGGCACAGGCGCCAACTCTTTCCCGTCAGGTGCCATCAACCTCGACCCAACAGCAGCCCCCTCGGGACAAATCTAAGGGCTGCCGCGAGAGGACGGCCGGGTCGCTACCTGGATCTCCTCGATGCTGTGGACGATGAACATGTCCTGCAGGTCCTCCATGGCGCCCTCCATCCAGTTGTTGAACGGGGCAGCTCTCTTGGCAAACTCCAGGTGCAGCTGGTCGATGGTCTCCAGCAACTTCTCGGTTCTCTGGAGATTGCACAGAAAGAAGCAGGCGGCAATCACAGATTCAATAATAATTTTAAAAAACCGTCGGAAAATTCCAGAGCCACACACGATTCCCTGACATTCTGGGAATGACAGCATTCTCGTCATTAGTGTGTCTACACACAGGATTAACCACCGTTCCCAAAATCAGGCTGAGCCCGCAGCTCTCCGCAGTGTCTTCTCAAAGAAGGGTTTGATGACATCCCAAGTAGCCTGGTTTGGCCCTAGCTGGTCTGGCTCAGTGGACAGAGCCTTGACCTGTGGACTGATGGGTCCCAGGTTCGACTCCCGGTCAGGGCCCATACCCGGGTTGCAGGCTCGATCCCCAGTAGGCAGCCGTGCAGGAGGCAGCCAATCAGTGATTCTCTCTAATCATTGATGTTTCTCTCTCTCTCTCTCCCTCCCTGAAATCAATAAAAATATATTTAAAAAAAAAAAAAAGTAGCCTGGTTTGGAAGTACTTAAGAAATCCACATGTCACCTTTTTGAAAACTGAGACACCTTGCTTTGTAAGTCAGAAGTGATTCCCTAACCACGTTACATAACTGAAAATTCATGGCAGCTTCCCCATTTCAGCAAACAGTGCACAGAGAGGATGCCTTTCCCAGAAGTCCCCACCTCGTGGAGCAAGGAGGACTACAGATTACTTTTTTACTTTATATTTTTTAAATATATTTGTATTGATTTCAGAGATGAAGAGAGAGGGAGAGAGAGAGAGAAACATCATTGATGACAGAGAATCATTGACCAGCTGCCTCCTGCACGCCCCACACTGGGGATCGAGCCCGAAACCTGGGCACGTGCCCCGACTGGGAATCAAACCATGACCTCCTGGTTCATAGGTCGACGCTCAACCACTGAGCCACACCAGCTGGGCCCCCTGATTTTTTTTTTTAAGTTCAGAAGTGCACTGCCCTGAATGTGGATAAAATATAGTATAAAACTCCCAACTTCTCGTTTCCCTCTTTTTCCTACTCTCTTTGCAGGCTGCTTGCACTGGACAGTCTCTTTTGTTTTATACTCATAGTAACACAGAAAAGTAAGAATCAATGGCAGGGACTTGGGGGAAGAGCCTGGTTCCACGTCCCCGGGTGGCGTAGAGACCTCACCTCCAGGGCCTCTCTCCGCTTCTGCGTAAGCGTCCCCAGCCTGTCCCACTGGTCACAGATCTTCTGGCACCGATCGTTGACGTTCACCGCATCGTGGTAGTCCAGCTCGCTGTTTGAAGTGAAGACAGAGAATAGCAGTCCCAGACGTTGCCAGGAAAAATGAGTCCAAATAAACAGATTACATATATACTTTTAAAAGACCTGATAGAATTGGAGGGTATTTCGGGGTTTTGTTAATCGTCACAGGACGAATCCCACCCCAGATTCCTCCAGCTTCACTCTCCCTAAACTCCAGACAGGAAAGGAAGGCCGGGCCGGACTCCTCCCTGGGAAGGCTCCGGGGAGCCCTTCCCCTGTCCCCACACCCACAGGGCGGGGGGCAGGGGGGGTGTCCACAGCCGCACGTACTTGAGCTCCTGCGCGATGGCCGCGATCTGCTCCACGCGGTCCTGGTGGGCCGCCAGGTCGCTCTCGAAGGCCTCGTGCTTCCGCAGCAGGGCCCGCACCTCCGTCAGCGTCGCCGACTCATAATCCTTCTGCAGCAAGATCTGCTCTTTGCCTGCAAAGGTTGGCACAAGAGTGAGAACAGGCCTATGTCACCCGGCAGCTTCTTGGTGCCTGGAAAGTTAGGGAATGAGCAGAGATGGTGGGATCAAGCAGGAAAAGGAGGGGAGGACAGAAGGAGGCCAGGCCCCTGCATAGGCAAGTGTGGGAGGAATGCATTTCGAGTGCCATTTGGGGGGGGGGGGGGATGAAAGACATTATCTGCTCCATTAGGAAATAAGAAGCTTAGTGTGAGACAGCAGAGCGGAGAGAGGCCAGGATACCCCTGTGGGTCCTGCGCTCGGGGCGGAGTTAGCAGCTGCCCAAGGCTCGGTCCCGGGCCAGCCAGGCCGCTCACCGTAAGCCCAGGTCTCATGGGTGGACGCCTTCTGCCTGAACTTCTCGGCCAGGTGCTCCACGCGCTCCAGCCTCCGGATCTCATTCAGCAACCACTCCTCGTAGCCCTTTTCCGCCTGCTCCAGCCGCTGCCAGGCCCCGGCGATGTCCTGGGGGGATGGGGAGGCGGCAAGGACAGGGCAGGCCCGGCGGTTACACCTGGGCCTCCTGGACACCCATGAGCCCCTCCAGTTCTCTGCTAATGGTGTTTCCTTTCCTTCCCTCACCCCTCACCCCCACCAATAACCATTTAAATGTGTTAGCTTTTAAATGTCAAATTATTGCCCAGGCCTTTTAAAGCTAGTACAGTTGTTCTCATGAGCGAGCAAATGCCTGATGCTTCTCCAGATGTGGACAGAGGCCACAGGGCTTTATTTTCTGGCCAGAAGACTAGGACACCTCAACGTGACTCAATTCGCAGCAACTTTGACTCAGTGACTGGGCTCCACCAACCGTCTGACCGACTACTGTTTCCTGACATCACACAAGTCGGGCGTGAGCCACAGACTTTCTACAAGAGGAGCAACACCCATAAAGTCCCCATTCCCGTGCAGCCTTCCTGATGGGCAAGAGAAAGACAATGAATAATTAAACTGCTCATGCCTGGGTTGCGGGCTCGATCCCCAGGTGGGGCGTGCAGGTGGCAGCCAATCCATGATTCTCTCTCATCTTTGATGTTTCTCTCTCTCTCTCCCCCACCTCTTCCTTCCTCTCTGAAGTCAATCAATATCCTATATAATAAAAGTCTAATATATAAATTGACCGAATGGCGGAAGGACTGGTTGCTATGATGGGCACTGACCACTAGGGGGCAGACAACGCAGGAACTGCCCCAGCCTGCAGGCCCCAGGCCAGCCAAGGCAGGTGCCAGCAGGGGGCCCCCAATCGCCCGGCTGGTCACCCCAGAGATAGGCGCTGATCGCTGGCCAGGCCTAGGGACCCTGCCCATGCACGAATTTTGTGCACCAGGCCTCTAGTGTGTGTGTGTGTGTGTGTGTTTTAAGAATGACATCATGTTCATTAACTGAGACGTCGAGACGGGAGGAGGCCCGGCACTCACCGACACCATCTTGCCCTCGGAGGGCATGAAGGCCGGCCGGTTGCTGATGCGCAGCTTGGTCTGCAGGGTGTTGAAGTTGATCTCCAGCTGGCATTTCTCCTGCACCTTCGGGGGCTTGTGTTTCCGGCGGTAATCCCGGAAGTCCTCCAGCTTCTTCTGCATGGCCTGCATGGTCTTCTCGGGGGCCCGGTTCTCCAGCCAGGGGATGGTGCGGCGGATCCACTCCAAGAGCTGTTCCCAAAACACACGCACACGGCTACAAACACCGGCAAAACACCCCGCTTAAAGTGACCTGACAACATGAAGCCCTTGGGGGGGGGGAGTAAGGGCTGGGGGGAAGGGGTTAAAAGGGAGTAAAATGGGAGCTATCTGTAATACTATAATACCATCAACAATAAAAAATATTTTTTAAAAAGGGGGGGGTGGGTGAACGTAATATTCCTATAACAACAGAAGTGTAAGGCCCCCTCCCCCCAGGCGGCCACCAGCGGTCACCACACACCAGCGAGAACTCAGAGCCAGCACGAGTCGTGTTTCACAAATGTGTGACACTCACAGGAAACTCGGGGACAGACACTAGCAGACAAACGCTGGATGGAGCTTTCAAATGAAATAAAAATTTAAAAAATAACAAAAAAAAATCACCCGACATGGTGAAATGTAGTGTGAAAATGTAGCGAAGAAAAGTGGGTTTAATGTAAGCTCCAATCTAATGAATTCAGTTGCTAGACAAACGTATTGTAAATCTGGGATGGATTCAATGTCAAAGTCTACTTTCATTTGATATCGAGCTTCTGGAGAAATCCACACGATAAAAGTGAAAATGGGAGTGAATGCCTGAGGACCGAGTACATTATTTTGAATCACCACCAAAGTCTTAGAAATGGGCTGCTCAAAAGCCACTTAGAAATGGCAGCAAATGCCCGGCTGGCGTGGCTCAGCGGCTGAGTGTCGACCTATGAACCCCGAGGTCATGGTTTGATGCCTGGGGATGTAAGCTCAATCCCAAGTAAGGGGCGTGCAGGAGGCAGCTGACCAATGATTCCTTCTCATCATTGATGTTGCTATCTCTCTCTCCATCTTCCTTCCTCTCTGAAATCAATAAAAATATATTTAAAAAATAAATAAACATGCACGCCACCTCTGAGCTCCAGGCTGGC
Organism: Cnephaeus nilssonii; assembly: GCF_951640355.1. Taxonomy (NCBI): domain Eukaryota; kingdom Metazoa; phylum Chordata; class Mammalia; order Chiroptera; family Vespertilionidae; genus Cnephaeus; species Cnephaeus nilssonii. The sequence continues at coordinate 14,729,566 of NC_137094.1, forward strand.
TGCTAAGCCCATCAGGGCTACCTCGGTGCCAATCATTACGTTGCTTCAGATGAACCACCCTGAGTTCAACTGCGTCTCCCTACGTTTATTCTGTCTGAGATGAAAAAATGCAAAGAGAACAACATTGACCACCCGTGTTCCCCCTCTGGCCTCACCCTCTGGGTGGGTACGGACGGGGCGGTGGGTCACCGTTTCCTTTACCTCACTCGCTAGCCTCTCATATTCTTCCATCAGCCTCTCATTCTCTTGATTCACAGCAAGAACCTTACATATCCTGTTAGCCGCTGTCTCGGCCTGTAAAACACAATAGGTAAACGGGACAGCTCTGTCGACAGGACGTGCACACACAGAACGGAGTGTGAGAGGGACGAAGGGAGGAGGGGGGAGGGGGCGTGTGGGACACAGCACGCAGATTCCAGGTTAGGGTGGAGCCAGACTGAGGGCTGCTCGATGCTATTAATCGTTTCACACCTTTTTGACAGTTTTCACACAGACTTAGAGGGCAGGCTGAATATACTGTAGAGAACAATGGGGAGATACCATTAGTGTAAACACACGCTTTGTAAAACATCAAGCAAGTTAGTAACAGAAATACACGGTGGAGGAAACCTACATCCGAGGTCCCTGAATGTCTGTCTGAGCTCACCCCTCACGTACTGACCTCGGGACCAAGGGGGTGAGAACCCCTAAATAACATTAGCCTTTGGGCCCAGCCAGTGTGGCTCAGTGGTTGAGCATCGACCTATGAACCAGGTCACGGTTCAATTCCCTGTCAGGGTACATGCCTGGGTTGCGGGCTCGATCCCCAGCGGGGGGTGTGCAGGAGGCAGCCAATCAATGATTCTCTCTCATCATGGATGTTTCTACTCTCTCTCCCTCTCCCTTCCTCTCTAAAATCAATTAAAATATATATATATTTAAAAAAAGAAGGAGCGCATTGTGCCGTCTGGGCCTCAGGCCACAGCCTGTTCCAAAGCCTCGCCTCTAGACCCCTAATACAGCTGGTCTCCGGTTACCCTCACGTGCTGGGGATGGTCCTAGAGACGCGGCAGTACCACAGGCTTGGTCCATCCCTGTCTATCAGGTTCTGCACGTCCAGATGCCATATGTGAAGGGGCCAGAGACAGAAACAGGTCAACATGGAGAAAAGGGACGTTGACCACATGTCCATCCCTCGGGCTTTTTGTCTCAAGGAATGTGAGGGGTTGTTTTTTGTTTGTTTCTTTGTTTTTTGTGTTTTTTTGAGGTTCTAATACTATCATCCTTTGCTCATTTCAGTTAAAATGGGATCAGTCTTGAAAAGTGTTAGGACACATCCCTGAGCAGCGAGGACCGTTTCGAGCAGTTTCTAGGAACCAGGGCCCGGGGAGGCATGCGGTCTCCTGGTTGCATGTCCCATTTACTGCTCAGGGTCCATGGCACCTGTTTTCCCTAAAACACAAATGTTACCCACAATTGAGTAATGACATAAAAGTGGTATCTCAGAAGGAAAGAGAGACAAAAACACTTCAGGAACGGCCTAAAGGGAAAGCTGTTAAAAAAGAAAAAAAAGAAAAAGAAAAGCATTCACAGTTTGGAACTTGCCATATTAGGGCATCACAAACACTTGGAAAGAGTCCCAGGTAGATGTGAAGTGTGCACACACACAGGCACACACACACGGACACGCATGCGGAGGGCAGCGCGGCCCCATGGACGCGTGCTGGTACCTGCTCCGCGCCCGCGAAAGCATGGTAGAAACAGGACACGTACGTCATGATGGCCCTTTCGTCCGGTTTGGGGGTGTTGACAATGTCTGAGGGAGGGAAAAACAGCACAGAAAACACACACACACACACACACACACACACACACACACACACAAAGAGCAGAAGCCAGGGTGAATGAGAGAAGGACCAGTGATTCACACCCACAGGTTCCCTGGCTCTGGGCCCACACCTTGAGCCTCAGACAGCCCCGAGATGGTGCAGAAGCGGAATGATTTGAACCTTCATTTCCTAAATGATCAAACTGAGAGCTCTTCCCTCCCTCACCTTTGACGGGCTTCTAAAAGTGTAGACAAGGCAGATTGGCCGGCGTGGCTCAGTGGTTGAGCATCGACCTATGAACCAGGAGGTCACGGTTCTATTCATGCCCTTTTAAAAGCACGAAGACAGCCCAGCCGGCGTGGCTCAGGGGTTGAGCATCAACCTATGAACCAGGAGGTCACGGTTCGATTCCCGGTCAGGCCACATGCCCGGGTTGTGGGCTCGATCCCCAGTGTGGGGCGAGCAGGAGGCAGCCGATCCATGATTCCCTCTCATCACTGATGTTTCTCTCTCTCTCTCTCCCTCGCCCTTCCTCTCTGAAATCAATACAAATGTATTTTTAAAAAATAAAAGTGCAGACAAGGCATTAATGTGGGCGCCGTGTGCTGTGGTCAGACTCAGAGTGAGTGGCCGCTCATTGCCACAACTGTGTGGCCAGGTCAGGCCCTCCACCACTTCTGCTCTGAGGGACGTGGGTCCCTCTGTGATATGCTGGGAGTCGCAGCAGAGTTCCTGCCCATCTCTGCACCCTACCCACCCGCCCTGCACCCCTACAACTGAGCCCGCTCTGCTCTGTGACCCGCCTGCTGCCGCGAGGATGAAATTCACTGGACAAGCATGTCTTGTGATGCCTCCCCACGCACTTACCACGCCAGTTACAGAAAGCCCCACGGGCCACAACACGTCGGAAGAGAAGGGTGTGCTTGGCTTGCACACCCCACGGCTCTTGCCAGCATTTGTATTAGCTGCTGAATTAACCATCAGGAAGAGAGGAAACAGAACCTCGGCGATGCCCGATTTGCTGACTCGCTTTTCAACTTTATTTTTATTTTTATTTATTTATTTATTTATTTTTCGCTTTTCAACTTTAAACTGAGCTCAGCCCGGCCGGCGTGGCTCAGTGGTTGAGCTTCGACCCATGAACCAGGAGGTCTAGGCTCGATTCTTGGTGAGGCACATGCCCGGGTTGTGGGCTCCATCCCCAGTGAGGGGTGTGCAGGAGGCAGCCGATCAATGACTCTCTCTGATCATTGATGTTTCTATCTCTCTCTTCCTCTCCCTTCCTCTCTGAAATCAATAAAAACATATTTTTAAAAAAGAAAGAAAGAAAGAAACTGAGATCAGTCACTGGACAGAATGAAGTTAAAAAGACACCTGGTAATTCCCTAACATGAAACCTAGAACAACCTAGTCACTGGGTTTGCAGAGGGTACTGACAGAGAGGACGAGGGGTTGCGTCACGGGATGGAATCTTCTGGAAAACAACCACGAATGACGGCATGCTGGTGCACAGACAGAAAGCAGGTTTCAAAGAAAACTTCACTAAAAAACACACACAACTGCCGCCTCGGGGCCAGATGGGCCTCCTTACTCAGAGGAGCGGGGAGAAAGAGAAAAACGATGGAAAAAGATGAAGACACAGAAGGTGAGGGGTGGGCGGTGACCCGGCTTTCCGTCCTCAGTCCTCACCTTCTGGGCACCAGCGAAAGCATGATAGTAACAGGAGACATAAGTCATTAGGGCGCGCTCGTCGGGCCGGGCCGTGTCTACTACATCTGCGTGGAGAAAACAAGGTTAACTGCCCGACGTGCCCCCGCAGCGGGCTCCCCCGAGGCGCCTCTGGGGGCCGGAGCCGGGGACCTTCCCTGCACCCCACGCGCTCACGTCGTGGACACGGGCTCAAATCAAGGACGTCACCCCTGTAAAGGCACTCCCCCGCGCACGTCTGAGAAGTGCCCACGGAAATGAAGGGATTGCCGAAGGGAAGGGCACCGGCTCAGAGCCCGTCACGCCCGCGGCCTGCCTTGGCACCGATTCCACTGGGCGCACAGGGCGACGGCCCCGGAGACTCCCATCGCTGTGCCCGGGGCGGCCGGGGTCAGAGACCCTTCTGCAGGTGCATGCAGAACAGGGGCGCCCGCACACCTAAAGCGGGGCCAAACTCCAGAGGTTTGTGGCGGAAACCAGGTTCATGCCCTTTTAAAAGCACGAAGACAGCCCAGCCGGCGTGGCTCAGGGGTTGAGCATCAACCTATGAACCAGGAGGTCACGGTTCGATTCCCGGTCAGGACACATGCCCAGGTGCGGGCTCGATCCCGAGTGTGGGGCGTGCAGGAGGCAGCCAATCCATGATTCTCTCTCATCATGGATGTTTCTCTCTCTCTCCCTTCCTCTCTGAAATCAATAAAAACACGTTTTAAAAAATAAAACAATAAAAGCATGAAGACAGTAAGATGAGGCATTTCTGCAGCTTGTATCGCAGGTGACAGTTCCAATGAGCCCCCCGAAAATTCCCACATGGGGTACAGAGACCAACACACAACAGGAGGTCCGGTCAATGGCAGCCGGCGGGATGAGTGAGCTGGGGAGGGGACCAGGACACAACAGGACAATACGAGTGGCAGGAATAAGAGAAGTTAAGTCCGAGGGTCGGGGGCAAAGACGTGAAGGCTAACTCGGGGGCTTGGCTGGGCAGGTAGGCTCATCAACCCTCGCCACTCGCCTGTCAGTCAGAAGATTCCCATGAGAAATTACTCTACCAAGAAAATAATATCATTTTGGAGAATTTCCCTGAACCATTCAGAAAGATGAAGAGAAGTAATGGGAGACGGGGTGTACCACAGGGAGGAGGATATGAACAGCGTGATAGCATCCCATTGGCTGCAAAGGATGCACCGAATGGTGATGTGCCCTGAACAGGGCTCAGAGACCAAGGAGAAACTCAAGAACAAGAAGACTGACAGCAGGCCAGACGACGGTGAGCCTGACTGCCCTTGACCGTAGACAGTAGGGAGGCATGAGTGAAATGGAAGATGAATGTACTAAATGGCAACAGTTTTCTCCTCCCTTTCGTATCTTAGTTTTTGGGGTTTTTTTAATGTATTTGTATTGATTTCAGAGAGGAAAGGAGAGGGAGAGAGAGATGGAAACATCAATGATAAGAGAGAATCGTTGATCGGTTGCCTCCTGCACTCCCCCTAACGAAGACTGAGCCAACAACCTGGGCACATGCCCTAGACGGGAAATCAAGCCCTGGACCCTTTGGTCCACGGGACGACGCTCAGTCCACTGAGCTACACCAGCCGGGCAGTATCTTAGCTATTAATTCAAGTGAGTAAACGCTGGGTAGTTGTTACCGTATAGACAGGTCAACGGAGAGGCCGCACAAATTCAAACTTAGAGAGGAGAGGTGGAGAAAAAGGGAAAAGAATCTTTCTCTGATGCTTTATTGACTTTCTCCCTCGAAAGAGTTTGGAGAAACCATAAGTAGAATTAACACCTATAATACAGGTGTTTGATAAATGGTTACATTAATAAATAGGTAAAACTAGAATCTGAACGGAAAGATCGATGTTTCGTCCCCTCAAAAGATATGTGAAGTTTCCCCCCCCGGTTCCTGGCAATTTGACCTTATTTGAAAGCAGGGTCTTTGCAGATGTTCCATTAAGCTGAGATCCTTACAACAGGGGTGGGGAACCTCCGGCCCGCGGGCCATATAAGGCCTGAGAAATCATTTGGTCTGGCCCTGCCGAGGCATTAGGGATGAGTTAATGAAATGTTTGACTAAATATAGCAGGCTAATTTTTAAGTGGATAATTGTGTATGGCCCACGAATGATGTTATAAATATCCAAATGGCTCTTGGCAGGAAAAGGTTCCCCACCCCTGCCTTATAAAGAGGAAAGAGACAGACACAGAGGGAAGACGGCCACGGAGGGACGAAGAGTGGCGATACCACCCAAGCCGGGGGAGGCCTGGGTCCCCCTGAGGCTGTGAGGAGCCAGGAGGGTCCTCTCCTGGGGGGCGCGTGGCCCTGCCAACACCCTGGCTTTGACTAGAGCCTACAGAACCGTCAGCGAAAACAGTCCTGTTAAGCCACGCCGTTTCTGGTAATTTGTTACAGCAGCCGTAACGCAGTCACCAAAAAGGAGGAGAAATGGAAGATTGACTATAATCAACTTCTTTGCTTTTCCCAAAAGTGCAATTAGTGGGAGCAATGGGCCATCAGGGAATAATATTCACAACAAACATGGTAACCCAGGTTCCCCGAGTTCAGGAACCTTAATGCTAACCCCACTTACAGATCTCATCACTCCCCTCGGTAGCCAGGGTCTCGCTCACAGTAAGTGCTCAGTAAGTGTCTGCTGAGCAATGAGGGAGTCATGAGTAAGCGAGATGAATGAACGCGCATCCTCCACATCTGTGCTTTAAGCGGCATGTCATGTTTAGACTCGCGGGTTCATCGCATAGAAAGGGCGCAAAAGGCATCTGAAACCGTTCCCTGCGAGAGGGATGCTGAACCGCAAAGTACTTCGTTCTTTCCGATCTAGTTAAGCAACACTGAACTTGGGCTAATTACAAGTGGGACGTGGAAACTCGAGAGGTGCAATCTACTTGTCTGAGTCAATGCCTTCTAGTTGGAGGGAAGGACTTTTTCCTTGGGGAGTCTTAAGCACCTCACAAGATTTCTTTACTACAGTTGTCTCTACAGGGTAAGAAAATCTATGTTGTTAAAAAACTAAAATAGACCCTAACCAGTTTGGCTTGGTGGGTAGAGCATTAGCCTTCGGACTGAAGGGTCCCAGGTTCGATTCCGGTCAAGGGCATGTACCTTGGTTGTGGGCACATCCCTAGTAAGGGGTGTGTAGGAGGCAGTTGATCGATGTTTCTCTCCCATCGATGTTTCTAACTCTCTATCCCTGTCCCTTCCTCTCTGTAAAAAATCAATAAAATATAAAAATAAAAACACTAAAATAGGACGTTTTTCTTGGAGAATCGCAAACCAAAGCATCCTCTTTGCCAAAGCAGAACCTTTGACCAGCTCCTTTCACAGTAGTTTTGCTGGCTTTTCTTGTGTGTGTGTGCACATGGGGTTTTAAAAAATAATTTGTGAACAAGCTTCACGTGAAATCCTCTAATACGACTGAGGAACCCTAAGTGCTCCCGATGAAACCTGGCAGTCAAGTTTCACAGATCCCGGGGCGTGGCCACTGCACATGCAGCCCCCTGATGGCGTCCGCCCCGGCAGGTAACACGGCCTCTCACCTTCCGCATCCAGCATTTTGGGAATGTCCAGATGCTTCTCCGCAATCTCCATGGCCAGGTTGATGTTTCCTACTGGGTCATCCTGCAGGAGGGACGGCACATGCACATTTTTAAAGATGTGTTTTTGAACACTTAGAAAAGTGATTTAAACAAACCCACACAATCCAAGCCCAATGCAATTCATAACACGGAGGCTCTGCAGTGGGAGGGACGTGGCCAGGCATTTCCTCTGGGCAGGATCTGGAAGGTACCCGCGGAGAATTAGCCCGACACCCTCGTTTTAAATGTACGAAAGCACAGGGCTGAGGAGCAGGAAGCCTGCTCTCAGGTGAGCACCTGTCATGGACAAATGAAAATCAGTCTGTCTAGTATAATCCCCTCATTTTGCAAATAAAAAAAAGGTTAATTGGAAAATTTAGACACAGTCTGTATGTTTGAAACATTTTAAAAGCTCGGGGATAAAATATACGCTTTGAAAAGCTGAGCAACTCTGGTCGATAATTCCCTTAGGCGACCTTCTATCACAGTGCTGTGGGCCCAAACTCAGGAGGGCGGCGAGCTGGTGACAGCTGGCACGAGCATGCCAGCCAGGATACCAACAACCATGCATGCCACACAGGTGAGGCCAGCATGCAGAGGGGTGGCTTCCCCAGACACAGCAACGGGGTATGAAGGGCCAGCTAAGGACACCAGCCACGGGGAAGTGGCCCTGCTGGGCGTGGGCTGGGGGGCGCCCCATCCTAAACCCTAAACCTCACGCAGAGCAACTGTCCCCCACAAGGTGGACAGGCCCGGTTTCTTCCCTAGCACAGGTCACATTTTTTAATTCTTTGAAAGGAGGCGTCCAAAGACTATTTGAAAGGTAAGCACGCAGAAGCTTAAGCTTAAAGGGAGAACGAACATTTCCTAAGTTTGGTTTTCCGAAGAGAGCAAACCCAAAATCAAATCCTCCAACTCCGTTTCTGAGGCTGCAACTAATGTCTGCATCCACAGGGAGATAATTACGAAACGTCCCTCGTGTGGGAGACAAGTTAATCCGTGCTCAGGTTCAAGGCCTTCCATAAAGGCAAAGGGCCTTGAGAAAGAAGGCGGGAGGGGTTGACCCTCCCCACAAATGCACGCTTCACTCCTCCCCTCCACAATCTAGGGCTGTGAACTCTAACAAACAGACCTTCAGCCTCCGAGTAAGTCAAGCCCAAGCAACCAATACTTGATTTGGGCAAAGAGGGTGGCTGGCACTGGGTCTTGTCCTGCCCTCATGGTGACAAGGAACGCTTCCCTTGGCCCAGCTGTGTTCACGGGAGCCAGCCTCCCCCCCGCCTTTGTGGGGCTCCGGGCTGCATGTGTGGGAGGTGGGGGGCTCGGGGCTGCATGCACGAGGGGGCTCGGAGCTTGACCACATTCTGGGTGGGTGGACTGGGGATGCCGACCTTGTTCAGCTTGGAGTAGTCAATGAGGTCGGGCCGGTGCCGGTGGATGAGCGCGCAGAGTCCCAGGCCATCCTTCCAGCTGCGTCACGTGGAGAACAGGACACGAGTCAGTGTGAGCAGAGAAGGCGGCAGGGTCTGCACGCCCGGACCTTCAGGCTGAGTGACCCCACTGCTTAATGTCCGACTTAATGCACCCAAGGCCCCAGGGACCGCCTCCCTCCCCTCCCAGCAACGTGTGTCCCTTCCTCGAATGCCAGTCTTCTTTCCGGAGTCCGCACGGACTGCCACCCCCTGGGTGCCCGCTTCCCATGTTCAGCTCCGGGCCCCCCTTGCCTGGCCCCCTTCCCACTGCCTCCTGGGCTGGTTCTGTGCTGGGAGCACCGGGAGGGACCAGGAGGAAGACAGCCGGCGCCTCTGTCCCTGGCCCTCCTGCCCTCTTCCTTCAGGCTCTCCTGGACCAGAGTCGGCCCGCTGGCCACGCACAGGGATGCAGACCCTGAAATGCCCTCCGAGGGTCCTCACACTCCTAAAAGGCCACTCTTGGTCCCAGGTACCCTCTGTCTTTTCCCCATAAAGCAACTTTTTAAATATATTTTTATTGATTTCAGAGAGGAAGGGAAGGAGGGAGAAACATCAATGATGACAGAGAATCACTGATGGGCTGCCTCCTGCACGCCCCAACTGGGGATCAAGCCTGCAACCGGGCATGTGCCCTGACGGGGAATCGAACCGTGACCTCCTGGTTCAGAGGATGATGCTCAACCACTGAGCCACGCTGGCCGGGCTCCTACTTCACTTGAATTGCAACACACGAAGCTGATTCGGGAGCAGGACTGGGGTGTGGCCAGGCCCGGGGATCTCAGACCTGCTGTGGTCTCTCCTCCCCACTGAGGAGCCACCCTGCACCATCTCCCGGGTGGGGTGCAGGCCCAGGAGGGCGGCTTCTCACCCCCCCCCCCCCATGTCCTGAAGGCCGTCTGGCGCCACAAACCACTCACTCACATACAGAGCTGTGTTACCAGCATCCCTCACCGGAGTCACATGGTTTCCCTGCGAAACCCTAACCCTAGAGTCATAGTCCTGCTACAAACATGAATGCCCTCAGCGAGAGGAGCAAACACGGGTGCAGACACACACGGCACCCCGCCCCCTGCCCGGGGCCCCCCCGAGCTCACCTGGTGTGGAAGTTCTGAATGTTGACGTTTCGGTAAGGAGCGGTTTTCCGCTGACACCACAGCAGCAGGCCTTCCTTGGCAGAGGTTTCTGGAAGGACAGCCAAGAGGAGTGTCCCCAGGCACAGGCTCACCATGTCACTCGCCCAACTGTGGGCTCCCTCCCAGGGGCCAGCGCGTCTGGGCGCGAGGACAGAGATGGAGGCTGTGCCTGGGGACACTTAGGGACTCAAAGCGGACCGGGCGGTGCGGCGGCGAATTATGACGTCACACACATAAAACCAGACTTCGGGGCCCCGGGGACTCACCTTCCTGTGAAAACTGTTTAAGTGTGTACAGTTTATGACGCCACGCACCCGTCATTCACCTCGTGTATAATTTATGTTCTAAGGGAAACGGAATTCAGAGGCCACCTGTCCCAAATGTGTGCCCTTATCCAGAGATTTTATACTGAAGGTTTTTATTAGTGAATTTCAAGTTCAGCCACTTGAGTTTTGACCAAGTTAACTCCCCCACCCCCACCGCCCCACCTCCACCCCCATGGTACCATGAAGCTATGTGGCTCAGACTCCGGCTGCTGGGAGCACAGAGCAAGCACGGATGCCCCAGCTGCCACCCCCCTTCCCTCCCAGCTGCCACATCCCTGCCCTCTCCAACTACACCCCTGCCCTCCCATCTGCCTCACCCCTGCCTTCCCAGCTGCCACACCCTCGCCCTCCCCAGGCACACTTCCTCAGGCTGCTCCTGCCACAGGTGCAACTGCTCTGAGAGCAACTTGGGCTGAAGGACACCCCACCAGCCACGCTCCACTGCAGAATGGGACCCTTCCTCCCCAAGCCCTCCCTCCTCTTCTCCAGCACAGGTGTCAGCCAAGCGCTTTGGCCTGAAGGCTCCCTCTGGCATCATCTGCTCTCCCACTTTCTCCTCCACAGGCCTTTCCCCAACAAATCTCGTACATTTCTGTATGGACTGAATGTATGCCCCCCCCCAAAAAAAAAATCCATATTTGAAGCCCTAATCACCAGGGATGGTATTTTAGAGACATAGCCTTTGGGAGGCACTAGGGTTAGATGAGGTCACAAGGGTGGGGCCCTCATGATGGGATTAGTGCCATTCTAAGAAGAGAGATCAGAGTGCTTGCGTGCACATGCACAAGTACTGTCTGTCAGTCTGTCTCTCCCTGCTACATGAGGACACAGCAAGAAGGCAGCCATTTATCACCCAGTCGAGGGCTTTCAACTGTGAGAAAATACATGTCTGGCATATAAGCCACTTGGTCTGGTATTAGACAGCATCTGGCACTTGCTTCTGGCAGACCCAAACAGCTCCTCCAAGCCACTTACATGACCTGGGATTCTGCCTATGCTTACGTTTTACCAACTTAGATTCTAAGTCTTAGAAAGTCCCTGTAAACATGTGGACTCTTACCTAACACTGGCCTTCCATTTTAGCAAGGGCTTGAAGTTGATTTTTTTTTTTTTTCAAATCACAATAAGTATTCTGTAATTCAGTGATGGGCAACCTTTTGAGCTTGGTGTGTCAAACTTCGCCAAAAAACTGAGCATAACTCGGGTAGTGTGTCACTTTGAGGAAAAAACTAACTCCAAGACTCTAGTCGCAAATGTTTCATCCTCCGGAGCAGCAAATGTTTCATCCTCGGCATGCGGCCGCGTGTCATCAGAAATGGCTACGCGTGTCAGTGCTGACACGCGTGTCATAGGTTCGCCATCACTGCTGTAATTATTTATTTCAATTGTGATAAATAGTTTAGACTTTTCTTTGACCTAAAACCCAGTTGAAACAAACACACTCCCCAAGTCTCCTGTGCTGGAAGAATAATTTGAACAATTCCTGCTCGTGTCTCTTGTCTAGCAAATTCTTGTTCAGGAGCAAGAGGAAGTTCTAAGACCTTATTAGTATACTAGAGGCCCGGTGCTTGAAATTTGTGCACTCCGGAAGGTCCCTCAGCCCCGCCTGCACCCTCTCGCCGTCTGGGAGCCCTTGGGGGATGTCTGACTGCTGTGGAGGTGGGAGAGGCTCCCACCATCACCACTGCACTAGCCAGTCGTGAGCCCAGCTCAGGGCTTCTGGCTGAATGTATGCTCCCCCCACCCCCCAAAAAAATCCCACAGGGGGACCGCACTGACCACCAGGGGGCAGCTCCTGTGTTGAGCATCTGCCCCCTGGTGGTCAGTGCTCGTCATAGCGACCGGTCATTCCGCAGTTTGGTCGATTTGCATATTAGCCTTTTATTACATAGGATTAACTGGTGGAGATGTTGAAATGTGCAACTCCATACCCAGCTGTGCTGCTCTCTATAGCTGCTTGCCTTTGGGTCCTGCCCAACGTAGTGAATAAGAAAAAGCGCATCACGAGGAAATAAAACTATGTTTTTATAGTTAAGTGAAAATTAGGTTAGGAAAGTAAACACCTAAAGCCGATCGATAGAATCTTGTAACTGCTACGGAAGCTTGTTGTACAGGCCACTGAGTTTCCCTGGTTTCTTTCTGTTTGTGTCTGAATGAGGAGCGCCATTCTCTCCCTGTTTAATCGAAGCGGGCTCTCTCCAAGTCCGTTTCCACGTGTTCAGCAAAGGTCAACAGCCTGTGCCAAGTATGTCTGCGCCTGTGAACACGCCACTCCCCACAGGTGCAGGTGGAACCCGAAACACCGCCGTTTGGCACAAGGACGTCCACTCACAAAACCCCGATCATGGGTGTAAAAACCGCATTGTAAGTAGGCAGTGTCGTTTGTCATTCCGCCATGAAAACCCGTATGATGCACCCGGGAACCCCATGGACTTCCGTCTGGACGGCCCTCACCAACAGCTATATTAATCTCACACCTATTTCTTGGGAGAGGCCCACCATTCTGTTAAAGGGACCTGGCTCCTTAGAGAATTCCGTTGCAGCCCAGCCAGTGTGGCTCAGTTGGTTGGAGCGTCCGCCCGTACCCCAAAGGGTCCCAAGGTCCTTCCTTCAATCACATAGGTGACTGTTCGATTTTAGAACACCAGATTCAAACATTAACTTGTAAGCTCCGCTTACAAAGTGCTCGATTTTAACCACGTCTTTACCTTCAACTGAAATGTCCTGAATGGCAAAGCGGAGAATGATGGTCCAGATCATGCCCAGCGTCATCTTCACGTTGCCGTCCACAATTTCTTTAGAGGAAAGAAAAGCCAACAACAGACTAGTGTAAAGATAACACAATCAGAACCTTGCAGTGTTCCTGTAAGTTATGCCTCCCATACGTCTTGGCTTCAGATCTTCTGGAAAAAATACATATGGAAAGACCAGCTTATGTTTCCATAGGTGTCGAGGTGTGCCTGGTTAAAAATTCTTAACCAACGTGTCCTGTTTAAATGAATTCTGAGTTAATAACAAGTACAAAGCTTACCTATGCATAATCACTAAAAGCAATGCATGAGTTTCCAAAGTTTAAAGATGAGATGAGCTAAAGTTCTAAATATACTCGTGCCCTTTTTCCTTGGGAGGGGGGGTACATTCCAAGGACCCAGTGGATGCCTGAAACCGAGGCCAGTGCTGACCTCTATACATCACACCCTTTTCACGTAACGAATGCACCTTCTCTTTGGTGTATCCGAATTGCCAGCGCCACCACGCTCACGCTTCTGGGCCATGACTAAGGGTAACCTGAACCCAAGTGGACCCGAGAACCACTGGGCTAAGTGACTGACAGTGGGGAGCGCAGACAGCGTGGAGATGAGGGCCAAAAGGATGATTCCCATCCCAGAATGGAGTGGGACAGAGCAAGACTCACCACACTTCTCAGAACGCTGTATACTGTAAAATGTATATATTGCTGCCCAGCTGGCATGGCTCAGTAGTTGAGCGTCAACCTATGAACCAGGAGGTCAAGGTTCAATTCCCAGTCAGGGCACATGCCCGGGTTGCGGGTTCGGTCCCCAGTGTGGGGCGTGCAGGAGGCAGCTGATCCATGATTCTCTCTCATCACTGATGTTTCTACCTCTCTCTCCCTCTCCCTTCCTGTCTGAAATCAATAAAAATATATTTAAAGAAAATAAAAAATAAAACTGATATATTGCTCATTTCTGGAATTTTCCATTTAATAGTTTTAGACCATGGTTGACCGTGAAAAGTGAAACGGTGGATATGGGGGGACCACTGTAACGACATACAGAGAGCACAGGCTCATCGTCAGCCTGGTCCTTCCTCCAGCCCCCGGCTGGCAGGTTCATGGGACACGTGTGTATCATGAGAGGCACGTTTGTCTCGGCTCCTGCCTCACTGACAGGGACTCCCTTTCTCCTCCCGAGAATAAAGAGGTCACTTCCTTCCTATTGATTGGTTCTCACCGAGCATCGTTGGGATGCACATGTCCTTTCTCACTCCTGCACTCTGAAGAGGATGGCATTATATTTGCCTCCGTTCTCTTTACAGAAAACCCCAGAGCCTGGTCCGCCACACCGTCTCTTCTCATCTCTCTGTGCTCAGAGCCTGGCGGGGAGCCTGACCCACACGGACATCCAGCGCAGGCCCACCATCCCCCCGCGACGTCCCTGCGGCCGCTCACCTTCCGCCCCGATGGACACCAGCTTCACGCCTTTGCTGGCAATGTAATCCAAGGCTTTGTTGACATTGGCGATTTTGTGGAAGCGCATTTTTCCTCGGTCGGGTTTGGGCAGCCTTTCCCCTGCCGGATGAAAACCCATCAGTGTAGACAGAGAAAGCAACCCCCGATGCAGAATCAAAATGCCAACATTCAGCCTGGCCGTGCGGCTCAGTGTTTGAGCATCAACCTATGAACCAGGAGGTCATGGTTCGATTCCCGGTCAGGGCACATGCCCCGGTTGTGGGCTCCATCCCCAGTGTGGGGCGTGCAGGAGGCAGCCGATCCATGATTCGCTCTCATCATTGATGTTTTGCTCTCTCTCTCCCTCTCTGTAATCAATGAAAAAATATATATATGAAATAAATAAAAAGGAGCAGAGAGGGCAGCACAGTAGGCCGCCATATACATGTCACTTTTTCTTATACTTCGTTATGAGGCGGGTGATATGAACACTACCCTAACGTGTCAGTTGTGAACAGAATCCACTCCCTTTTTGAACAGAACAACCCGGGCCGCCTGCCCTCACAGAGGCTTTCCTTCCCAACAGCACCGTGTTCTTGCCAGCGGGTTCCCAGGGAAGGTTCGCTGCAGCCTCTGTACCTGGGCCATGCCGCTCTCACGCAGGCGCATGCGCGCGCACGCACACACGCAGACGCACGCACATGCGGACGCACGCACACGCATGCGCACGCGCAGACGCACACACGCACACGCGGACGCACACGCGCTGCCCGGGGTGGGGCACCCACAGACCTGAGATGACTTCCAGCAGCAGCATGAGCTTCAGGCCGTTCCTGAAGTCCTCCTCGATGTTCTCGATCTGGGTGCCGGCTTTCCGCAGGTGCGAGTTACACCAGGCCGTGAAGGTCTGCAAGGGGACAGGTGGCTCAGCACGGGCACAGGGGCACGCGCGCCCCGGGGACCACGTGCGGCCAATCAAACCAATTTGCAGTACAGGCCCACAGGGGCACGTGCTCCCGGGGAACACGTGACGCTCACCGCGGGCACACGCTCCACGGGGAACACGTGAGGTCAATCACAGCACACTGGGGCACACCCCCCACGGGGAACACGTGGGGCTCAGCACGGGCGCACACCCCACAGGGAACAAGTGCGGCCAATCAAACCAATTTGCAGTACGGGCACACAGGGGCACGTGCTTCACGGGGAACACGTGCAGTTCAGCTTGGACACAGACTTCAAGGGGACCACGTGCGGCTCAGCACGGGCCCACGCTCCACGGGGAACACGTGCGCTCAGCACGGGCGCACACCCCACGGGGACCGCGTGCGGCACAGCCAGGCGCACGCTCCTGGGGATCACGTGCAGCTCGCACGGGCACAGACTTCACGGGGACCACGTGTGGCCTCTCATGCGTGCTGAGGGGGCCTAAGAGGCTAGCGCTCCTTGGGCATCAAACAAAATGTAGTGCAAAATGATTGTTTGAGGCCCAAGGGCGAGGTTTTAGTGAAATGTCCTCTTTCGTAGAACCAACACCTTTTACTGGGTGCACCAACCTGAGGACTTTCGCCTTCGGTTTGAAGAGAAACCTTCTGAAATCCTTTTGTATCTCAGGGAACGTGAACTAAATCAGGACGCACTTAGCGTACACAACAAACACCAGCCTGTCTGCAAAATGGATGACTAAATCGTGTGTACACGCTGCTCAGATGTCGTACTTTGGAGCAGAGGTGGGTGGTATGGGGTAGCAGAAAGGGGAGACAGGGAGGGACCCCTCACCACTTACTACGCATTACCCCGGAGGAACAGCAATGTTAACTTAGTAACTAAGCCAATCGAACCAATTTGCAGCAACATCGATCATTAAAAAGTTAATAGCAGCCTTGGCTGGCGTGGCTTAGCGGTTGAGCGTCGACCTTTGAACCAGGAGGTCACAGTTCGATTCCCGGTCAGGGCACATGCCCGGGTTGTGGGCTCCATCCCCAGTGGGGGGTGTGCAGGAGGCAGCCGATCCATGATTCTCTCTCATCATTGATGTTTCTCTCTCTCCCCTCCCTCTCCCTTTCTCTTTGAAATCAATAAAAATATATTTTTTTAAATTCGTACCAGTGGCAACAATAACCTCCTGGCACAGACCTGGACTGCAAGACGATTAGACGCGGCCCTGCCCTGAGGGCTCGAGGTCTAGTCAGGTTAACAAGTTTCCCGCAATCTTCAGAAGAGAGGTAGGTGGACAGCATACGAAGTGGCATCCAAAGTCATTCTGTTTATTTTTCAAGCGTCTTTTAACTTGGCTTCCACTTGGGCACGATCTCCTGCCAGAACCAGATTAGAAACCCTCCTGGCAGCTGCGGGCTAAGAATGCACACTGTCCCCGCGTCTCGCAACAGCTGCTGGGCTCGGGAACAAAGTGCCCGCAGGCGACACGGGGCGGAGGCGCACAAACAGGCCCAGTCAGAGGCGGAAAATGAACCTCTCACAAGCAGGCTGTTCCAGGGACGACCACAAGCGGACCGTTCCCATAAAAATGATTTTTTTTCTGGGTAATAAAGAGGATTTTCAAATCTGACTAAGAGTCCCTTATTGCAACGAAAATGTGATGGCATTACATTCAAGGGCCAAAAGAAAATAGAGACTTTTTCTTGGATTTGCAACAATAAAATTCCCCCCGACAGCCTACACTGATCTTTACTTTCCCTAATACACAAGCAAATTTTAGTCAGGTCTAAACAGGAGAAAGAGTCTAAGAATGTGTAACCCATTTCCTCGGCTCAAAATTCAAGTGGGCCCGGCTGGTGTGGTTCAGTGGTGGAGTGTCGACCTTTGAACCCGGAGGTCATTGTTCGATTCCCATCAATAAAAACATTTAAAAAAAGAAATGGAGTCAAACAGGAGGTATGTACGTAGGAGAGAGTTAATTCTAAGGATCTTGCATGTGCTGCCAGCCATGACCAGATGTCTTGGACGTCCATCTGGGGCCTGAATGTCCTCAAAACTGTCACAAGCATCTAACGCCACAGTGAGCAGCCCTTCCATTCCCCGCCCACAAAGCCCTGCTTAGCCTCCCAGATCCTGCGAGATAACAGCGCAGGCGACAGCTCCCTTTAGCAATCCCTCAAAATCTGAAGCCTGGCTCTGTGGCCAGCTCCATGTCAGGTGTGGACAAGTCAGCTCACCTCCCCTGTAGCGTATCTCTTCCCCAGAGGGCTGCACTATTTTTTAAAAATACGTTTTGTTTTGTTTTTATTTCAGAGAGGAAGGGAGAGAGAGAAACATCAATGATGAGAGAGACGCATTGATCAGCTGCCTCCTACATGCCCCCTACTGGGGATTGAGCCCGCAACCCAGGCATGTGCCCTTGACCAGGAATTGAACCGTAACCTCCTGGTTCCTAGGTCAACGCTCGACCACTGAGCCACACCAGCTGGGCTCAATTCTGCCTTCTTCACCCTCGGGCCACCTGAAGAACCCAGCACCCAGCAGATGCAGCTCAATTCACATATACAGAATCAGTGCCCATTCAACTCTTCCACACTTCACGTTTAAACGGTGACAATTCCCATCATTACTTCACTGAGGCCTCAACAGGACCTAACCACTGCTTTTCACTTGGGTTCCAGGGAAACGCACAAACACAAGTGCCATCACGCAAAGACAAAGTAAGAAAGGAGGCAGCCTTTCCCGGCGGTTCACCCCAACAAATTCTGCCTGCACGCAGGATTTCAGATCTCTTTCTGCCAGTGTCAGGATGCCCAACAGCCTCAATGAAGGGGCATGAAGGCCACCAACATCGCCAGCAGCAGGTGCCCGGGACCCAGTGGCATCAGTAAGTATGTGTTAAATAGCATCTTATTTGTCAGACTTTCTGGGACAGATCAGCAAGAACATCAATCAGATTTTTTTTAAGTGCTTTTATTGATTTTTTTAGAGAGAGAGGAGAGATAGAGAGATAGAAACATCAATGATGAGATAGAATCATTCTCCTGCACGTGCCCCCACTGGTAATGGGGGTTCGAGCCCACAACCTGGGCATGTGCCCTGACCGGGAATTGAACCCGCGACCTCTTGGTTCCTGGGTTGATGCTCAACCACTGAGCTATACCGACCGGGCATCAATCAGATTTTTTTTTTAATATATTTTATTGATTTTTTACAGAGAGGAAAAGAGAGGGATAGAGAGTTAGAAACATCGATGAGAGAAAAACATCGATCAGCTCCCTCTTGCACACCCCCTACTGGGGATGTGCCCGCAACTAAGGTACATGCCCTTGACCGGAATCGAACTTGGGACCCTTGAGTCCACAGGCCAACGCTCTATCCACTGAGCCAAACCGGTTTCGGCAGATTTTTTATTTATTTTCTATTTTTTTAAGTATGTTCTTACTGATTTTTAAAGAGGAAGGGAAAGGGATATAGGGATAGAGACATCAATGAGAGAGAAAGACATAATCCGCTGCCTCCTGCATGCCCCCTACTGGGGATCCAGCCCACAACCCGGACATATGCCCTGAACAGGAATCAAACCAGTGACCTCTTGGTTCCTGGATGGACACTCAACCACTGAGCCACACCGGCCGGGCCAATCAGATGTTTCAAATTGAAAAGAGAAAAAAAAAAAGATGGAGGAGCTAAAAATCTGCATCTGCTCAAGTTTCAGGCTTTTAAAAAGGATTATTACCATGTCAACCTTAACTACAGAAGCCTTAAATGTTCCAAAGGACTCTCTCGGTTATCTTGCCAAAAAAAGCGCAACCTTGTGAAAAAGGAAAGGCAACCTCGAGGCTGAGGGCATCTAAAAATAGGACGGGGCTCCGGGATGAGACTGTAGGCGAGCAGGTTAAAGGCAGCTGGAGGCGAGGCCCTCGCGGGCCTGTTTTTACTCAGAAATGCCACGCCAGGAATTTTAGGCTCCGACCGCCGGGCTCATGGACCAACGCCATTTAGTTCCCGAGCTGTTTGGAAAACATAAAGGAAAGTAAAATTCTGAGGCTGGCTAACAGGAGGAAAAAAAATGCTTCTTGGGGTTTACAACAAAGCCGAACGTAGCCCAGACTCACTCTGGTTAAAGGAATGGCCTCTTGGATATGTGGCATCTAATCCCTAACTCCCAGAAAGGGTGGAGCAGATTGAAGCTGTGGGTTTTGGAAAGAGGAAATGGCTAATGAGGATACACACACACACACACACACATACACATATATACATTTATATGTATGTATATTCTATAATAATAAAAGGGTAATATGCTAATTAGACTTTTCATCCTTCCAGACGAAGCTGGGGCTGCGAGGGAAGCCTGGGTCCCGGGTGCCAGAGGGAAGCTGGTGCCAGCAGCCAGGGGGAAGGAAGGCCTACTCTTGCACGAATTGCATGCATCGGGCCTCTAGGATATAAATAGGTAGGTAGGTAGGTAGGTAAGTATGTAGATAGATATAGATAGATAGATAGATAGATAGATAGATAGATAGATAGATAGATATAGATAGATAGATATAGATATATAGATATTCTTTTTTTTTTTATTTCAGAGAGGAAGGGAAAGGGGTAGAGAGAGAGACACACATCAATGATGAGAATCATGGATCTGCTGCCTCCTGCACGCCCCCTATTGGGGATCGAACCTGCAACCAGAGCATGTGCCCTGACAGGGAATTGAACCGTGACCTCCTGGTTCATAGGTTGACGCTCAACCACTGAACCACACCGGCTAGGCCCACTTGAATTTTGAACTAAGGAAATGTATTACCCATGTCTGTTTTTCATAGTTATGTCATGATTTTACCTTAAAGAATTATCTTCCCCCGCTCGTAACATAACTCACTTTATTAAGCACTCAGGCAGGCGTGCAGATGAGAGAGAAACATGGCACAGGTTTAGAGTCCTTGTTCTAAAAAGAGGCCCAAGATTCAAATAAGCTAAAATGTTTACTATTCCAGTCTAATTTTATCGATTTTGATGCAGACACATAGTAATTGGTACATGAGAGTGATACACGGAACTAACCGGAGTCCATCGCTAGTGGATCTTAAATTACAGTGTGCCCTCTCGTCCTGTGGAAATGACAACTGTCTTCGGTCTCGGCTTACTGCATTCCTTTTCCATGGCAAACGCTTCGTCTAAGATCCCACATGTGTCCCCATGTTCCCTCTTACATGGGTCTCCATAAATAATACTGCGTTTGGGTTGAATTATTTAGAATTGCTCGCGGTTTCATAAAGATCCTACATTGATCTAGAAGCTAGTGGTTTGCCATCTGTTCATGTCTTCCCTGCTCAAGAAAATATTCTACAATCATTTCATTACCACTCTCAGGAGTCCTTATTACTCATCCTCCTAATTCTTTTTAATATTTTTTTCATTTTTTTTCAGAGAGAAAGGGCGAGGAAGAGGGAGAGAGAGAAACATCAATGATGAGAGAGAATCATGGATCGGCGGCCTCCTGCACACCCTCTTCTGGGGATCGAGTCTGCAACCCGGGCATGTGCCCTGACCAGGAATTGAACCGTGACCTCCTGGTTCATAAGTTGACGCTCAATCAGCAAGCCACACAGGCTGGCTCATCCTCCTAATTCTTACTTTTCAGCTGCAATTACTCATCCTGACATCTCTGTAACCCTCGGGGTAGAGTGAGGTGAGGCAGCAAGGACATCAGACATTTCTGTGAGCCACTGACATCTCAGGCTAGTTTGCAACCCAGGAGGTCTCTACATTAATTCCAAGGGGTGTTTTGAAATTCTTGAAACAAAAATCTTAATTATAAAAAATATGTTTAACAGCCTGGCTGGCATGGCTCATCAGTTCGATTCCCAGTCAGGGCACATGCCCGGGTTGCAGGCTCGATCCCCAGTGTGGGGCACACAGGAGGCCGCCAATCAATGATTCTTGATCATCATTGATGTTTCTTTCTCTCTCTCTCTCTCTCTCTCTCTCTCTCTCTCTCTCTCTCTCTGTCTCTCTCTCTCTCTCCCCCCCCCCCCCGTCTGTGAAATCAATAAAAAAATACATTTTTTTAAAAAGATAACAGCATTCTCTTCTAAAGAACAGTTCATGATCTTGATGAAACTCTCCATTTTAACTATTAAATGGAAAAAAAAAAGAGTTAAGATTAGAAATAGGCAGATTCCTCGCAAACTATTTTAAGGCTGGAGGCATATGTTAAACTAACCAATCAAGCATCTTCAGAACCAGTCGAAGTCATTTTTGCTCTAAAAGGTGAAAAATAAAATAAAATAACGGGAAGCCTAAGAGCCACATGAAAGCCCTTGGAGCCTGGTCCTCTGAGCTCTGCGGCACCCCGCGGCCAGGCGCCCGACTTAGCCACGGGCCAGCTCTGTGGGGTCACACCTGCCTCCCCCACGCTGGCAACCGGCGTGGAGAATTCCTGTGAGGACTTTCTGGTAAGCAAGCCTTTAAGCCTCCCCGCAAACAGCCGTGCATACGACCGATCCTGAGCCGAGCTTCCCAAAATAACTTGTTCCCTTGGAGCCCCGGTAATTATGTGCACGAAGTGGTTCTGTGACTGGCAGGCCCAACTGTGGCTCGGTTTTGGGCAGTGGCAACATTCACTGGGCTTTCACCAGTCTCTTCTTTTAAAAAAAAAAATACATTTTTATTTTACTGATTTCAGAGAGGAAAAGAGGGACAGAAACATTAATGATGAGAGAGAATCATTGATTGGCTGTCTCCTGCACACCCCAGACGGGATGGAGCCCACAACCTGGGCATGTGCCCTGATTGGGAATGGAACCGTGACCTCCTGGTTCATGGGTCGATGCTCATCCACTGAGCCACACCGGCCGGGCTCATCATTCTCTTCTTGAGGATGAAATCAAGCTTAAAGAAAGGCACACGGATGTCTCCCCAGCCCCAGCCCAGCCCAGCCCCGCAACTGGGGAAGACGCTAGTACTACACAGACAGTAAAATAAGTATTCTTTAATTCAAGTTCATCATCCGTTACTATTTTCAGGGACCCAAATACATGGCAGCCTACACAGAGGGATTAAGCATCATTAACAACAAAACAGCTCTCAGCTCCACGCCCCTTTCTCCGGCCCCGTGTTACGGACAGAGCACACAGTTCTTCTTCTTCTTTTTTATTTTTTTAAATCCTCACCCAAGGATATTTTCCCATTGATTTTTAGGGAGAATGGACAAGAGAGGGAAAGACAGAGAGAAACAACAATGTGAGAGAAACACATCAATGGGTTGCCTCCTGCACGAGCCCCAAACAGGGCCCGGGCCGGGAAGGAGCCTGCAACCAAGGTACGTGCCCTTGACCGGAATCAGACTTGGGACCCTTTGGTCCGCAGGCCGAAGCTCTATCCACTGAGCCAAACCAGCTAAGGCCAGAGCCCACAGTTCTAAGCCAGCAATAGCCCCCCAGCAGGTGCGCCTACAGGTGTCCTCAACATACGGGAAGAGCTCTGGGTGACAGAAGGATTTGTACAATCAGGGAAGCCGGACCTCGCCAAAGCTCCTACCCACTCACACGGGAGGGCCCCAGACTGAGATCTCCTCCATCAAGATCTTCCCTGGGGCTCATGCTGAATGAGGCTGTTGACAAAAATATATACTAAAGTGTCCGTATCCTGAGCCATTTCAGACTATTATTCGTATATTACTAGAGGCCCGGTGCACGGGGCCCCTGCTGGCACCCACCTTGGCTGGCCTGGGGCCTGCAGGCTGGGGGCAGCTCCTGCATTGAGCATCTGCCCCCCAGTGGTCAGTGCCTGTCATAGCGACCGGTCATTCAGCCAATAGTTCCACCATTTGGTCGATTTGCATATTAGGCTTTTATTATATAGGATTATATAGGATAGTATAAAACCCATAAATATAGGCTTCTATATTGTAGCATAAAGTGACCTGGTAGGCAACGTGGCAAAACGCCAACACTACTTTTCTCTAGGGTCTGCGTTTTCTATAGTGAACACCTATGACTCCTGCGATCATTTCAAAACATGTCTGTAAACTGTAACTGGGAAGCGTGCATACAATTTGTGAGCCCACGTTCTTTGCTCATCCCTGGTTATCTGTGACAAGAAGGGACTCCAGCTTTGAGCTCCCCACTCAAAGCAGGAAAAGCAATGGTCACAGGAGCAAAGAGAGGACCAGACCAATAGGCCTGGAGGAGGTCACAGGGTCAATTTATCAGATCAGTTTGCAGGAGGAGAGAATACATCCCGTCAGGGCTGACTTCACACGTGGGCAGAGAGAGCTAAACCATCCACATTCACAGGATGCTAAGGGCGTCCCTTCCGCTTTCTTAGACAAAAGTGCTTTCTTCCCACAATTCTTCTCCTCCTGTTTGCCTGACATCCTGGAATTAGTTACCTGCGTGGGGGAATTAGTTACCTAATTCCAGTTGGGAGGGCAGTTGGGAGGGACCAGGCCTGCAAGGGAGGGCAGTTGCAGGGGACCAGACCTTCAGGGGAGGGCAGTTTT
This sequence comes from Cnephaeus nilssonii, assembly GCF_951640355.1. Classification (NCBI taxonomy): domain Eukaryota; kingdom Metazoa; phylum Chordata; class Mammalia; order Chiroptera; family Vespertilionidae; genus Cnephaeus; species Cnephaeus nilssonii. Next base: position 14,753,242 of record NC_137094.1, read on the forward strand.
GGGCGACCAGGCCGGCAGGGGAAGGCAGTTAGGGGCAATTGGGCCGGCAGGGGAGGGCAGTTAGGGGTTACTGTCTTGGAAAGGTCACCTTTAAATATCGGCGATCTCCTTACTGCTGCTTCTGCGTGTAGCTGACCATGGCTAGGGTCCTCTGCCCTTCCGCATTGCCCATCCTTGCCTCAGTCTTAGGCTCCATCAGCAAGCTGGATCTGTCCCTTCCCACCTCCGTGCCTGGTTCTCCCCAACACCCAAAATACAGAGAAGGGATATTTTCAAACACCTTACAACAAAACACTTAAAGGACAATAATAATAAAGTAGTCCATTCCTTTAATTTTTATAAATGGTAAAATAGAAGGAAAAAAAAGAAACCTATCTTGGGGTTACAGTCTCCACTCAGCACGTGAAGATGAAACAAACCTAACTTTGGTCCGTAATCCTGACACATTGTCAATGGTCTTGCTCAGGAAAGCTAGCAATGGCCATTCCAGGTGCAGGAGGATTCACGTCACAGACCTGAGCACGAACCGTCAATCATTTCCTGCAGCTTTTAACTTCCGGTGGAAGCATAACTTAGCTCAGGAGCTAACAGATACCCCATGTTCCACGGGGCCAAGACCCCGGGGTGCTGTTCCAGCAAGTAAACCCATTCAAACCCCACATTCAGGCTGATGGGTGAGTGCCAGTGGAACAGGCAGGGGATATTTCTCCAGGAAGAAAAGCAAAGACATCCTGACAGCTCAGTGGTTCCAAGTCATCGACCTATGAACCAGGAGGTCAGGGTTCAATTCCTGGTCAGGGCACATGCCCGGGTTGCGGGCAGGATCCCTGGTGTGGGGCATGCAGGAGGCAGCCGATCAATGGTTCTCTCTCATCATGGATGTTTCTCTCTCTCCCTCTCCCTTCCTCTCAAAAAAAAAAAAATAGGTGAAACTATCCCTAGTTTCTGAGCTAGAAAACTGTGGGGAGGGAAGGTGTGTATGGGTGTGTGTGTGTGTGGACTCACACAGATACATGTGTGTGCAAAACATGTTCCCCGACATCTGTAGAGAGACCAATCTTTTGTCCCATGATGCTCCTTCCTTTGAGATGTGTCGAGCACTGCAGCTAGCCCGCTTTACCTCATCTCTGCTCTCTGTTCTTTCTGGAAGAATCAGTGCTGTTCCCAGGGAGACGGGTACGGTCCAGACTGTGCTCCAGCGCTCTCCGCATCCACTCCTCTGCTCAGCACGGCAGCGCCCACCCCCTCCAGCTCCCGTTTCTGTGGGTGTCCCAGCTGCGCCACGGCAGTGCCTTCTGACAGTTTCCGAAGCTGCGTTCACCAGGTTTCCAGCTAAGGGTTCTATTCCTCCCTCACCCCACACTCAAGGAACATCTCACTTGGGGTTCGAGTTCCTTCCTTGCTAAAGGCAGCCTAGGGGTAGGGCAGCCCCCAGGAGCGGGTGATAGTCAAAGGGCGACTCTCCGTCCTAGAACTCCTGCGCCTGTGACGGCCATAGCAAGCCTCTACCTGCCTGCCCTCCCTAACTTCCTCTGGACATTGAGGGCTACCTGAGACCCCGGCCCTCCTTCTCGCCATGGCCACGTGGACACAAGATGTGCCCCTCAGCGCTATAGGTCACTGCCCTGCACCTGGTAACACATCCCGTAAACACCTAGCTCTCGCCGGGCCAGTGTGGCTCAGTGGTTGAGCATCGACCTATGAACCAGGAGGTCATGGTTCGATTCCCATTCAGAGCACATGCCTGGGTTGTGGGCTCCATCCCCAGTAGGGGGCGTGCAGAAGGAAGCCAATCAATGATTCTCTGTCATCACTGATGTTGCTCTCTCTCTCTCTTTCTTTGTCTCCCTCTCTCTCCCTCTCCTTTCCTCTCTGAAATCAATAAAATATAATTTAAAAATAATACCTAGCTCTCCATCCGGACACTGTCTCCAGTGCTCAAACAGTCTCTCCTCATTAGCTGTCTTTACTTGTCAATGCTGCTGTCTTGAGCTTGAAGTCCAGGCGCCCGAAGGGTGAGATCATATCTGCTTAATTGGGTTTATACCACCGCCGGCCCTGGAACAACACCGGCTTATTTAATACGGTTCCTAATCCCTCCTGATCACTCTCAAATGGGTGACTTCCTCACGGCCTCCTCCACAGCCTCAGGCCTGCGTGCTTGGGGCCCCCAGCAGGGGCCCTCACCCACTCCAATCTCTTCTGCAAACGGTACGGGTACCGCAGGGACGCGGCTCTTCGGAGCTCAAAACCTGCAGAGTTCTGCTCCGCTTGGACAGGGAGGCCCACACTCGCTCCGCCATCCCGGACCCCTACATCCTGGCCCACTCACCCATCCATTTTCTCTCAAATTTGAAGCTGCATCTTTTTTAAAAAAATGTATTTTTATTGATTTTGGAGAGGAAGAGAGAGAAACATCAATGATGAGAGAGTCATTGATCGGCTGCCTCCTGCACACCCTCTACTGAGGATTGAGCCTGCAACCCGGGCATGTGCCCTGACCGGGAATCAAACCATGACCTCCTGGTTCATAGGTCAATGTTCAACCACTGAGCCATGCCAGTGGGCTGAAGCTGCATCTTTAGCTTCAGTGGAGCCTATCTCCTCTCCGCACCCCTCCCCCGCACCCCTCCATCATATCTTGAATAGCAGACACATCCCAGACACAGCTGCTTCCCTCATCCCTTTGGGTGGGTGAGGGGGTCCCGTGAAATAATGGATGTGAGGTGAGGGTGCTTTGAGCATGCTAACTGGTTACATAAACACATTATTGCCCAAGCTGGCTTGGCTCAGGGGCTAGAGCATCAGCCTATGGATTGAAAGGTCCCAGGTTCAATTCTAGTCAAGGGCACATGCCCAGGTTGTGGGCTCGATCCCCAGTGTGGGGCGTGCAGGAGGCAGCCCATTGATGATTCTCTCTCATCATTGATGTTTCTCTCTCTCTCTCTCTCCCTCTCCCTTCCTCTCTGAAATCAATACAAATATATTTTTAAACGGTGGGTATGCAGAACTTCAGTTTCTTTAGGATTGGTGAAAGCTGATCAGAATTCTGAAGGTGGAACACATGAAGGACTCTCATGCTTCCCACAACGGGCAGAGGCGCTGACCCATCCTCTAGCATCCACATATGAAGAATGCCAGGCCCCCTTCATGTATGGAAACATGAGCCACTTCCTTAAAAGGTCTACGCCAGCCTCCGGAGCGGGGGACAGCGCCCTGCGTGGGGAGATAGCGCACATACTCGGCATTGCTGTCCTGACCAGTCACCTCGGGATCAGGCTTCAGAGCGATGAGGGGCTGAATGTGGTCCTCAGGTTCCAGGGCAAGCTTGCTTCTCAACACCGAAGCTCTGGAAGCTTCTAAAGTCCCATGCAAACTCTGGGGGGTGAGGGCATGTGTGGGTGTGGGGTGGGGGGGGGGGTAATGGTAAGATATGTACACATATAATACCTCAATAAAAAAAAATTAAAAAAAATAAATAAAAAATATAAAGTCCCATGCAAAGAGCTTATTGATGTGAATACAAATATTCCTGCCCCTGGTTGCTAAACAACCCTGAGAGAGAAGGGGAGCACTGGGGAACGCCTGCACCTCCTCATGACAAATGCAGCATCGTCCGCATGTCCCACTTTGGGAAAAGGGACTCCACTTCTTCAAGGAGTTGAAAACAATGACCACAGGACCCAGAAATGGCACTTCTGGGTGTGAAACCAACAAAATTGAAAGCAGAGTCATCAAGAGACGCTTGCACACCCACGTCCACCACCACATTATGTATTGACGACAGCCAAAGAATGGGAGCAACCCAGGCGCCCCTCGACGGACAAAAGGATAAACAGAATGTGGTCTCTCCACACCACGGACTATTATTCAGCCTTAAATGGAAGGAAATTCTCACACACGCCACAACGTGGGTGAACTTTGAAAACATTCTGCTCAGTCAAGTAAGCCAGTCACAACAGGTTAAATACTGCCGGGCCCCACTTACAGGGCGCACCTGCAGGGGCTCAGTCATCGCCCAGGAAGCGCAATGGTGGCTGCAGAGCTGGGGGCGGGGAGAATGGAGAGCTACGGGCTCGTGGGTACAGAGTTGAGTTTAGCAAGATAAACCGAGTTTGGGAAGCGGTTACACAACAGAGTGAATGTGCTTAATATGAGTGAACTGTGCACTTGGAAATGGTTAAGATGGTAAATTTTGTTGTATGAATTTACCACAATTTTTTAAAAAAATCTCTCGCCCGGCCAGCGTGGCTCGGTCGTTGAGCGTTGACCTATGAACCAGGAGGTCATGGTTCGATTCCCGGTCAGGGCACATGCCTGGGTTTCAGACTCCATCCCCAGTGGGGGGCATGCAGGAGGCAGCCCATCCATGATTCTCTCTCATCATTGATGTTTCTCTCCCTCTCCCTTCCTCTCTGTAATCAATAAAAATATATATATATACATATTTTAATTTCTCATTAAAAAAATAAGAGCGCTACACTTTCACTAAGTCCTTCTGCAGCGAGGGTGGCCACGGCCCGAGACTCTGCACTTGGCTATAATTAGGCGCCGCGTCCGTCCTAGGCCTGCGGACGTCATCATGTGCTACCAGCATCTGTTGACAGATCTCATACCCAGCATATCACTGACATGGCAAGTGCGGAGAAGGTGGCCCACAATAGAAGCAAAGGCATCTTGCCCTCGCCCTGTTCCAGCAGGGTGTCTCATCGGACAGAAATAGAGGCCGGGGCTGGGCCGCGCGGCCCTCGCGGGTCCATATTATCTCCCGGACCCGAGGCGTTTCTACCAAAAGTGGAAGCAAAGGACCTTCCGGAGCTGCTCGGGCCTGTGTCCTAAGGTGGTGCCTGGCTGTGTTCCCCCAGAGTCCACAACACGCAGCCTATCTTACCAAACAAAATAAATCCTCACTTTTGAATGTGTTAGCATGACCTGGAATCGGGATCAGGAAGTATCATTGTTTCTTAATAATATACGTCAAGTGCTAGACAATCATAATAGTGACACAGGAAACCAACACCTAAAAAAAAATTTGCACAGCCCTTATATCCAAAAATGTTGTGAGTATATTTTTAAAAATTAAATACGGCAGAAGACGTATGTCAATGTGATCTTTGGGAAGGGACGTTAGCTCTATTCTGTGACTGTACCATACTTACAACCAACAGAAGCCACTGTGCTTAGTCTATTGCCGCCAGTGGTCGGCAAACTGCGGCTTTGGCCCCTGGAGTGTGGCTCTTCCACAAAATACCACGGCCTGGGCGAGTCTATGTTGAAGAAGTGGCGTTAGAAGAAGTTTAAGTTTAAAAAATCTGGCTCTCCAAAGAAATTTCAATCGCTGTACTGCTGATATTTGGCTCTGTTGACTAATGAGTTTGCCGACCACTGGTCTATTCCAAAAAGTGATGGGCAATGACCACAGGACCCGGACTATCTGTCCAATTCCTTAGCTATTATACTGGTCAAAGCAATCTTTGAAACAAAGAAGTGTTTTTTTCTAACCCATAAAAATTGTAACTATCAAAATTGTAAGAAAAAAATTTTTTTAAAGAAACTCTCACTGCTAGGAATGAAAGTCACTTTTTCACATCTTGCTGATCGGTGACGCATCAGCTCGTCCAAATGACACATTAATAATCCTCAGCCCACACATCTCCCTCGCAATAAGTCATTAAAGACCGTGGAAGGTTTGAGATTTCTATTTTCCTTTATAGATTCAACCTCTACTTGTGACTTCCATTCTCTTGTTTCCTAGAAGATAGGGATGGTTGGAAGTCTTAGGAACTAAGGTGGGAAATGAAATGTAGCTAAATTAGAGCTTTAAAATAATAATAATAATAATAATAATAATAATAATTTTAAGAGATTCGGTGGACAATAAAACAGAAATCCTGCTTGGTTATTTAATAATTATCCAAATATGAGACCTCTCTCCTTCCAGCTAACATTTGGTTGGGAGAGAAGTACGGGATGTGTCCTCCAACCACATACTAACTCGCGTGAACTACGGTGTGATCACGCACAGTGTCAGCCGTGGCAGTTCCCATGCACACACTTCCATGCACACATGTGGTCAACAAAGGTCATCCACTTAGCAACAGGACCTAAGAAGGGAAATCCACGTGGCTCCACCCCCACCCCAAGTAGGGGGAAGCACAGGGCGCTTGGCTTGGCCGGGGCAGGTCACCGCAGGCAGGGTTAGCAGGTCTGTGCTGGCAGCCTGACCGGCCCCGCTCCATGCCAGCCAAGCAGGAGGGGGATTATCTTCCTGGTGAGCATCCCTGCTTGTTCCAGCCAAGGGATCAGGAAGAAACCCTGAAGAGGGGAATGTTCCACTGGGCCCCGGGGAGTGCCAGCCGGGATGGCATGGGGCGTTGAGGGCTGGCTCAGCCCCTCGCCTCGGCACTGACCTCAGGGACCCATAAATAGAGTGTGAATAACCATGGCTTTATCGTGAATGTCCAGGGTTCAGACAGCACCCCCTCTAAGGAGCCCGGGACACTCGGGAAAGGGCTTTCAGTGGCTGTTTGGGGGCAGCCCCGTGAGCACAGCGGGGGGCCAGGAGGCGTAACTCTGCGGCCAAGGTCACGGGCTCAGGGTCTGGTCTAATGGAAGTCGGACAGAAACACCGAACACCGTTCGCTTTGTCCTCTCGTGTCGCTCACACGCGCGCGCACAGGACACCTGGCTTCATGCCTGTCCCCGGACGTGACCCCTCTAACCCGGCGCCAGGCGGCGAGGACCCGGACAGCTCGTCCCACGGCCGGCGCCCGAGGGGGCGAACACGGCACGTGGGGGACACGGACACGCGGGGGGACACGGCACTCCGGCTGACCTTCCTCTGCTGCTTCTCCCAGGCGGGGTCCAGCAGCAGGTCGCGGTCCCACTCCTCCTCCTGGATCATGTACTCGTCCTCATCGTACACGTAGTTGTACTGCACGCCGGGCTCGATCTGGTTCATGGCGCCGGGTGTCGGGGGCTGCGGGCGGACTTGGACTGACTAACAGGCGGCGGCGGAGGCGCTGAGACGCGGTGGGCGCGGGCGGCGGCGCGGCTGCTCGTGGAGGCGGGCGGGCGGGCGCTGGGTCGGGGCGAAGCACCTGCTCGGTGGCCAGTGGCTCAGCACCGCTTAATACCCGCGCCGCGTCACGTGGCCTAGAGCCCCGCCCACGCTCCGCCCATCCTCGCCCTCGCCCCGCCCACTCCCTGTCTACCCCCCGCCCATCGCGCCTACGCCCCGCCCACCCGCGCCTACGCCCCGCCCACTCCCGTCCCCTCCGCGCTCTCGCCCCGCCCACTCCCTGCCTACCCCCCGCCCATCCGCGCTTACGCCCCGCCCATCCACGCCTACAACCCGCTGGTCTGCGCCCACTACCCCCTTAGCAGCTGGAGCTGGGCGGGTGTGCGAGGTGAAGGGACGCCTGGCGGCTCGGGGACCCCGCTCCCACCGCACCCATCTGTCCGTCTAGCTCCTGCGGCTGGACCCGCGGGCGCCTGGGTGAGCACCCTGAGGAGTGGGTGTACATGGGCCAGGAGGATCCCCCACAGCCTGGGTCCCTGACCACCCCCAACGTGTTCCATACATCGTGTGCATATTCACGTTTTCCTTATAGTTGAACACATTCACTAGCTAGCTATCACACATGTCACACACACACACCCCTAAAAAGTAACGTTTCAGAGCTACAGAATTCTCTCCTCTCCCCCTCCTCTACGTCCCCACCTGGGGAAATCGAGGCAAGGGACTTGGACCCACCATATTAAAATGTCAGGAACCCAAAACATAGTGGGAAGGGTCAGCCCTCACCTGCCCCTCATCCATTTTAAAGAACCGACGATGGAGGGCCAGCAGCCAGCTTCCTATTACGTGTCCACCTCGCCCTGAGGTGTCCACTTAAGTCTTTTCATCCCCACAGCGTTGGCTAGCTCTTCCCTGCAGGAACCAAGAATAGGTCACTTGGGACAAGCAATTTGAAATTTTTCATCACATTTATGATGAGCCTGTTGTAACCTAAGCACTGCGTTAGGCACTGGAGATACAGAGATGAGCTCAGAAGGCAGGGCTCTTACTTCCTGAAGCGTGTGTCCAGATTGAATGAAAGTTGCTCACAGATGCTACACAACTGTGGTTCGGGGTTACTAATTTGTCGACGACGTGTTTCAAGCTGAAAGTGTGCCTTGGTTTATCATGATTGTTCCTTAGAATTTTTACCTCCCTTCGTTTTATTGTTTCAAGCTTTCTGCAAAAAGTCTTTGGCAAATTAGCAAATATATTACATTAAGTTAATAGTAGTGCATTTGTGCTAGAATGGGAACTCCACAAGAGCAGGATTTTGTCCTGTTCACAGATAGAATTGCCAGCAATTAAAACTGTGTCTGTTTCCTACTGGGTGCTCAAATCTTCGTTGAAGGAATAAGTATCCCTGGAAACAGCGACTGGCTAATGTGCTTGGGATTTAAATTTAAAGTTTATATTTTGGGTTGAGATCATACTCTCTGAACAAGTTTATCAGTAAAATTTGACTATGAGAAACTTGACCAACAATTACAAGATCTGTTTGTCTTAGTCATCAAATTTAACTGCAGAAACTTCAAGTTTCAGATGAGATGGGAAAAAAGGCACCAGATGTGCCTTCCTATGTGGGGGGAGATAAATGAAAGAAAGATTTTCAAGACTTGAAGAGGTTATATAACCCATCCAAAGTCACACAGCTCAAATACAAAGTGGGTCATTACAAAACCTATCTATATATTCAACAGGTTGGTCTTTTTACTTTCTTAACGTTGTTTTTCTGGACACACTTCTGCATGTTTCTGTATAATCTTTCTAAAATGTCATTTCAATGCAATCCTTTTGGAAAAGATTTGTTACTTCCTATCAAGAATTGTAAATTGGCCCTAACCAGTTTGGCTCAGTGGATAGAGTGTCGGCCTGCGGACTGAGGGGTCCCAGGTTCGATTCCAGTCAAGGGCATGTACCTTGGTTGCGGGCACACTCCCCGTGGGAGGTGTGCAGGAGGCAGCTGATTGATGTTTCTAACTCTCTATCCCTCTCCCTTCCTCTCTGTAAAAAAAAATCAATAAAATATATTTTAAAAAAGAATTGTAAATTCGACCCAGAAATTCCGTTTTTATGAATCTACCCAACAGATATGGACAGATGTTCGTGTGGAGGAGGCTGACGAAGGAAGAGATGGAACATCTCTAAACTTGTACGTCATGATTTAGACAGGAAAAGCGCGTTGCAAAGGTGACTTCTTTTGTGGAAGAAAATTACATACGTCTCTAAAATGTTTGTATTTAGAAGAAAACACTGCAACGTGTTCATAACAGTGAACCATGGGGAACGGAGGGGTGGAAAGACGGGGAACTTCCACTATTTATTTCCTGCGGTTTTGAGCTATTTGTTTTTCCCAGTCAGTACATGTTCTGTTTATGCTAAAGGAGAGCCTCTATGACTGCAGGGGTGTTCTCGCCAGGCTGAGAACAATAGATCATCAAGAAAAGAAATCTTATCGGTTAATCCAGTTTAACTTGGCATTCCACGTTTTGTCCGCCTACAGTTGGCTCCCGTTGAACTTGCTGTCAGTTAGCAGGTCGATTAACACAGAACCAACTTAAAACAACATGAAATCCTTGACACCTTCAACACTCATTCTCATTCTCATTCTCATCTGCCCACTCTCTCCTATTGAGGATGTTGATGGGGGTTCAGAGTCCCTTAAGACAGCGACAAAGGACAGGTAGGGGGCCGGCCTATTCAACCGCTTGAAGGTATTTCAACTCGTTTGTTACAAATGTACATTTGTAAATGTCATACTTTCTTTAACCCTGCAGGCAATTAGTGTTGACAGATTTTTGTGAATGCTTTCAGAATTTTTGTGTGCATAGTCACACATAATAAGAGCTATTTTTAAAAAATTTAGAACTAAACTATCTGAATCAGTATGCAACTTCCTTTTTTAACGTAACATGCTCGCAAAGGGTATTTCTTTTGTGGAAGAAAATGACGTATGTCTTTCAAATGTTTGTATTTAAAAGAAAAAACTCCGAATTGTTCATAACAGCGAACCACAGGGAATGAGGGGTGGGAAGGGTCTTGGGTTCATTTCCCATCAAGGACATGTGCCTCCGTTGCAGGCTTGATCCTCGGCCCTGGTCAGGGCACGTGTGGGAGGCAACCAATCAATGTGTCTCTCTCACATCGAAGTTTCTTTCTCTCTGTCTCTCCCACTCTCTGTAAAAATCAAAGAAAAAATATCCTCGGATGAGGATTAACAACAACAACAAAAAGTGGTCATCAGTAAGACTGGTGAACTTGAAGACTTATCAAGAGAAATCATTAAAATGTATAACAGCAAGAAAAAAGAATTAAAAAAACAAACAAAACAAAAGCAGAATATCAGTGAATGGTGGGACATCCAGCAACGTAATATGCAAGTGACTAATCCCTCAAGAAGAAGGCTGAGGGAGGGAACAGAAAAAACATTTGAAGAAATAATGGCTGAAAATTTCCTGAACTTGACAAAAACTATAAACTCATCCATCCAAGATAATCAGTGAACCTGAAGCACAAGCAACATGAAGAAAACTCGATCCAGTTGCTCAAAATCAATGATAAAGGGAAAATCTTAAAAGTAGCCAGGGAGCCCTGACTGGTTTGGCTCAGTGGATAGAGTGTCGGCCTGTGGGCTGAAGGGTCCCAGGTTCTATTCTGGTCAAGGGCATGTACCTTGGTTGTGGGCACATTCCCAGCAGGAGGTGTGCAGGAGGCAGCTGATCGATGTTTCTCTCTCATTGATGTTTCTAACTCTCTATCCCTCTCCCTTCCTCTCTGTAAAAAATACATTTTTTTTTAAAAAGTAGCCAGGGGGAACAAAAGACATGTTTTACACGGGGAGGTGGGGGGAAGGTTATTAGCAGGTGAGGAGTCAGCAGAGTTCGGAAGCAGTGTGAGGTGAAGCCAGTAGGTGGCCATCTTCAAGTATCAAAACAACAGTCAACTTAGAATTCTACACCCAGTGAAGATAGAGCACAGAATGAAGGCAGGTACTTTTTCAGACTCATAACACCTGGAGGAGTTTTTCACCAGCAAGAAAGGGTAAAAAAAAAAATTTTTTTTTTTAATCCTTCAAGCAGAAGGAAAATGACAGCAGGTGGGACGCAGCCATTCTAACAGGCACTCGCTGCTGTTTTAATTTGCAATTCCCTGATGACATGGGACGCAGAGCATCTTTCATACGCTTATTTGCATCTCTCTATTATCTTTTTCTAAATGTATTCTTGTTGATTTTAGAGAGGCAGGGAGAGGGAGAGAGAAGCATCAATGATGAGAGAGAATCATAGATTGGCAGCCTCCTGCACGTCCCCCCGCCGCCCAGCGCCCCCTTCCCACTGGGGATCGAGCCCACAACCTGGGCATGTGCTCCAACCGTGACCTCCTGGTTCACAGGTCGACACTCAACCACTGAGCCACACCAGCCGGGCTGTAATGATCCTTTTAGAACATTTGCATTGCTTAGAGCCGTGGTCGGCAAACTGCGGCTCGCGAGCCACATGCGGCTCTTTGGCCCCTTGAGTGTGGCTCTTCCACAAAATACCACGGCCTGGGCAAGTCTATTTTGAAGAAGTGGCGTTAGAAGAAGTTTAAAAAATTTGGCTCTCAAAAGAAATTTCAATCGTTGTACTGTTGATATTTGGCTCTGTTGACTAATGAGTTTGCCGACCACTGGCTTAGACTCATGCGGTAACTTCTTTAATCACCAGCATATTTTGCAATTAGCAAATTAGCAATGACTCCTCTTTTACAAGTGAGGATGAATTCAGGCCCCAAAAGAAACGAACTCAATGTGTACCTACCAATATTGGTTACCAGGGGACATGGCGAGGATGCAGAGCTGTGGGGATTCTGAAAGGGTCCCCAGTGTGGACATTCCAAGAAAGCAGGGTGTCCTAAAGGGGCTGGAGCGAGGACCACGCTCACCATGAAGCCGCACTCGCCCTTTGCAGCCCAACACGCATGGTGACAGGTGGAGCGACTACAAATAGCCTTGGCCTCCGAATGGAAAAAATGAGGAGCCGGGGCCAAGGCTTTCAAAGTGACTTAGTGACAGGAATGCAAGGGGCAGACCTAAGGATACAGGGGGGTGGTCACAGGCTCACGGGGGACCTGGGAGTGCGCAGGCCCCCCGTTCTCACGCCCGCCGCTCAGACGGGGACAGTACATACACCCCAAGTCCAAGGCCGAGCTGGGACCCAGCTTCACCTCTGAGTCCAGCTTCTCCTCAAACGCTCCCTCAGTCCCTGTCAATACACCACACTGAGCCACTTTTTTTTCTGCATTCTTACCCGAGGATATGTTTCCATTGATTTTTAGAGAGAGTGGAAGGGAGAGGGAGAGAGAGAAACATCGATGTGAGGGAGACACATCAATTGGTTGCCTCCTGCATGTGCCCCAACCGGAGCTGGGGATCGAGCCTGCAACCCAGGTAAAGTCCCCTTGACCGGAATCGAACCCAGGACCCTTCAGTCCGAGGGTCAATGCTCTAGCCACTGAGCCAAACCAGCCAGGGCTAAACTGAGCCACTTTTTAAAAAATATATTTATTTATTTTTTACAGAGAGGAAGGGAGAGGGATAGAGTTAGAAACATCGATGAGAGAGAAACATCGATCAGCTGCCTCCTGCACACTCCCTACTGGGGATGTGCCTGCAACCAAGGTACATGCCCTTGACCGGAATCGAACCTGGGACCCTTGAGTCCACAGGCCGATGCTCTATCCACTGAGCCACACCAGCCAGGGCTAAACTGAGCCACTTTGAACGGAATGTTTCCCGGGACGGTTGGGCTGTGTGGTCCCTCTGAACTTGGACGCTGGTGGAGAGTGAAGCCAGCTGAGTGCACCTGTCGGCTAGGTTGTTACCTGGAGGCCGAGGAGAGGGCCACGGGGGGGGGGGGGGGGAGGGGAGGGAATTGAGGAGCTCTGGGCTTTCATCCCAGCTCCACTTGTCCACCATTGAACACGTTTGGCATTTTGATTTCTTCATCTTTAAAATTGGGATATGAGCTGGCCTTACTGGGAAGGTGACTGTGAGTAATTAACTGAGGAAATAGGCCATTTGCTGCCCCATAAATTGCTCTGTGGATGAGTAGAGAGGTAAACATGAGCTCGAGGCCTCTCGGCTTCGCCGTGCCCTTCATTCCATCACCCTAGGAGAAGGTGAGGCCACATGACCCCAAGATCGCTTCCATTCCGAAATCCGTCCATTAGTCATTGTGACCCATGAGCATGAGACAGACCCCCCCAGAGGGCTTGTTAAAATGCAGACAGGCCCGGTCCTGAGACTGGGCATTTCTAACCAGTTCCCAGATGGTCTCGCTGCTCTGGGGCAGGGGGGGAGGAGGGTGGCAGGGGGAACCTCACCCCTGAGAACCGAGCTGTGGCAGCTGTGAAAACTTTGCGTTAGACCCCATAAATCACGTAGCCGGTCCTGGTCCTTGTGTAGGCTTTACAGATAAACTGTAGGTAATGAACAAGCGTCATTTTGGAAAGCCACCTTAAAAAGTACCAAGATCCTTTAAGTTGCTTCCACACCCAAAGAGACAGGCTTCTTTAGAAACTAGGAGCCCGCCGCCACAATGGGGGGGTGGGGGGGACCCAGTCTCCCCCCCCCCCTTTCGCTCCCTCCCTCTTCTCCCATCTCCAGGCCCTAGTTGCAGTGAGTGAGTAAATATACTCTTACTGATTTCAGAGAGGAAGGGAGAGGAGGAGAGAGAGATAGAAACATCAATGAGAGAGAATCACTGATCGGCTGCCTCCTGCACGCCCCACACTGGGGATCGAGCCCGCAACCCAGGCATGTGCCCTGACTGGGAATTGAACCGTGACCTCCTGGTTCATAGGTTGACGCTCAACCACTGAGCCCTGCCGGCCGGGCTGGATGTCTGCATTTCAAAGATGAATGCCTCCATGGAGAAAGCAGTATGACTGCACAACTATACATATTTTTGAGGGCAGAGAACTTCACCCTTTGAATCCTAGCATTCAAAGCCCCTCTGCCCAGCCTCTCTCAGACTGAGCTGCTCCATGGCCTTGGTTCTAAAAAAAGGGATACTTTAGGGGCCCAACCTGAAGGTGTGGCCGAGAGAGACCAGCCACATGGGCGAGCTGGCTGGGAGCGGAGTCAAGGCCAGGGAGGCAAAATGAAGACATCCACTTCTTTTTTTAGGACGGGATTTCCTACACTGGCATACCTCTCGTTTTCCTTTCCGTCACAGCTAATAAAAGCACCCGGGTTTTATATAGTCCTACTAGTGACCCGGTGCACGGATTCGTGCACATTGAAAGGAAATTAATGAGAAGGTGGCTGGCGGGGCGGGACTGGGCGAGAGATGGCCGGACACACCTTGGAGCCAACCTCCCTCTGTCCCTCCCTGGCCAGCTGCACCTGGAGTGGCCCCATGGATGGAAGGTCGTCTGCGGAGTGAGCGGGGTCCCTCTGGCAGGTGGGGTTCCTCAGCCTGGCCTGCAGGGCCTAAGGAAGAATGTTGATCCATCCCCCGCCATCTGTGTGCCAACCAGCTCCTGCCCTGTCTCTCTCAGCTGAGCCAAGAGGAGAAGAGCAATATTTTGCATACAGCTTTTCAGGCGATGATTATCTCATCCGAACACGCTGCTGGACTTGAAACGAAAATTATAATTCTACATTTCCATGTGAAAGAGCCGCTAATGACTGGTTGCTCTGTTTTCAGAAACAAACATCAGAAATCTGGCTGTAACATTGACGAAGGGAAGGAAAAGAAGACTGATAAAATACAGCATGGCCCGGCCGGCGTGGCTGAGTGGCTGAGCATCGACCAATGAACCAGGAGGTCAGGGTTCAATTCCCAGTCAGGGCACATGCCCATGTTGCGGGCTTGATCCCCAGTGTGGGGCATGAAGGAGGCAGCGATCAATGATTCTCTCTCGTCATTGATGTTTCTATCTCTCTCCCTTCCTCTCTGAAATCAATAAAAATATATATTTAAAAATATTAAAATAAAATAAATTACAGCATGAAGGACTCTTTCCCACCACCATCACCATCCACAGTCATTTATTTATCAGGAGACCAGAAAACGCATTCTCCCCACTAGGATGCATCTGAAAGTGAAAGGTGGCTATTCACGGTTATGTAGGGACAATATCCTTTGAGTTGAGTTCTCCTTACATACATGGACTATATGTAACATGTTACATGTTGGGGATATAAAGAGGCAAAACACGTAATTTCTTCCCAAAGCTTAAATTTTAGGTGGGGAGAGAAGATATTTACAAAAAAGAAACACACCACGAGGCAGCTAAATCAGGTGTATTGACACTAAGGAGGTAATTTTTTCTTTTAATATATTTTTATTTATTTCAGAGAGGAAGGGAGGGAGGGAGAAACATCCATGATGAGAGAGAATCACTGATGGGCTGCCTCCTGCACGCCCCACACTGGGGATCGAGCCCGAAACCTGGGCATGTGCCCAGACCGGAAATCGAATGGTGACCTCCTGGCTCATAAGTTGATGCTTAACCACGGAGCCACGCTGGCTGCTGAGCTTTGCCTTTGATTCGTCTAACTAAATGGCCAAGGCAGGTGTTAGTCTCAGAACTAAGAAATGGGCTACATGCGGTTCTTCCTGGCGTACCAACCAGACAACAGCAGCTTCCTGCAAATCATAGGCTCCCCCCCCCCACCCCGGGGGTTTCCTTTCACACATTAGCATTTCAAGGGTCATGTGTGTGGACCGTGAACCAAGGGCATCTGGGCTTCCCCTCTTCCCGGAGTCTCTGCCAGAGGGAGCCTCCTGCCCCAGCTCTCGCACAGAAGGGCTGAGTGGCAGGCTGAGCCTGAGACCCGCAGGGGCAGGAAGCAGCCACTTCATCACCACCAAACCAGTGTCACATGAAATGTTGAAGGGCATTCTTTAAGAAGAGGAAGGAGAAAAAGATAAAAAAATATGAACAATAAAATGCCAATAGATACATATCAACAATTGAATGTAAAAATCAAAATAAAGATCTTATATACATACTAGAGGCCCAGTGCATGAATTTGTGCATGGATGGGGTCCCTTGGCCTGGCCGGCCCTGATCGTGACCATTCTTTTTTTTTTTATTTAATATATTTTATTGATTTTTTACAGAGAGGAAGGGAGAGGGATAGAGAGCTAGAAACATTGATGAGAGAGAAACATCGATCAGCCGCCTCCTGCACACCCCCCACAGGGGATGTGCCCGCAACCAAGGTACATGCCCTTGACTGGAATCGAACCTGGGACCCTTCAGTCCGCAGGCCGATGCTCTATTCACTGAGCCAAACCGGTTTCGGCTTGATCAGGACCATTCTGGGCCAGCAGGAGGCACCCACTTGCGCCATCAGCTCCAGGCAGCGTGGCCATTTGTCTGCTCACATCCCTGATTATGGAAGGCATGGTGATGACATCCAAAGTCACCCTCTAAAGACTCTCCGTCAACTGTTGTCAGCATTTAATTATACTCACCTCGTTCTCATTCCCCAATCCAGCCTCTTTAGCGGCTCCCTCGGCGCATGGGAGAGTTCCCGGGGCAACCCTGGGGAGGGGCCAGGACTCAGGACACCTCCCCCCATCCTCTTCCTTAAGAGCCGCCCAGCTTCATTCTCAAGGGTGGGGAGCCTCGTGGGCACAAGGCAGGCAAGGCTGGACGGCTCTCCCTCGGCCCCCAAGGTCTAGGCCAGTTTTCCCAGGAGGCGTTGGGGTTCACAAGGGGGGCAGAGAATCCCCCGGAAGGCCTCAAACTCTACCTGCTGGTCCCTTCCCCCAATGCCCTGGAGACAGAGTTCTCCCGGCCCCACCCCGGTTGCAAATCATGGGTCTAATTTGTTAAGAAAGAGCTTTATTAAGTTTAAATTTAGCAGGCGAGACTCTGGATAACCCTATCTCTGTTTCTGGGAAACAGCTGTTTACTATTCTAACCCTGCAGAGGCCTGGCAGCCACAGCTGCTCTGCCAGACACCCCTGCCTGAGCCCACAGCTGCCCGGCTTGGTGTTCAAGTTAGAAGGGGCACACGACTTAGGCCTCTGCAGGACCAAAAAGGGCAGTCCGGACCTATTTCTGATGATCCCGGGGGATTATTTAAAGGAAATTCCGTGAAGTCCATGTAGCTCTTTAAAAGTATTTGGTTCCGCCCGGCTCGTGTGGCTCAGTGGTTGAGCGTCGACCTATGAACCAGGAGATCACAGTTCTATTCTGGTCAGGGCACATGCCAGGGTTCCAGGCTCCATCCCCAGTAGGGGGCGTGCTGGAGGCAGCCGATCCATGATTCTCTCTCATCGTTGATGTTTCTATCTCTCTCGCCCTCTCCCTTCCTCTCTGACATCAATAAAAATATAAAGTATTTGGTTCCACTGCCTGCTTTCCTTGTCCCTGGTTCCATCCGTGCATTTCCCTCTGTACATTTATGTGTCTGGAACTGGACAGCAATGAAAGGAAAGACATCGTGCAAGGGTAAGGTGACCAGATTTTAACATTGGTAAAGTGGGACACCATTGACTGGGAGGGGGGTGGTGGTTCTTGATTAAAAATTTGGTCTATATTGTAATCGCTTTTGGTTTTTTTTAATAAAAGGAAATTCACTTCTTAGATCATCGTTGAATTTGCATCCTCTTTTCTTACTCATTATGTTAAAAATCTAAAAAAAATAATTAAAAATTATATTATAAATTATTATATACATATTGCTTAAAAACACAGTAAGTAGGTACATAATTACATGAACATATTTTAGTTAGTTTATAAATTAAATTAATTTGATTGTTATAAAGTAACTATATTTTAAAAATTATTTTAATTTTAATCCTATATTTCTTTCTAAATAATAACAATACTAACTTGTATTATTTTTCCTCTGAATTTGCCGTAACGTAAGTCATAAGTGTCACTTTCAAGGCCGGCGCTAGACTTTTTGCCGCCACTATAAAATATAAATAATACGAGTACTGTCTGCTAAATTCAAGAAAATTTATGTATTTATGAAATAAATAAATAAATTACTTACCTAAATTATCTGAATAGCTGATTTGTAATGACATCACTTGTTTAACTAGCTAACTAGCACGCAGTACGATGTGTATCGTCTGAGAGACAGTTACAAAATGTTTTCGTCGTTGCCAATCCCAAAAAATGCCATTGTTCATTAAGTCCAAACAATGGTGGTCGAATTCTAACAACTGATCAACCATGCGAACTTTGATAAGCAGTTCTCGATAATCAGTTCTCAACAATTATTTGTCATTATTAAAGTTTAACATTATAAAATTAACAAAAAATAATGTAAAACTCCTATCCTGGGTAAATAGCCACATGGCCGCCGAAAACCGTATATTCCCTTCCCGTTCTCCCGCCATTCCCTAGCTTGTCGTGCATTCTTTCCAAAAATCGGGACTTTTTAAAAACGCCGCGGGACAAATTGTTAAAAATCGGGACTGTCCTGCTAAAAGCGGGGACGTCTGGTCACCTTATGCAAGGGAGATGTTCCCGGCTGGGCGTTCCAGGTGAGCTGCAGGCTGGGCGGTCGGTGGAATTCCTGCTAATCAGAGACCCCTTATTCTACTGTCATTTCCTCCGGGGGACCTGTGATGTGGCTCACAGCTCCCCGGACACTGTAGCCAGAGTGGTCCCTGAGCCCCCAGAAACTGCCTGGCCCACACGTTCTTTTTGAAACACTTGCTGCAGGCAAAGCCCTCTAATTAGACCCCCTGCCTCTAAGTCACATGCACGGATGTGACGTCAGTGTTGGAGTGGGGGCGCTGGACAGTGGGGCAGAGGGTCACTGAATCTCCACGGTGACATTGTAGCCAAGCCGGGCCGTGTGACCCATAGCTAAAACGAGCCTCCGGGTGCCAGAGGGGATGGGAAGTGACGACAAGAGGTGCCTGAGCGGGAGATATTGTAACCTCAGATGATACCCGTAGCCCGTACTATATACGCTGAATGGACTGGGGCCCGAGCGCTCACGACAATGGAGCAGAGAGAGCCCACGTACCAGAAGGCTTTCCTTTCTCTTTCATTCTTTTTTTTAAAAAATACATTTTTTTTTTTTATTGATTTCAGAGAGGAAGGGAGAGGGAGAGAGATGGGAACATCAATGATGAGAAAGAATCATTGATCTGCCGCCTCCTGCACGCCCCGCATTAGGGATCGAGCCTGCAACCTGGGCATGTGCCCTGACAAGGAATCAATCTGTGATGCTCAACCACTGACTTATGCCAGCTGAGCTCTTCTATGTTATTTTTATTTTTTTCTTTTTAATATACTTTATTGATTTTTCATAGAGAGGAAGGGAGAGGGACAGAGAGTTAGAAACATCAATGAGAGAGAAACATTGATCAGCTGCCTCCTGCACACCCCCCACTGGGGATGTGCCTGCAACCAAGGTACATGCCCTTGACTGGAATCGAACCTGGGACCTTTCAGTCCGCAGGCCAATGCTCTATCCACTGAGCCAAACCGGTTAGGGTTCTTATATGTTATTTTTAAAGTCTATCCTTGAATTACTTTCAGATGTTTCCCTTCATATATTAATGATTGATACAACTTACTAATGATTAATATAATCAATAAATTAATAGAACCAATAATTATATGGGCACTCCCAAAATCTGAAAATTCTAACCCTGCCCTTTACATTTTTTTAATCACTAAAATTAAACTTAAAAAATAAATATGTGGAAAAGCTAATATTGCTGTAGATACTAAGGCAAACAAAATTTTCATATGTTTTATTTGATTTGATGGAGAGCAGGGTAGCCGTGCATTGTGAATTCCAAAATGCAGCTAAAAATAACAACTCTGGTTGAGTAAGACTGCCGGAGATGTTCTAAGAACAGATGAAGAAACCTGATAGCAAATTCCTCTGCAGTTTGCAAATAGACTTGAGAGCTTGGTTGGAAAGTCTGGGTCTTCTGCTCAAGTGTGGAATAACATCTAAATTCACTCCAATCCCGTCTCTGTGGATTAGTGGTTAGGGAAGTGGTCAGAATTGGTCCTATGAGTATAGTAACTCTGAATATTTCAAGATGATTGTAATGCTATATAAAGAAAAAAATCTTGGCGAATATATGTCTTCTCAAGAGGCTCAGCAATGTATTTGCCTTAGTGAAAGCAGTAAAGCATACTTTCTTAAGAAATATGGGCTAGCCCTAGCCGGTTTGGCTCAGTGGATAGAGCGTCAGCCTGCGGACTGAAGGGTCCCAGGTTCGATTCCGGTCAAGGGCATGTACCTGGGTTTTGGGCACATCCCCAGTGGGGGGTGTGCAGGAGGCAGCTGATCAATGTTTCTCTCTCATCGATGTTTCTAACTCTCTATCCCTCTCCCTTCCTCTCTGTAAAAAATCAATAAAATATATATTTTTAAAAAGTTAAAAAAAAAAGAAAAGGAATAAAAGAAATATGGGCTATGACTGAGTCTGCAGGAAGCTAGGCATTCAGGGAAAGGTCTCTCAAGGAGGTGCTTTTAGTAGAAAATGCACCCAAATGGGATTAGAGAACCTGGGGCTCTGTTCCTATCTTAAAAAAAAAATTTTTTTTTAATTTTTTTATTTCAGAGAAGAAGGTAAAGGGAGAGATAGAAACATCAATGATGAGAAAGAATCATGGATCGGCTGCCTCCTGCACGCCTCCCATTGAGGATGGGGCCTGCAATCCAGGCATGTGCCCTGACCGGGAATCAACCATGAGCTCCTGGTTCATAGGTCGACGCTCAACCACTGAGCTACACTGGCCGGGCTAATGGGGTACATTTAAAAGAAAAGAAAGCTCAGTAGTGGCCTCCCACGAGCCGGGAGGCTGGACCAGGCGGTGGCACAGATACCTGCAATGAATGGCCCGGCTCCTGCATTAGTTTTGACTGCCTGACGCGGGCTACTGGGTGGTCCGCTCACACAGGGGCACGCAGGGACCGGAACCTTCTGACGCCCACCGGGCGCAGAGGCCCGACCCCTGGGGAGGGTGGCATCCGGAGCCGGAAGTTCGGGTCGGCGAAGGCGGGGCTTCGTTGCTCGGAGGCGGAGCCGTCGTTTGCATTTCGAGGAAGCTTGTCCCTTTTCTCTCGCCGTAGCGCCCGGAACCGGAAGCTGCCCTGAGGCGTGCGCGGGGTTTCCGGTCGAGAGCTGTCCTGGGCTCCACGTGGGAACTGCTGTGAGGAGTTTGCGATCCGAGTCCTGCCGAAATCGAGCTCCCGGTGAGTGGGAGCTGGGGGTTGGGGGACGGGGCACGCAGGGCACGGGGTCCGCGCGTTTGGGAGTCCGGGAGCCGGACGGAGGGGCCCTGGGGCTCCCAGGGGGCGGGCAGCTGCCTGTATGGGAGGCGTTTGCTGCTCGCAGTCCGGCGGAGACAGCTTGGCTCACGGTGGGTGCGTTTCCTCGCCTGTGTCTCAGGAACCCGCCAGCGGGAGAGATGACGTCCTTAGCCCAGCAGCTCCAGCGCCTCGCCCTCCCTCAGACCGACCCCAGCCTCCTGTCCAGGGATGAAGTTGCCTCTCTGTTGTTTGACCCCAAGGAAGCGGCCACCATCGACAGGGACACCGCCTTTGCCATCGGTGAGCGTGGGCTTTCTGCATGTGGCTGTGTTTCCTTGTTTTCTCTCCTGGCCTGCCCTCTCCCTGAGCGGTTCCTAACTTGTTGACCTCACGTTGTTAGGGAAAGAGAATGGCAACCATGTGCGAGGGCCTGAGACGAATGTGAGTGCACAGATGCAACCACAGGGCTGGGGAGGTCGTCTAATGCACAGAGAGGACGGACAGCCACAGGGGGGCCGAGGCCGTGGCTGGGGTGGAGGAGCAGTCTTTCCAGAGGACTGAGTGCCTAGTTATTATCCTTCCTATAGAATAAAACCCTAATATGCAAATTGGCCAATAGGGGAACGAGAGGTTGGGTCGCTATGATGTGCACTGGGGTGGTGGGAGGGGTGGGGAGACGCTCAACGCAGGAGCGTTTGCTCCCCGGCCCCAGAAGGAGGCAACTGGTGGGGGCGTTGGGGGGGAGGGGGAGGTGGCTGGACATCGCCCGGCCCGCTGGTCACCACACAGATGGCCCTGATTGCTGGCCATGCCTAGGGACCCTACCCTGTATATTGGGAACAGTCTCTTAGATTTAAAAATTAAAACCTGGCAAGGCTACTCTAACACTGAAAGAACAGGATGTTGCAGCGATGACATGCATGGACTCTGGCTTGCACAGTTTGTGATCAGCCCTGATTCTGACACTTATAACTGTGTGACAAAGCCAATTACTTCTCTCTGCTTCAGTTTCTCCACCCATAAGGTGGGGGGAATGGTACTACTGCCTCAGAAGGATCGTGTTATGTACTACTTTTTATAATCAGGGCAACAAAATGTCGCTGCCCATACCACAGCAAGATGCCTTTCATCTGTATGAAAAGTATGGTCACTGGTGCATGCAGCTTCCTGGATTGCGAGAGGGATGTCCGACTGCCGGTTTAGGCCCGACATCCCCCAAGGGTCCGGGATTGCGAGAGGTCACAGGCCGGGCTGCGGGCCCCTCCCACCCGTGAATTTTATGCACTGGGGCCTCTAGTAGCAGATATTAAACACACACACACAACACACACCATCTGGGAGGAAGTACTTCTTGTTCTAGTTGGTGCAATACTATTTATTCTCTAGTTGAAAATGAGGAGTCTATGCTTGGGACCATGTTACAGATTGTGCACACTAAAAGGATTCAGAGTTCTTTGAGGGGTGAGACGCGTCTCCTTGCAAAGGATTGTTAAAGGAACCGGCCTTTTCCCAGGGTGCACCGGCCTGGAGGAGCTGCTTGGCATCGATCCTGCCTTCGAGCAGTTCGAAGCCCCGTTGTTCAGCCAGTTTGCCAAGACCTTGGCGCGCAGCGTGCAGACCAAAGCCGTGAACAAGCAGCTGGATGAGAACATTTCGTTGTTCCTCATTCACTTGTCCCCCTACTTCCTGCTGAAGCCAGCACACAAGTGTCTGGAGTGGCTGATTCACAGGTAGGGAACGGAATTACAGAAATAATCAGGGGCTGACAACTTTGATGTTTAAAAACATATTAAGTAATGACAACATGTACCCATTGAAAGCTGAAAAATTGGTCAGTGAGGGCCTAACGTGATGTCTGGAGATGCGGTGAGACGAGCCTGTCCTTCTGCCGTTAAACTCGTTTGTGTTGACAGTGAAACACAGCACAGGACTGCTAAGATCTTGAGGTCGAACCTCATTCGTTCTGAGCGCTCATGTCACTTGGCGTTACCATTTGTCACTGCGTGTTTGGGGCAGAGGGGACCACTAACCTTCTTTCTTGCTAAAGCAACAGTCAGTGGTTTGGGAAAAGGGGAATAATAATCCTCTGAAATACCATAACTGGAAAAACCATAATTTAACGTGTATTGGACATTTATACGCCAGGCCCCATGGTGAGTGAGCACTTGGCGTGCATTATTTCAATACTCACAACGTCCCTATGGGGAGACACTTGTCCCCATTTTATAAATGAGAAGCCTGAGGCATAGAGGGGTTACGTTGCCTAAGTCGCACATCTAGTAAGTTGGATACAAGTTTGTTTCCAAGGTCTGATACTTCATCCACTTTGGGAGTTTTCTCGGTAAGTTTACCCAGTTTTATTTTCTCACTTATTAGCATCACATCACACAGCTTATGCATCTTTGTTTATTGACCCATATATACGTTTTAAGAAAAGAAATAGTTCTGTTTCATTCATTGGAGACATGGTGATAAAGTGACTTCCCTTCAGGAAGCAAGTGAGTCATGGAGAAAACCTAATTTTACCTGGGGTCTTCTAATTATCAGAACATTAGACTCATCAGACAAAAAAGAATCAAGTCTGTAATATTTTCCTGGGTCTTCTAGCATTCAGTTTCCCCCAAATAGATCAATTAATGTAAGGAGCCCTTTTGCATTTGAGTCTACATTTATTCATTCATGTTACATTGAGTTCGATACAAAAAAGAGTAGGCGGCCTTGGTTACTGTTTTGAAATAAATGCTACAATAAAGGTGTATGCGGTGTTTGGGGCTCGGAGAACTGCCTGAAGTAGTTGGGGAAGGCTTAGTGGGGAGAGGAATGCCTTGGCTAGCATAAAGCCGCATACAAAACTAGGAAAAGGCACAGTGGTGTATGGCTCTAAGGGTACCGGTAGGGTGGAGACAGATGAAGAGGTCGCTGGCTGGGGGAATTAGGAAAAGTTTGGGAAAGGAGGCATTTGAGCTAGGGTTTGAAGGCTAGAAAGATTTAATGTATGTGACAGAATTCATCAATCTATCTCTTGTTACTGGGTTGGAGGGACCGATACAAAGTTTTGTGAAGTTCATGGACACATTCTGTAGGGTTTAATTTGATAATTTTGTTTTTGATGAGTATTTTGGTTTTAGAATGACGATAACGAGGGAAGCTGAGGCAGCTGTGGAAGGTGAACCCTGGAGCGCTGCTGCCTGGTGGGCCGGTTGCTTCTCTGTTGGTTTGACTGCAGTGAGCCCCGGTTATGTTAATGTTAAAATAGGTTAAACAAAGTTGAGAGAAAGTGAATGGGTTACAGGTTTTGGTATTGATATTTTAAATATTACCGCATAGGAATGGGCAGAACCGTGTTGAGTACTTCAGTGCAACATAGAGGGCTATGTTTAATGCTCTGTATCCTATAATTATGTGATTGCTTTTACTAGTATTCATTCTGAGGATTTGTAGCTCATTGATAATACAATTTGGACATGTAAGGAAATACGTGCTTGTAAGGTTTGTGCCAATTTGAATTGTTTGCTTTCCCCCCCAGGTTCCACATCCATCTGTATAATCAAGACAGCCTCATAGCTTGTGTTCTCCCGTACCATGAGACAAGAATATTTGTGCGGGTTATACAGCTTCTAAAAATTAATAATTCCAAGCACAAATGGTTCTGGTTATTGCCAGTTAAGGTATGATTGTTGAATGACACGTATCTGTGATCAGTACAAATCCTGATTAAGATGTAGTTTGGGAAAAATAAAGTCATTAGTGCTTCTGAGGGTATTACCTCCATCACTTTTATTTCCTAACTTCCTGTTTAAACTATGATGGATAACAGCTGGGTTTTATTTATACCTGATACAGGCTGTGCAATTGACATAGAGGGTGGGGCAAAAGTCGGTTTACAGTTGTGAGTACAAGAAACAGCTTATTCTTCTGCTATTTATTAAATATTTTCCATATGAAGCCCCGGTTGGTGTGGTTCAGTTGATTTGAGTGTCATCCCGTGCACCAAACGGTTGTGGGTTCAATTCCCAGTCTGGGCACAGACCCAGGTTGCTGGTTTGATTCCCCAGTCAGTACTCCCGATGGGAGGCAACCCATCGATGTTTCTCTCTCCCTCTTCCTTCCTAAAAAAACATAGCCCGGTGAGGATTAAAAGTAACGGTCAGTCAGTGGCTGTTCTTCTTGTCTCTGACAGCAATCTGGAGTCCCCTTAGCTAAAGGAACTTTGATTACCCACTGCTACAAAGATCTTGGATTCATGGATTTCATTTGCAGTTTGGTAACAAAATCTGTGAAGGTGAGTAGTATATTGTCTCATGAATGTGTAATTCCATTAAAAGGTTGCTTGCTCTGAATGGAGAAAACGTACTGGACCTTCCCCAGTAACAGTGGTGGTTGGAGAAAGTACCTTTTGTAAAAGACCCTCCTGTTCAGGAGTGTGAGCAGTGGGTCAGTCTTTCATTATAAAAGATGTTTTTCTACAAAAATTACTCCTTGCCAAGTTCTAGGTATAATGATTGTTGAAACAGTTTAAAGAGACAGTCTAAAAATGTCAGGAAGATTGTTCAGTTAGCCTTGTCACTTTTACTTGAACCATTGAATCTGTGTATTTATTTAATATTGCAGATGGTAAAAAATTAAAATGTCAGCCTGAGGGAGCTGAAGAGAGCTGTACAGGTTTTTATACTTTTTAAAAACTTGGCCTTTCACTCCTTAAATGTGTTTTGTTTGTGCTTCTGTTCCAGGTTTTTGCTGAGTATCCTGGGAGTTCTGCTCAGTTGAGGGTTCTCTTAACTTTTTATGCTTCTACCATCGTGTCTGCCCTGGTGACTGCTGAGGACGTATCGGACAATATAGTTGCTAAGCTATTTCCGTATGTCCAAAAGGTCGGCCCTGCTCAAGTGTATAGCAGATTATTTTGTACTTGAAGAGATGTTTTTGCTTTTAAATTTTTAACTTGGACATAAACGTTCTAAAATAGTTTCAGATGGTTGATGAGATTTAACTTTTAGGTAAAAAGATGACTTTTTTTTATGGTCTTAAAAACCAGAGTAGGCTTTTAATTAGGGCTTGCCAGTGTACCCCAGATATACATGTTCCATCTTTTTTTTTTTTTTTTTAGTGTAAAACAACATAAATTTATTCTTTCGCAGTTCTGGAGGTTAGAGTGTGACATCAGGGTGTTGGCAGGGTTTGCTCCTGCTGGGAGCTCTGAAGGAGAATCGCAGGCCTCTCCCAGCGTTACCAGCAGCCCTGGTGCTCCCTGCCTCGTGGTGGCATAACTCCAGTTTCCGCCCATCCTCACGTGGTGGTCTTCCCGCCCATATCTCTTCTCTTAGTCACGTTACCTCACTGGGAAGAGAACAGGTTAGCGGATCTCGATGGCACAGGCTCTCGTTACTGTGTTTACACTGACTCCCGCTGTTCAGTGTTTCTGCCTCCCAGTAGCCTTGGTGCCATCACCATCCCAGCCCCTGGAGGTACTGCTTTCACTTCCCGCCTTGTCCCACCATCATCGTCTTCACTCAGACCCTGTTTCTGATTGAAGTCTCCCTCACAGGGGTGGGAATTTGCATATAAAGAAGAGCTCATTGGCTCCTAGCAGGATGTGTGGCGGGTGTTCGGGTGTTCGAGTGGGAGATCCTCTGAGACCCCTCCTCTCGCCCGAGAGACTTGTCTTCTCTGTGTCCACTCAGGAGAGGGCTCAGCTTCTTGATTTTTTCACTTCTGAGGAGTGTGCATTAGGTAGCATTAATCTGCAGCTTATGGCACTTCTAATTTGTCAAGGTAAATGACATTTTAAGTAGACTAAAACAATATATAGGTCATTATTTTTCCTTATATTTTAAAAAATATTTAGGGATTGAAATCATCTTTACCAGATTACAGAGCTGCAACGTATATGATAATATGTCAGATTTCTGTGAAAGTGACCATGGAAGAAACCATCGTCAATTCGTTGGCCTCACAGATCATCAAAACATTGACGAAAACCCCCTCTTTGATCAAGGAGGGGCTGGGTTGCCTGATAGTGCTGCTACAGAGGCAGAAGCCAGAGAGCCTGGGGAAAAAGTACGTACCCTTGAATTGAGAAATGATAACTAGATGTTATTTTGAATCTATTTTTTTTTAAGATAAATTGCTATTTATTGTGTAACTTGTAAAGTCAACACCTTATGTGCTTGCTCCTTCAAAGGCCATTTCCTCACTTGTGCAATGTTCCTGATCTTATTACAATACTGCATGGGATTTCTGAGACATACGACATCAGTCCTCTTCTGCGGTACATGCTTCCTCATCTGGTCATCTCCATCATTAATCATGTTACAGGTACGTGGCTTTACATTTTATGTATCAGAACGTGTTTTCTAATATTTAATTCTCTTAAAATAGGAGCCATGCCTTTGCTCATACCTTTTCTTTTTAAATAGATTTTTGTTAATTTCAGAGAGGCAGGGAGAGGGAGAGAGAGAAAAACATCAATGATGAGAGGGAATCATTGATTGGCTGTCTCCTGCACGCCTCCTGCTGGGGATGGAGCCTGCAACCCGGGCATGTGCTTTGACTGAAAATCGAACCGGGACCTCCTGGTTCATAGGTCAGTAGTCAACCACTGAGCCTTGCCGACCCGGCTAATTGTTTTATTTTATTATTATTAATTGTTAATCTCCTTCTCTGTCTAACTTATAAATTAAACTTTACCACAGATATGTATGTATAGGAAAAAACCACTGTATATATAGTGTTCAGTACCATCCAAGGTTTCAGGCATTCACTGGGGATCTTCAGACGTATTCTCAAGGGAAGGTTTAATGAGATCTAGGTTCATGTCCCAACTACAACTACTTGTAATGAGATCTGAAGAAAGACTGTATTTTTTGGATTTTTGTTTCATTAAAGAGGTAGGCATGATCATCCTTCTTTTTAAAAATACAGAGAATTTCAGGTGAAGGATAAATGAGGGTAGTAATATATGCAGAAATGCTTTGAAAAATATAAATGACAAAATAGGTGAAAGACAGTTTTGAAAATAGATTTTAAAAATGCCCCCAAAAAGTGAGTTTTAGTGTACATGTTTTAAAGTTATTTCTGTAGGAAAGTTTCTGCTCTTATGCAGAAACTAAGTGAATATAATAGTGTAAGCATGCAAAAATCGTTTCCCCAATCCATTTTAACTTGTCATATTTATTAAGGAGAAGAAACTGAAGGGATGGATGGTCAAATCTACAGGAAACACTTGGAAGCTATACTTACACACATATCACTGAAGAACAACTTAGACCATTTGTTGGCTAGGTACGTGGTTATTTCTAACATGCTTTTCGTTTGTATTATCATAAGTATTTAGTCCAGTAATTGTGACAACAGAAAAAGTAATTTCTCTTGCTTATCTTTAGTGCTTATACCTGATCATGAAAAGTTAATAGTTAAGCTAAATTTGGGTTATAGCTTCATATAAATTGTATCTGTTTAGTTTCCTAAACATAAATGGACCAAAATGCCTGAAACAATTGGTATTCAGTAACTATCACCTAGAAGCTTCCTATTAAGGATTGGTATCAAGTGAAAGTTATTTCTTCCTTTTCTATAAAAATAGTTCAGTTTCCAATTTTCTTTTCTTGCTTAAAGAGCAGCTTGATACAGTGCAAAACATGTAGGCACAGTGATGAGATGCGGACTTGAACCCTGCCCCTGTCTTTCCCAGGAGAGTAGGGTAGGCAGTTCTGGAGGCCAGGCTCCCCAGATCTAGGTTTGACCTTGTGTGACATGGGGCCGGTGCCCAAGGGCTGGTGTGTCCTCATTCCTGCTCTTGCTCCCAGCATTGGCTTGTGAATGGAAGGGGAGCATGCACGTAAAGTAGTTGGGAGCTTGGGCTCTGGAATCAGACTGGGAGCTCATCTTTGGAAAGGCACAGTGGGGCTCACCAGGGCAGCGGCTGTTTCTGGTCTTGGTTGACATCAGGCAGGTTATAAGACTTCCTAGCCCTAGTGTGGTATCTGTGAAATAAGTAGTTTTCTACCTGGAGGTGATGAGAGTTAAAGATAATATTTCTAAACCACCTAGGACATGGTAGGTACTCAAACAATAACTCATGTCAGCTAATACTGGTTTTGTTTTGCAGCCTTCTTTTTGAAGAGTATATTTCATATAATTCACAGGAAGAAATCGATCCTAATAAAGCGTCTTTGCTTAATGAACAGTTTCTTCCACTTATCAGACTTTTAGAAAGCAAGTAAGTTGTGTGTCTTCATGCCTCTTGTTTTGTTAATGTGTGCCTCTTGCTTCATTTTAATATAGTAAATGAATTGTAAAGAGCCTGTCCTTTTTTTTCCCCTTCAGAAAGGGACAGTATAGGATTTATATTTTAAATATTAGAGGATAATTTTTTTATTGAGAGACTTTTTTGTTGTAGTAAATCATAGGAACAAATTTGATCAGTATCAATTGGTTTTACATATTCCAGCTGTTAAAGTTTTAGTCTCAATCTCAGTAATTTTAAAACCTTTTTAATTTATGTCTTTGATACATACAGGATACGTGTGGTTAATAACTTTGTATAATTTTGTATATGAATTAACTCTTTGAATTTCTTCTCAGATATCCTAGAACGTTAGATGTTGTCTTAGAGGAACACCTAAAGCAAATTACAGACCTAAAAAAACAGGAGCTTTTTCACCAGTTTATCTCTCTCTCTACAAGCGGAGGGAAGTACCAGGTGAGTTTTCCTTCAGAGGAATTGAGACAGTTCGGGGTATATCTGTGAGTATTTGAAGAACTCAGCAGGAAATGGTCTATTTCACTCCTCTCTTTGGAGTGTTTTATGAAGAGATGAGATTTTACAGTTTTGCCTCGTTACTGAGGTAAGGCTATGAGGCAGGGGTTGAATACCAGGAGAAAAGTACAGGACTTGAACTGAATGTGGAACTTATTTCAGGAATCGTAGTGTTTGGAGATTCTATACTTGATGCTAATTAGTAGTCACCAAAGGGTGGCCTCACTCAGGTTGTAGTGTCCTGACCTTTCCCCTCTGTCTATACTTGCCATGTGGTACAGTCACCCAGGGGGGCTAAGTCATTGGTCAGAAAAAAGGAGGTGGACTTTTATTTCATGATCATGTTAGAACTTCAGGAGTTTTCTGGTGATTCACCCTAAATCTTTATACTAGAAGGTAAACATTTAAGCAGCTCTTACAATTAGCCTTGAAAATAAATATTATCAAGAGACATCATTGTTGGTTTTTCTCCTTCGTAATTAGACTTTCATCTTTTATTTCCAAGTCTTAGCTTGGTATACAGATTTCTTTAGTCTAATTACATAAGTGAAGTAGGTTGTTAGTAATTTGAGTGTTACTATTGTATCATTTAGAGGAATTGTATCTGTCTTCAGTGATCAGTTTTTTTTAATTTAATTTTCATTAAGGTGTTAATATAATGACTTACCTCAGGTGTTTTTCACTTTGGAATCATATATATAAAGTATACAAAATTACTTCATTGCCTTACTAAGTTAAGCCTACATATAGACATAAGCATACAGGAAATCAGAGCATTAACACATATTTTTTCATCTGTTCTAAGCCATCCCATGTTCTGGAGACAAAGGTTTTGCTTTACTCTCTGGTTTCTGAAATTGGACAGTTGTTACTGAGTGTGTGGGGCAGTTTTGGGTGGTTTTTCTCTGGTTTTTATTCTTGATCCTATGCTGCTCAGATTTAGTGGTGAATCATTTGGTAATTGTGATGAATCCTTTAGTTTTTAGCAGATTCCAATACCTCCTTGATGCTCAGTCTGAATCATCCACTTGCCCCTGTGAGACTTCTGGCTGTTAATCATCTGAAAAATATCATGAAAACATCAAAGGTGGGTGTCAAATAGCTTTCATTTGTGATCTTTTTATCCTTATGGTGAACTCATCTCAAAAGGCCCTTTCGAGATTGTCTAGTTCAAGGCCAGCGTGCCCATGGTGTTTGCGTTTGCATTCAGGACAGAGTCTGTGGTCCGTGACTGCATTCCGGAGCGCTTTCCACAGACCCAGCTTCCTTTCTAGTGTAAGTCTTACAAGGTTTTAGCAACAACTAAATACTTTTTTTTCTCTTGCTCAGGAGAGCATCGATGAGTCTTTCATAAAAGAAGCTATTTTAGCCCGATTAGGTGATGATAGTATAGACGTTGTTTTGTCAGCAGTACGTGCTTTTGAGGTGAGTGAATTTGTTATTCATTGAAATGCACATTTTTTGGTAAATAAATTTCTGTGATTCTCTGCTGTAGGCAGGAATATATTGAAAATTATTCTGCCATTGTAAATTTGTTCTCTTGAGAGCACAGGCGTAAGCCTGGTTGGGAAGACCTCATGACAGTAATGAGATTGCACTTTGTGAATTTTACCTTGGGGTTATGGGAAATTGGCTCGTGAATGCCACTTTTGAGAAATTGCTCTCGTAAAACTTTAAATTACTCTAGGGTTCCTGGGAGATAAATTATTTGTAATTCATTATTTTTTGAAGTTCATTTAATAAGCACCGTATGTACTTGCAGCAAGTAAAAATTTACTCAGGATATTTCTTTCCCTAGATTTTCAAGAGCCACTTTAGTCCAGAAGTGACTGTTGTAAATCTTCTGAATCTCTTTCAAAGCGCAGAACTTTCAAAACGTAGGGCATGGTATGTATTCCTTTCTCCTCATACACTTTTAAATTGGTGTAATTCTTTTCTTTCTTTTTTTAATATGTTTTTATTGATTTCAGAGAGGGAGAGGGAGAGAGGAACATCACTGATGAGAGAGAATCATTGATTGGCTGCCTCCTGCGTGCCCCCTACTGGTGATCGAGCCCACAACCCGGACATGTGCCCTGGCAGGGAATGGAACTGTGACCTCTGGTTCATGCGTTGATGCTCAACCGCTAAGCTCCTTAGCGAAAGAGAACGTATTTGCAGGGTTTTGTATCCATCGTATTTAATTCTTAGCACATAGTATGTGTTCAGAGAATTTTTGAACTCATGAATGAATTTCTGATTTCTAGTGGAGATAAGATATATATTGTGATAAGTTTTATGTTATATTAACCTAATGTGATTTCTCAAAAAAAAAAAAAAAATAAGGCTTGACAGCTAGTTTAAAATTACTGTCCCAAATAATTCCTTTATTAGCATGGATTTTAAGTGATCATCCTGGTGTTTCTGAATAATGTATTTGATGAGACTAGGAAGTCACTGGAGCTGGAAGAATGGAATGATTTTTTGCTGAATTGAAGTCTCTAAGGCGTCTCTGAACAGATGTGCTTTGATATGTTTTAGGTATGAGGTCCTTGAGGTGGCCGCAGACATACTGAGTAAAGAAGAGCTGCTGAGTGGAAACGATGAGTTGGCTAACCAGGTGGTGGTGCATCTGCTTCCGTTCATGGTCATTGACAGTGATGACCTGGAGTCGGCCGGGACGAAACTCGCTATTTATTTATCCAAGTCGGGAATTTGCTCACTGCACCCTGTGCTAAGAGGCTGGAAAGCAGGTGAGAAAAAATGAACAGATAACACTTTAAAAAGAAGATAAGTACAATTAAAGATTGGCTATCCTTGTTCTTTGAAATCAAGGTTATTGTATGTGCCAGCAAGATTAAAAATGTTTTTGCTGAGATAAAATATATACAGTGAGAAAGAAACTGACTCACAAATTTAGAATTGTTTAAAAGGAAAAATAAAAAGCAAACCTTTGTAGGAAAATTGTAAAATTTTTCCTTATGTTCCTTACTCTACATGATTCTTTATGTGAGTGTTGGTGGCATAAGGGCCCTGTGTTTAATTTTTTTTTTTTAACAGCTCTTGAAAATGTGATTAAAAGCACAAAATCCGGCAAACTGATTGGTATAGCAAATCAGAAGATGATTGAGTTGTTGGCTGACAATATAAAGTCAGGGGATCCTTCTTCAGTGTTAAAGCTGGTAGGTCTGCTGTTGAAGTTCGTCGCCCAGATTTCCTTCTTGCAATCTTATTAGATTCTCCATATTTGCTTTACTAGATTCTTCTTTTTCCCCCATTTATTTTATTATTAATATCTTTTGCATTCTTGAGTAATGTGTTTTGCTCTAAACATATATAGCGTTGTATCGTATATCCTGCAGATTGTTAAAAATCCTTAACATTTTATATGATTTATTTCATTGTGATTTCATATTGAACCAGAAAGAATAATGTATACCTTTTCACTTCCTTTTTTTCCTCTCATTTAAAATATTAAAGTATATTTTTGTTAAAATAGCAAAATATCTAAAGGAGGAGAAAATTTCTTTTGATGTAGAAAATACACCTTTGTAAAGGTATTAGGGTTTGTGATTTAAAAACATTTATCCAATTGGCAAGTACAGTTATGTTCATTATAATTTCTGAAATTCATTCTTTTTATAATTGCTTAGCAATTAGTTACTACTTCTTTCACGCTTTATATTTGTCATCTGACTTGAAATGCAAAACACAATACGTAGATAGCCCTTAGGTAGAGAAAATGGGCGCAAACCAAGAGCCACCAGTAATGGACCATGTCTGTTTTTGAAGGTGGAGGATTTAATCAGCGTTGGGGAAAAGGAGTCCTTTAGCGTGAAGCACAAAGTGACTTTCCACGTGATCATGGCCGTTCTTGTCTCTTGCTGTTCATCTTCCAAAGGAACTCACTTTGCATTTGCGACCAGAGTCTTCAGTTTGTTGCAGAAAAAAATAAAGAAGCTGGAAAGTGTCATGACTGCAGTGGTAAGGAGGCGCAGTGCCTGGAGAGCTGTGTGAGGAGTGGAGTGGCAAGTGGCCTGGCCATCGGGAGGCCCAGGTGCTGGGTCCTCGGGGCTGGAGAGAGTGGAGCAGCCTTGACAGCCGTAGAGAGTGGACCCGGTGCTCTCTTCCTTTTGCAGAAAATTCTAGATTTCAGGGTCGCAGTGTTGTGTCTGTGTCAGCTTTACTGGGTAGTTAATTGGTTAAGCTGTACCTGACTGCCTTTAGTGGTGGAATTCACTGCATGTGTCCCTGCTTGAACAAAAGACTCCTCGTGCTCCGTTCGCTGAAAATAGACCTTCTGTGTTATATTAGACTTGGCTCTCACAGGCCTGCTGTCTCTGGGTGTTACTAAGTTACTAGTTTATATCTTAGTACCACATCTTGAGGTAATAAGATCGTTTCTTTTGATATCTGCCCTAGACTGCAAGCCTCCAGCGTGCTTGGGTCTGGGGTGACCCTGTGCATTCCTACAGTGCTTGCGAGAACATTTTGGAACGGTTTGAGGCCTTGCCCTGCTGCATCCAGAGCAAGGTTATAGAAATTTCAGACAGTCGCAAAAAAAAATAAAAAAAAAAATCAAATGAAAACATACAAAACAACAACAAAAATAATGTCTTCCCTATATAATAGTATTTTGTTATTTGTCTTCCAAACAAATTACATTATTATAAAATAATGTCTTCCCTATATAATAGTATTTTGTTATTTGTCCTCCAAACAAATTACATTTTTCAAAAAAGTCAAATTTTCACATTGACAGATACCCTCAGGATTTTATAAGTTATGTAAACTTAAAAGGAATAAATATTTACATTTTAAAAAGTTAGCCCAGGCAGGCCCTTTTGAACCTCTTTGTTATGTTCGGTAAACGTGCTATGGCCTGGACTGTATTTGTTCTCAGTGTAAAAGCGGGGACAGATGGAGTGTTTTAGATATATGTAGGGACAGGTGATTTTCTCTTTCATATTTACCCCCTTCCTGAGAGTCATGAGCACCTTCTGGCTGTGGCAGGTCATTGAGCCAAGAATTCCCTCACTGACGACTGTATCATGTGAGTCTGACTTTGGACTATTTTTCATCCAAGTTACTACTCTGCACACGCCTGTATGTAGCTTCTTTTCATTTTCCTGCCTCCTTTTGGCATGTACAGTATAGTTTCTAAAGACCTTAATAGTTTGGACCTTGTTTAGAATCACCTGCAGGTGTGGAGATGTTACCATGTATCATCTTCAGGTTAGCAGTAAAAATGTGAAATGAGAACAGCCCATTTACGTATCTCCTGGAAATCCAACTCCTCTTTCTGTTTAGACAGGTGCCATTTCATAAACACAACTTATATGGACCACGTTTGTTTTTAGAGAGGGCATTTTAAGAAAACGTAGGTAAAATGAGGCCATGGTTAACGCATTTCTGTCTTGTGAACATGTTAGACCTCTTTAAAAACCTGATTCAGGTTATTCTCGCCTAAATTCATATACAGACCGAAGTTTCCATGTTGTTCAATCACATACATCATTGCGGTCCAGCTGTGGGCCTCTTTAAATCTGTGCTGTTTCTGTTGCCTTGCCATTTCAGGAAGTCCCCCCGGAATGGCATGCTGAGCTGGTGCTGGACAGAGGGATGCCAGTGCAGCTGTGGGCACATTACATCCAGCAGGCCAGCACTGCCCACAGGATTGCCGTGGAGGACTCGGTGTTGCTCCTGTTTTCGCTGAAAAACTTTATTCATGCACTGAAGATGCCTAAATCTTTTCCTAAAGGTAGGACAAGGTGGGAATCGTTTGAATGTGACACCCTGGGAAACGGAATTCTTGGATCCACGCCTGTGCTTGTGTTGAGTGAAAAGGCCCAGCAGGTTCCCGTAAGTCACGCACGGTCTCTTTCGTCGCGTACGTGTAGGGGGCGTGTGGTGGAACCCTGACCGCCTGGAGGAAGACGGCAGAGACTACCTGCGCTTGCTCCTCGGGCTCTTCGAGATCATCCTCAGTGGTGCTGACAGCACGCACTTCAGGGTGCTGATGAAGCTGTTCATAAAGGTGCGCGGCTCCTCCCTCTCAGGCGTATTCTTCCCTTTCAAGTAATGCAGATGTTTTAGCCATGACCGTTTTGAGTGAAAATGAAAGTAGACTTTTAAACAGCAAAGAGCATTTGATGGTAAACACTGGCCTTGCCAAACAGCGTTTGACCGAGACTGACATTGCCGCCTGCCTCCCGGTGGGCTAGGCCTGGTCACGTGTAATCAGTCTGCTGGGTGGTTTCATGCCGTTGCCCACGAGAAATTGATGTTCAGAGCGGTGATTGAGTGTATTCAGAGTCACTCAGGTAAGAAACTGTCACAGCACCAGTGACCTGCCTGCTGCCTGGGCCAGAGGTCAGTGCTTTGTTCTTGTCTGCGTGCCTTCTGAGCAGCGTTTGATACACGTTCCATCTTTGCAGGCCTTCCTTGGTGAGGCTCCCTGACACCGCTCTTCACGCTGTTCTGCTTAGAGCACTCGGTCATTTTTTTGTTTGTTAAATGTGTGTTCAAGTGCAGGATATAGTGAGTCCTCTGAATATCAGTCCTCTGAATTTATTTACATACTTCCAAGTTTGCTAAAATACCAAGTGTAGAATAAGTAAGGGTAAGTGGCTAGACAAAGCAAAATACTGTAATAAAGTTTTTTTTTTCTCAGTTGTACACTAGGGAAAAGGACTAGGGACCAACCTATATTTAGTAAAATTTAAACGTCACTGCTTTTGTCCGTTTCTTTAATTTAGGTGCATCTGGAAGATGTTTCTCAGTTATTCAAGTTCCTTTCTGTTGTATGGACCTATGGGTCTAGCCTTGCAAATCCACTGAGCTGCCGCGTGAAGACAGTGCTACAGACTCAGGCTCTGTACATGGGCTGTGCGGTGCTGACCTCGCAAAGGCCCCAGAGCAGAGCCCACCTGGCCTCCATGTCCTCCCCAGGTACTTCCGGAGCGTTGTCATGTCCTGCTGTGACTGCTCTACAGCCTTCCCTGTGGGCGGTGCATGTGGGTTGTAGTTTGGAGAATTTCTTATAGGTTTTGAAATAGAGCATGTGCATGTTAAACCTCCCCCCCAACTAAATGAACTATCTGTTTACTTCTAAGTGTTGCTTTTAAGTTACAAATGTCAATTGCAAAATCTCACTAAAACAAATGATAGAAGTGATAGGTGATGAATACAAACCATCATGATATAATTCAGTATTGAACTAAAATTTCTGCATTGAAAAGTAAAGTCAGCCCTAGCTGGTGTTGCTCAGTGGGTAGAGCATTGGCCTGTGGACTGAAGGTCCGGGTTCAGTTCCGGCAAAGGGCAAGTAAAGTCACAGTAAACATCAATTCAGGACAATTTTGCTTTACAAAATCTTTGTAAAGCACGGTGCACTGATGGGTAACTTCCTCCACACAGTTGTACAAGGATGTGTGTACAGGGGTGTTTGCCGCAGTTTTAATGCAAAAAGTCTAGAAACCTAAACTTTCTCCAGTGAGGTACTAGTTTTAAATATATGGAAAGTCAGAGAAGACCTGTACAATTAATAAAGAATGATTTAATTTAGTTTTGTGTGGAAAACACTCCCAGAATGTTTTGAGGTGGGACAGCAGTTTCTGCAGAACAGTGTGTCTGTACTAGGTTCTCATTTGTGTACTTTCCAAAGAATTTACCAGCACCTGGCTAAGATTTTTCTAGAATACCAGATACAGTGAATGGTCTTTGGAGAGGGAGTTTGAGTTGGGAATAAAACGTCTCATCATGTACTCTGGGGCACTATTTAAATTTCATGCTGTTTTCTGTCTTTAAATTGTTATTTACATTTTTTCCCTTTGGTTTCAGTAGTGGCATCTCTTCTCATTAACCTGGGGAGCCCCGTAAAGGAAGTGCGGAGGGCGGCCGTTCACTGCCTGCAGGCCCTCGGGGGCATGGCCTCCCAGTTCCACCTGATGATAGAGCACGTGATTCCCAAAGCAGAGGAGGTCACCTCAGACGCCTCCTACGTCATTCAGGTAGCTCATCGCACAGAAGGCTGCGTGTGCGTGCGCCTTGTGTCCACCTGAGTGGTGTCCTCCGTTCTTGACTTGCTTTGTAAGGATTGTGAGTTTATTCTCCGAATTTAGAAACTTGCACATCTTCCTCCCCCATTTTTTAAAGATTGCTGCTAGAAAACAAGTGCCTGGCTTTTGAGAGTAAGCTAAGGGGCACCAATGTCTTTTCCTGTTAAGGTTTCAGGGGAAATGAAAAATGACCCTCCGTAATTATTACATTTAACCTTTATAGTTCCTTAACTCTTCTTCATCCAATTTTCTTTTTGGTTCCCTAGGATTTGGCTACTTTATTTGAGGAACTACAGACAGAAAAAAACCTGAAATCTCATCAGAAGTTGTCTGAAACTTTGAAAAACCTGCTTTACTGTGTATCTAGTTGCCCGTCTCATGTTGCAAAAGATCTGCTGAAAGTGCTTCAGGGGGTCAACAGTGAGGTGAGTGCAGTGAGTGGACCGGATCCCGTGGGGTGTCACGGCAGGTCACCATAATACTCCTGCACCGGCGAGGCCAGGCAGAATCACATCCACGCATTCAGAATTAACGTTTTCTTACTAATTTGGGGAGGGAAGCATCATGGTGGAGAAAAATACATAGGAAACCAAAAGCACATATTGGTGCTTTCTTCCCATTTTAAAATTGTGTGTTATCCCTGTCTAATCACTGACTTGCTTTTAAATGAGTTTTAAAATCACATGGGGAAACACTGAAGGTGGGTGCTGCAGAAAAATTTGGGTTGCGTCTGTGCTTCCGGTGTGAAACCCCCACGAGGTGATATATTCAGACATTCCAAACCATTTGCTCACTTTTTAAAGCTGTACACTTCCCGGGTGGAAATCCACAGCTTGCATTATGTTGTCACGGAAACCTGTGTACAGAAGAGGGGTTCCAGAGCCTTGGTGATGTGACGGGGGTGCTGTTCTCACCACTCCCTCGTCCTGGTGTCCAAGTGCCTGGCCTCCCCCGGCTTCGGGCTGACGGCAGCGTGGAGATGTACTAACGGGTGGAGGAGGGTGAAAACCATTTGACTGTGTTTTCCCGGTGGGAGCGAACGTGGCATTTATCAGCTCCCTGTCATCCCGGGTGTAGTTTAAACAGGAATTGACCATCTTATTCTATAAAGAACCAAGTAGTGAAAATTTGGGCCCTGCAGGCTGTACAGTCTCGGACAGCTGCTCAGCTCTGCCTTCTGTGGCGGTGGCGGCGGAGGCTGTATGTAAACAGATGGGTCCAGAAGCCATATTTTGCTGGCATTAGTTAAAGCCTTCACATACATAATTTGCATCAGTATTAATTATCTACCAAGTTGGAAACACTTAGGGAAAGGTTAAAAATAAAAGCTAAAATTGATGTTGATAACCCACCACTTCAGTTCAGTTTGTATTTCCTGTTTTCAGAAAGTCTTGGGACACTCGGGTTTCTCCATTGATCTCTGAAGGGTTTAGAGCTTTTTGACCATTCGTTGTAGACTAAACTATAGAAGGGACCTGAGTGCTTCATTGGGGTAACAGTCATCCATGTCCGTGAGGACATCATTATTGGGGGGTTTCTCCAGGCTGAGCTCCCAGGCTTCCAACAGGATATCTTTGCAGGTCTTTGTTAAAGCAAGAAATCCTGTGCCCGTGTGGTGACTGTTTACTAATCAACTTTCCACACTTCAGATGGTGCTTGGTCAGCTGTTGCCTATGGCTGAGCAGCTGCTAGAAAAGATCCAGAAGGAGCCCTCGGCTGTCCTGAAAGACGAGGCCACTGTTTTGCATCTCATTTTGGGAAAATATAATGAATATTCAGCTGCTCTTTTACATAAGGACCCCATGAGTTTAGATATATTCATAAAAGCTGTGCACACCACGGAGGAACTGTTTACGGGCATGCCATCCATTCAGATTACAGCCCTCGAAAAGGTCAGTGACTTCTTTCACGAAAGCACGTTCCAGCTTTTAAAACTGTGTGATGTTTTACTTGGAGAAGATGAAGTGGACTGGACATGTTTTAAAGGAACATGATTTATTTGACCCACTTTGCCAAACAGTGATGTATATGGGTCATTAAAACGTACTGCATTTTAACTGACAAAATTGGGAACGATTTTACATTTGTAAGAGAATGATGTAAAGAATGTTTTAGGGATTGAAGTTTGTTCATTGAGCTCAATGGCCTTTTTTTTTTTTTTTTTTTTACCTCCTTTAGATTACAAAGCCATTTTTTGCCGCTATATCAGATGAAAGAGTTCAGCAGAAGCTTTTGTGCACATTGTTTGACTTGCTGGTGAACTGTAAAAATTCCCATTGTGCTCAGACTGTTAACAGTGTTTTTAAAGGGGTAAGTTGTTTACTAATGTTTGTTCTCTTCCAAGTAACACCATGTTGAA
Organism: Cnephaeus nilssonii; assembly: GCF_951640355.1. Taxonomy (NCBI): domain Eukaryota; kingdom Metazoa; phylum Chordata; class Mammalia; order Chiroptera; family Vespertilionidae; genus Cnephaeus; species Cnephaeus nilssonii. Next base: position 14,793,703 of record NC_137094.1, read on the forward strand.
GCATCCTCCGTGTACAGTGCTTTTAGGAAGTCCAGTGTTACCGTTCACAAAACCCACAGAAAAGTCAGTCATAGAGAAGTGCTAAATCAGAATTAGAAATCTTCACTGTTGATTTTAGTGTCTGGAATATTTATGGTTTTAACCAGGTAGCAAGTGTGTGTTGGAGTTTACTGGTGTTAGAGGGGATCTGCCTGTTGGAATGAGTGGTGGCTTGGTGCTCACTTATTAACAGCTCATTCTGCCTAACTTCAATGTTGTCTAATGATGCGTGTGGAGCGACGTTGAGAGCTTGCGTGTTGGTTTGTGTGTCCACTGAGACACCGCATACATCAGAATAAGCGCTAGTTACTCTGTTGTTGGAAGTCATAGTGTCTGTGCTCAGCATTCTCAGAATTTACCGCGTATTTACGCAGATTTCTAAGGCAAATTAAGTGAAACAAGTTAAGGTACAGAGCATTGTGTATCATATGCTCCTGTTGGTTTGTTTTATTCTTTCCATCTTTGTACAGCTGTCAGTATATGGGACATTTTTAAAAGAATACGTAAGAAGTTCTCAGTGGTGTTTGCCTTTGGGGTTTGGCCTGGGCTCCAGAGTCATAGGGAGACATAAAAGTGAACAGAGATTTTCATTGCATCCCTGTTCACTTTTCATTTCTTTTAGTCAACGTTCATTGCTTTAATTTTATCCCGGGAACTATGGCGTCAACATTTTTTCATGTTTCAGATTTCCGTCAACGCTGAGCAAGTCAGAATAGAGCTAGAGCCACCAGATAAAACCAAGTCCTTGGGCACAATTCAGCAAACAAGAAGGCAGAAGATGCAGAAGTAAGCTGTCAATGCAGGGAGCATGCTGCTCCATAATCAGGTGTATTTATTCTTAGCACTCATAGTATTTGCTTTTCCAACTTTCTGTCACATCTGTTTCCCAGGAAATCACAAGATCTAGAATCTGTTCAGGACGTTGGAGGTTCTTACTGGCAAAGAGTAACCCTCATCCTGGAATTACTGCAGCACAAAAAGAAGCTCAAAAACCCTCAGATACTGATCCCAACTCTTTTCAACCTGCTGTCGAGGTAACAGTCCTGCCTTTGGTGCAGGAGAGAAGGGATTCTGATTCCTCCTCATCTTATTTTAATTCACCCTCTTCTCTTGCTTCGCTGGTCTGTAAAATAGAGCCAGTCAAGAACTGTTGTAGAAAGATGAAAAGGATGGGTTAGGACCCTTTGCCAGTGCCCGCACTGACCTTCATCCTGGGCTGTGGAGGAAGTGGCCACTTGCCTTGCTGTCCACTTTCCTCCTTTCTGTGCCGTGTCCCCGGGGCAGCATTGCTTGTATTTAAAGATACAAGGCGACACCCACTCTATATTTTAGGTGCAAATTATTAGATAGAGAGCCATGGCGAGTGCCATTGAATTGTGGATGTGTTCTTTCATCTGAAAGGCAAATCAATTCTAAGATTCTCCACAGGGTGATGGAAAGTGCAGTAGGGAGGAGCTGCCTGTATGAGAAAGAAGTTAGAATTCGAAATCTTCCATCCTGTGTATAGACTTGATGTTTAATGTTAACGTCTTAGTCATTTCTTATTTAATACGTGTGCTGGACAGCGGTCATGGGTGTGTCACTGACTGACATGATTCAGCTTTCACATCCCGTCCTCTTCCGGATCCTGCAGGTGTTTAGAGCCTTTGCCTCTGGAGCAGGGAAACATGGAGTACACCAAACAGCTAATTCTCAGCTGTTTGCTCAACATCTGCCAAAAAGTCTCTCCAGACGGCGGCAAAATACCGAAAGGTATGTGCGTACTTTGGTGGAGGGGAAGCTGGGAGCTTGTCCACCTCAGGTCGGACCGTGCCTGCCACCTACAGCTTGGGTACTTCTCCCCACCCAGACGTTCTGGACGAGGAGAAGTTCAACGTGGAATTGATCGTGCAGTGCATCCGCGTCTCAGAGATGCCTCAGACCCACCACCACGCCCTCTTACTTCTGGGGACTGTGGCCGGGATATTTCCTGTAAGTACTCCCAGCTTGGGGTGTCAGCAGGTATTCCCTGTGTTTCTGTCGTCCCTGGGCAGGCTAGTGGGTGCACAGTGGTGTCTTGTGGGTTTTGCATTGACTAATGAGGTTGAGCATCTTTTCACGTGTTTATGGATGTTTGTTTACCTTTGGAGAAATGTCTTTTTAAATCCTTTGCACATTTTAGAACTGAGTTTTTTCTCCTACTGCTGAGGTGTAATGAATCATTGATATTTGATTTGTTTAAAATAGAAAATGTTGAAAAATGTGTTTTCTTTCAGGATAAAGTTCTACACAATATTATGTCTATTTTTACATTTATGGGAGCCAACGTTATGCGTCTAGATGATACTTACAGTTTTCAAGTTATTAACAAGACGGTGAAAATGGTTATTCCAGCACTTATTCAGGTAAGCTGTCTTTATACTATTGCTCGTATCATTTTCTACAATTTTTAAAATTTTGCATAATATGAACTTGGAGTAGCAGTAAATGAGGGACAGTTACCAGCCTTTCTAAAATGCTCAGGTGTTAGTGCCTCCTAAATTGTAGACGATGAAGCTAAGAAGTAATCTTGAAAATGATGTCTTTTCCAAAATACGAATAAATATGCGTTCTACGAGGGTATAACTGCGAAAGTGCCTTGACTGTATTCTGACAAAGTGAATTTACATTTACTGTGTATTTCAGGACATTGCATCAGTTTGGTAATAACCCTTGTGTAGGTCGATGAAGATAGGAAGCGTTAGAGTGGCAGCCTTACTATGCAATTCCACAGACATGTACACGCTCTCTGAGAGCTAAGCGCTCAGATGAGGGAGACTAGTGTCTGCCTGTGAGGATGGACCATTTGAACTAAAAAGTGGCCTCGCAGATGAAAGAGGTTGGTCATCTCCTTGAGTTTTCTGTTTACCTCCATTGTTGTTGGTCGTATCTTATGTTATTGATTGACCATTCCAGGGATGACCGTATCAGCACTGTCTCCTTTTAATCTCGGTATTAGATTGGTATTCTCCGCTTCCAGCACATTAGTGAAACAGGACACATATGTACATATTTAGAAAAACTCTGCCTTGATACTGTGTATGCCAACAGAATAGCTAAGTGCTGGAGAGTCCAGAATAGGGACAGTCCATCTGGGCCAGGCTGACCACAGTTTCCTAAGAAACCATGTGATTGGTAGGAAAGTGCAGGATTTGCCCAGGAAGTGGCAGCGTCGTCAGTGGCGTGAGCAGAGGTGCAGCCGGGAAGGTACACAGTGTGAAGAGTGTAATGTGGTTGGTTTGTGGGGAGCAGAGAATCGAGACAGAAGTAGAGGGCGTTGGTTCATTCATTCTTTGATTCATTGAACAGCTCTATTTTGAGCACCCATACCAGAGAGGAATGGTTTGAACTTGATTCTGAAACAGCAGGATCTCCTGGCCTTTCTGTGCTCAGTTGTACCCACTCTTCTCGAGCAAACACAAATCCTGCCTGTTCTCTGCAGCTCCCCGGGCGTCCGAAAGCAGACTTGCTCTCAGTGCCTGGCTTTGGGGTCTGCCATTCAGTGCCTCCTGTCCCCTCCTTACCCCGGTGTCTTGTTTCTGATGAGTCTCCTTTAGGGCAGGGCTCACATCCTCTACTTTGTATTCCCCTCAGGGCCGAATAGTGCCTGGGATATAATTTCCCCTTATCGAATATTTCCTGATTGGCCGTTGATTATTAAAATAATTTTAATAGTGTTGGGCACACAGGAAGGCCTTGTCTTGCCCATTTAAAGCCTGTTGTGTGGGGGTTGTTTGTTGCCCCCGCTGACCCTGCTTGCCACTCTGCAGTCTGACGGCGGAGACTCTGTGGAAGTCACGAGAAACGTGGAGGCGATCGTGGTGAAGATCATGAGTGTGTTTGTGGATGCGCTGCCACACGTCCCAGAGCACAGGCGCCTGCCGGTCCTGGCCCAGCTCGTCGACACCCTCGGCGCAGGACGATTCCTCTGGGTCCTGCTCGTCCTGCTGTTCGAACAGTACATCACCAAGACCGTGCCGGCGGCCGCCTGCGGGGAGAAGGTCAGCGTTTGGGGGGGCGGGGGGGGGGGCGGGTGGAATGAAAGACGGGTGTTTCCCACAGGTTTGTGACACTTTCCAGCTGAAGTGTGGGCAGCGATGTTCCGTGTGCAGTACTTGCCAGTGCTGGCTCAAAACTGCTCTTAGAGATGCCCTGTCGTTCTTTAACCTTTTGCACTCGGATGTCGAGTGTGACTCGACACGGTTAGCATCGGTAGCAGGAATCGAGAAAAAAGCAAGCGAGTGCAAAGGGTTAAAGTTGCTCCGGAGCCATGGCTCTGAGCCCCACAGCAGCCGCAGACATGGCTGAGGGTGCAGGTCTGGTGCCTGGCGGGTGGTTCTGCTCGGAGCCCACAGAGGACAGCTGTGGAGGAATTAAACAGAGTCTCTTGCAAGTGGGTTTGGAAGCATTTCACTGGGAAAGGGAGGAGTGTCCGGATCAGTCAGGTGCAGTGCATGTTTGGAGGAGCCTGTTGGGATAGACGGGGATAGAACGAGAGGTCAGGACTGCTTTTAGATGAGAAGGCTGGTCTGGGAACAGATCTAGACCTGATCTGAGTAAAGCGGGGTGTTCGGTTCTGCGGAAGTCGTCACGCGGACTCTGGAGTGTGCTTGCGACCCTCCTGGACTGGCTCCTTAGTATGGAGCTCGGTCCCATGGAGATACACGAGACGGGAGGAACAAACGTGGCGACGACGTGTGCTAAGAAATATTTTTACGACATCCCCCTTATTTGTGCTTACTGATGAACGTAAATTGGACAGGTGCAGTGTTATGACCTGTGTCTCTTCTCTGTGCAGGATGCTATGTTGGAAGCAGACACTGAATTTTGGATCTCAGTCTGTTGTGAATTTAGTGTCCAGGAGCAGATACAAAGCTTGATGAACATCCTCCAGTACTTGCTGAGGCTGCCGGAGGAAAAGGAAGGTGGGAGAATGGGGGCTTACTTCCTGCTGATCTGAACGGTCGGGGGGAGGGAGGGAGGGGTGGGCAGAGATTGTGTAGAAGAGAAGCAGTGGTAACGAAACACTGGAATGTTACCGTGTATAGGAGACTCGAGAACATTCCACTCTGCGGCCCCAATGACATTGCCTGGGTGTGTTGCACGTTCTTAGTTCTATGCCCTTCAGAGCAGAACAGCCAGGTGTATTGAGTCTCTGGGACAGTGGTTTTTAAGTGACCCACCCTGGACCCCCAACCACTGCACCCAACCCTTTTATACTGGAGCCGTTTGAACATGGGATTCTACAAAGTTTTAGGACATTTTTTACCTCTTGGAATTAAACGTTGAAGACTTTGGTCTGTTGTGGCCACCAAGTAAATGCCTGAGGCTTCAGAAATGAATTAGGCTCCTTGTACAGTATTTTTGGCTTCCATTTGCTTGTCTCAGCTGCCCTGCTCTGGTTTGGTTTGGTTTGGTTTGGTTTGATTTGGATTTTCTTTTGGTCTTACACACTCTTCTCAGGGCTGCTGGCTACTTCCTTAGTAAATGTATTCATGCCTTTCACTAATTTATTTTATTTTATTTTTTACATTTTTTAAAAAATTGATTTCAGAGAAGGAGAGAGAGAGAGAGAGAAACATCAGTGATGAGAGAGAATCATTGATCGGCTGCCTCCTGCATGCCCTCCACTGGGGGTTGAGCCTGCAAACCGGGCATGTGCCCTGACTGGGAATCAAACTGTGAGCTCCTGGTTCATAGGCCGACACTCAACCACTGAGCCACGCCGGCCGGGCTTTTACTAATTTAAAAGAGGGAAAACTGGGTGTAATAGGCCAACAAGTTCTGTTCCTCTCTGAGACATGTGTCCCATTTCTGTGCCTCTGTGTCCGCACTGCAGATTGAGGTCGAAGGTGAGTGTGGCCACCGGTTTTGTTGCTCTTTTTCAGAAACCGTTCCCAAGGTGGCATCTCATGTGAGCGAAGCACCAGGGGAGACGCTGCAGGTGTTCAACGTGGACGCGCACACGGGCAAGCAGCTGCGGCACTTCAAGTTCCTGTCCGTGTCCTTCATGGCCCAGCTCCTGGCTTCCAGCTGCTTTATCAGAAAGGTGTGTGCTCCTCGGCTCTGTGTGTGACGCAGTGACGGCCTTTTCTAAGGAACTGTGTTTGAAACCCGGAAAAAGAGCTGGGCAGATGGGAAAACGTGAGGCATGAAACCTTAAAGTCAGGTTATGAGCTAAAGGAAGATTAGCATTCCATAATTAGTAGGTAAATGAGTATTGATTTGCTATAGTTTTCTGAATCTTTGTCGTACTTTACAGATACTACCAATAGCTGTAGAATGTAATTAAGTGAATAGAGTGTAATTAAAGTAAAGTTAGGGAAATAGAGTTATTACAATCTGATGAGGGTGATCCGAACCTGATTAGATTGTAAGGTCAGAAAACAGTTGCTGTGGGAAGTTTGAATAAATAGCCGTAGGTGAATTAAGAGCCCACTTCGAATGGTTTTTAGGATCAGCTGCATAATGTCCTAATGGGCCTTCTTTACAAATCAGGTCGTTGAAAGCGGTGGTCCTCAGGCTTTAAAAGGCCTCGAACAAAGGTATGTTACTTCTTCTTTTTCAATTTTTGTTGGGAAATAATTTCAAACTTTGATCAGAAACCTGGGAGGAGAGTACAGAGTCCCCACGAGTCTCCTGTGTTCAGGTTGCTGGAGGCGGTCCTCGGCTACATTAACGCCGTCGCCCAGTCCGTGGAAAAAAACGCAGACAAGCTCACTGGGAAGTTTTGGCGAGCGCTCCTCAGTAAAGCCTACGACCTGTTGGACAAGGTAGGGCTCCGTTTCTCCCCGTCTTCTGTGCTTTGTTCCTGCTTTTATGTCCTTGTGAAATGGTTCCGCATAGTTTTACTTTAAGAGTAAACTCAGCAATAGCTTCTCTTAATATAATGCAGCTCAGAATTTTCTTAGAAAAGAACCTCTTGATGACTAGAAGTAATTATGTCAGAATGACAGTTGTTTCTCTATCGACTATGTGAACACGAGCCTTAGCAAACACTGTGCTTTCAGAACTCAGTCATGGGACACTGTGTGATGTTCCACTTCATTCAAGTGGAAGTGGGAGGACAGTCCCTGTCAGGTGGGTCTGAGAGCTCTTAGAGGCTCTGCCGGTCCTGACGTAGGGTCACTGCCCAGCATCCGGCTGAGTGACTCTGCTCCCTTGGCATCGATCAGCTCACTTAGTCTGAGCATCAGTTCTTTTTTTTTAAATATATTTTTATTGATTTTTTGTTTTGTTTTTACAGAGAGGAAGGGAGAGGGAGAGAAGTTAGAAACATCAATGAGAGAGAAACATCGATCAGCTGCCTCCTGCACACCTCCTACTGGGGATGTGCCTGCAACCAAGGTACATGCCCTTGACTGAAATCAAACCTGGGACCCTGAGTCCACAGGCTGACGCTCTATCCACTGAGCCAAACCGGTTAGGGCTTTTTTTTTTTTTTTTAAATACGATCAGCAATGCCTTACCTGAAAGTTAGTGTAAGAATTAAATAAGAAGAGGGGTTTGAACATGCCTGGCGCCTAGAAGGTATTCAGTGGATAGAAGTCTGTCTTGATCTGCGTTTATCTTCCCTTTTTTCTGATTGCTTTTTTGTTCAATGTAAACTGCTCTCTAGGTCAATGCCTTGCTGCCCACGGAAACATTCATTCCCGTGATTAGAGGGCTGCTGGGCAACCCCCTGCCGTCTGTCCGCCGGAAAGCGATGGACCTTCTCAACAACAAGCTGCAGCAGAAAGCGTCCTGGAAGAAGAAAACCGTAAGTGACGGCGCGTCCGACCCACTCACCGTCCTGCGGTGTCCGAGCTGCATTGAACTCCCTCACGGGTCTCCGTGGTGCGGACCACATAAGTAGGTTGCTGTCCGAATATACTGCTGTGGCATGCCTGTTTCCAGCGGGACAGTAATTCTGCAGGCGTGTAGAGATATGTCCTAAGCGCTCTTGGAATGAATTTCATCTCCGATAGAATTCTTGCTTGATGTGGACCACACATTGGCTTTGGGACAATCCTCACCCACTCTCTCTGCAAACCAGGAGATGGTTCGTGGGAACCAGGAACTGTTCCCAGCACACGCATTGCTCAGTAGCAGCGAGTCCATTGGCGGAGGTTCTGTGTGTGATCATGTAGCTCAGGGCGTCTTGGTCAGGCAGTGTCAGCAGTAACAGTGGAGAGTAAACTGGCAATGTCCTTGCAGCTTTAATTATTTGGGAACTTGGCTGTCCTCCTCAGGTTTACCATTTCCTCAAACTGGTTCCAGTCCTTCTAGCCGTTGTGCAGCATAGGAAAAAGGGGGCCGAAGAACAAGCGGTTAACAGACAGACAGCTCTGTACACCCTAAAGCTTTTGTGCAAGAATTTCGGTGCCAAGAATCCAGAGCCTTTCATCCCGGTGCTGAACACGGCGGTGAAACTGGTCGCTCCAGAGAAGGACGACAAGAACGTCGTGGGCAGTGCCCTGCTGTGCGTAGCAGAGGTGGCCTCCACCCTGGGGCCCCTGGCCGTCCCACAGCTTCCCAGGTACGCGGTGAGGCCCCGAGGGGGCTCAGCTGGTTGTCCATACACCGAAAGGTTACGGGTTCCATCCCTAGTTAGGGCATTTATGGGAGGCAACTGATCAGTGTTTCTCTCTCACGTTAATGGTTCTCTCTCTCTCTCTTTCACTCCCTCCCTCCCTCTCTCTCTAAAATCAATGAAAACATGTCCTCGGGTAAGCATTTTTTTGAAATGAATTTGCTAAAGAATTGATCTTCAAGCTGAAAAGCACAACATTCCCATTTACCTTTATGGTGTTTCTTGTTCCCGTTTTCGATCCCCTCTGACCAGCTGTCATTAGGAAGCCAAGGGTGCTGCCCCTCTAGAGGGGCCATCGTCGGGCAGACTGGCTGTCAGCCTGCAGGGCACTTGGCTTTGCTGCCTGTGATACCGAGACAGCACCCACCCGTGGGGTTCCGTGGGGCAGAGCATTGAAGGCTTTTACACAGGGCCAGACACAAAGCAAGCATTAAGGGGAGAGGCTTTTTTTTAAAAATATATATTTTATTGACTTTTTACAGAGAGGAAGGGAGAGGGATAGAGAGCTAGAAACATCGATGAGAGAGAAACATCTATCAGCTGCCTCCTGCACACCCCCTACTGGGGATGTGCTCGCAACCAAGGTACATGCCCTTGACCAGAATCAAACCTGGGACCTTTCAGTCCGCAGACCGACGCTCTATCCACTGAGCCAAACCGGTTTCTGCGAGAGGCATTATTTTTAAAAGGAGCGCTGTCAATACTCTAGGCACTGGGACACGTCTTGCTCTTTGTCACGGAAGCTATGTAGACGATGTTTTGTAGGCTCAGACGTACACAGTGGGTAATGTGGGCACCAGTGTGGGATTTTTTTCATAATGACTTACACTCCCTTCTCTATCTGCTTAAAGTTAGTCTAAAACATGTGCTTTCTTTCTAGCCTCATGCCCTCATTGCTGACAACAATGAAGAACACCAGCGAGCTGGTCTCCGGCGACGTCTACCTCCTCAGCGCCTTAGCGGCCCTGCAGAAGGTGGTCGAGACTCTCCCCCACTTCCTCAGCCCCTACCTGGAAGGCGTCCTGTCACAGGTGAGCCTGAGACCATAGCGTGCTGTGTGAGGTAGCAGGGGAAAATGAAAGTCACACACTTAATCATTTTATTTGTTCTCTCAGTTTTTAGTTTCTGTTTGGCAGGAAGCTTATTTCTGAAAAGAAGTGCTTTGTTATTGCTCAATGTGTGCCTTCTCTCCCACGTCATCATGCCTCTGCTTAGCCCTGACATTGAGAAATGGGCATTTTGCCATGAGGCTGGTCTCTGGATTTGGCAGAATGTAGTTTATTGCTCTTTCTGCCCTGAGCGGTTTGGCGTTGAGCCGGCAGAGCTGCCTTTGTTACTTCCTGTAGGACCGGGTGCCCCGGGGTTTTCCTATTGGAGGTCAGTGCAGTGCAGAGCTTACTGCAAACAGCGGGCAAGTGGCATTTCCAACTGAAAATGCCCAAGAATGGCCCCGCACCTGTTCTGTTCTCTTGATCGTTTGCCATTTATAACTTCCTTGATGCGAATGATTTAACTAGCGCTTGAAATTTACAGAACGGGACCTCTCCCTCTGAGGAGCCTTCTACGTTTGCTAGCAAGAAGGAGCTCAGGTTCTCATGGCGCTGGGTTCCTGTCCTGAGAACATCGTGAGTCTGAGTTGCTCAGAGTCCTCCCACCATTCACCCACGTCCCCAACTCCCACTGGGAAAGAGGCACCCGTCCATTTGCATCTGCAGACGGTCATGGTTGGCCGAGAAGGGAATGCTCTGGCAAACGTGTATCGAGTCATCACTGTGACTCTGCAGACGTTCTCACTGAGTCCACAGAGGCCTCGATCGCTGTCTTTCGATTTTCGTAGGTGATTCACTTGGAGAAAATCACGAGTGAAATGGGCCCAGCCTCCCAGGCTAACGTCCGCCTCACATCTCTTAAGAAGACACTGGCCACCACGCTGTCACCCCGTGTCCTGCTGCCAGCCATCAACAAAACCTACAAGCACATCCAGAAGGACTGGAGGGTGAGATCTGTCGGGGGTTAGACTTCGGGGAGGGGTGGTAAGGGGCTGACATGTTGACCTTCATAATGAACTTGGAATGTGAAAAACTGGCCCCTCTCTCTGCTGTGTTCTTCGTAGAATCACATGGGCCCATTTATGAGCATCTTGCAAGAGCACATCGGGGTCATGAAGAAGGAGGAGCTCAGCTCCCATCAGTCTCAGCTCACCACATTTTTCCTGGAGGCCCTGGACTTCCGAGCAAAGCACCCTGAGGTCAGCTTACAGCCACTCCCCCAATCCTGAACTCACCTGCTGAGAGCCCGCCAAAAGCTAGCTGTGACCTGTTCTACTGGCCAAGAGCATGTAAAGCTGGATGTCAGAACTCTGCCCAATAAAACGGCTCTTTTGTTTTCAGAATGATCTGGAAGAAGTTGGCAAAACAGAAAATCATATCATTGACTGCCTGGTAGCTATGGTTGTAAAACTGTCCGAGGTTACATTCAGACCTCTGTTTTTCAAGGTGAGCTTGCTTCCTCCCTGTCTGCTTTGTGCTCCTCTCAGTAACAAGATGTGTGGAATAAACTCCCATCTCTCTTTTCAGCTGTTTGATTGGGCCAAGACAGAGGACGCCCCCAAGGACAGACTGCTGACGTTTTACAACTTGGCGGATTGCATTGCTGCAAAACTGAAAGGGCTCTTCACTCTGTTCGCCGGCCACTTGGTGAAGCCTTTTGCTGACACCTTGAACCAGGTGAACATCTCCAAAACAGGTTGGTGGCTGACTCCAGTTCGTTGACACCTGGCTCTGCGTGCCTTACACAAGGCTCGGGAAGTATAGTGAGTCTAAGGGGGTGGGTGTTTCGTGCTGTAGTTGGTGTTCAGGCCCTAAAGTGTCTGTTTCCGCGTCATAAAAATGGGTCATGAGTTAACGCAGTGGTCGGCAAACTCATTAGTCCATGGAGCCAAATATCAACAGTACAACGATGGAAATTTCTTTGGAGAGCCCAGTTTTTTAAACTTAAACTTCTTCTAACGCCACTTCTTCAAAATAGACTCGCCCAGGCCAGGGTATTTTGTGGAAGAGCCACACTCAAGGGGCCAAAGAGCCGCATGTGGCTCGCGAGCCGCAGTTTGCCGACCACTGAGTTAACGGAAAGGAGGAATCACTTAATCAAGAGCCTGTCCACTGTTCCACCCTCATCCTGAGCTTGCTTTCTAGATGGAGGAGGAAATACCCTCTTGATTGTAGTTCTGTCAATAGTGATCTGAATGTAAACATTGGAGATTAACTTGTGACATGGTTTTCACTTTTACTCTCCCCCCTCTTACAGATGAAGCGTTTTTTGACTCTGAAAATGACCCTGAAAAGTGCTGCTTGCTCTTACAGTTTGTCTTGAACTGTTTACATAAGATCTTCCTCTTTGACACCCAGCACTTTTTAAGTAAAGAGAGAGCAGAAGCCTTGATGATGCCTCTGGTGGACCAGGTAACCAAGTCAGACCCTCTTTTAACGTCTCACTTTTTGTGGATTTAACTTATCTTCATTAGTGGTGTTTACTGAGCTCTGCTTTTGAATTTTTCACATGAAAGGCACAATATAAGGTCTAATGCAGCAGTCACCAACCGGTGGCCCGCGGACCCCTGGTGGTCCGTAAGGTCCGAAAGGTTGGTGACGGCTGGTCCAGTGGTTAAGTTTTTAATTTGTTTAAACTGGTTTCATTGAGAATGTTGGGGGTGCGGCCGTCCTCTGGCTCGGAGAGTCTCTGGAGGGAGGGAGCTAAGGCTGAGGTCTGTGTGAGCTCCTGAAGGCCGTCCGCTTCCTAGAGACCGTGTTAGAACAGCACCCGGTTTGGAGCCTGTCGTGGAGGACAGTAGAATATTATTTATACGTTGGGTATTTTTTCAAACAGAATGAGCCCTGTTGCTCAAAGTCCTTTTCTCACTCCTCAGCTGGAGAACCGGCTGGGAGGAGAAGAGAGGTTCCAGGAGCGGGTGACGCGGCACCTGGTCCCCTGCATCTCCCAGTTCTCGGTGGCCATGGCCGATGACTCCCTCTGGAAGCCCCTGAACTACCAGATCCTGCTGAAGACCAGAGACTCCTCGCCCAAGGTCAGGAGCCGGCGCCAGCACTGGTGCCGTGTTCTCGCCACGTAGCCCAAACAGCTATCGCGAGGTCACGGCTGTGCAACCATGGTAACTAGCGGGACAAACACGGCTGCTCGTCTTCTAGCACCAGCGGGCAGGCTGTGCCGGATAGAAGTTTGTGCCTGCGTTCCTGCATTTTACTTCCAGGTTATTTATAAAGAACAGCAGTGCTCCCCGGCCCCTATAGTGTGTGTGTATGTGGCACAAACACTCAAATACTTTTAAATACTTTTGCACTTTTAAATCTTGCGAAGACGTGAAGTGATCCCTTGTGCTTTTTAATTTAAACACGTCTTAAGTTTCTCTGCTCCCAGAGACCAGTGCTTTGAGCTTGTCCACAGACTTTCTTTTGGGTGAGAGTGTATCAGGCTGAGGGGTCTGTGGGATGCTGGAAGGTCGATGTAGCTGGTGACACCCACGGACATGGGGGCCGAAGTGCTGTAACAGAGTTCAGGTTGCCTGTATCGCAAACAGATCCCAAACTGTTCAGTAACCTGGCATCCTAAGGTGGAAGTTGAATGAACATAAAGTGAAATAAACTCGTGTTAAAGAACATTTCGCTTTTAGATACTAGTTTTACCAACCTTTGCTCTTGGTTCCCTTCAGGTTCGATTTGCCGCCCTCATTACCGTGCTCGCACTGGCTGAGACGCTGAAGGAGAATTACATTGTCTTGCTACCTGAGTCCATTCCTTTCTTAGCTGAATTGATGGAAGGTAATTTCCAATGAAAACGCAAACGTGGGTGCAGTGGGATAGCCTTGGCTCCGCCTGGGACCTGGGAGGCGGGGTTCCTGTGTTGAGTGCGGTGGCGGGAAGAGGTTAGGAAATGACCTTTCCCTCACACACATGTTTTGGCTGCAGATGTAGACTATTGTGTCACGATGGCTAGGGCATTGAGGCAGCCTAGGACAGCTTCCTGTTCACTGCGACCAGCGTCTACTCCGTGCTGGGCACGGTCCTCATTATCCCCAGGACCGTTTAAGCCAATGCAGTGCCCGTTTCATAAAGGAAAGCACTAGAAGCTTTAGGGGATTATGTAACTTGATGAACCAACAAAGCACGTGTGACAGTTGGAGCTGGGGTGGAAGCCAGGTGTGCGCGGTGTGGACACGGGCCCAGGAAGCACCAGGCACAGCGCAGCCCAAGGAATGACAGTGGGGCTTCCCCCTAAGCAGGGGATGGCGGCAAGGAGGCCACGCGTTCACATTCGTGATTCACTGCTCATCTCCACAAAGGACGTGCGCCTGGTTCTTACGGCCTGGAGCGCGGCCCCGCCAGGAATTGGGAATTTTCTTTGGGGTCTCTGCTGGGCTCCGTCTTCCAAGCCTGAGGCCCTGGCAGGGAGGAAGGCCAGGAATGCGGAGGCTCCCAGGTGCCTCCGCTTCTCTCATGTGCTTCCCTGTCTGCGGACTGGTGGCCAGAGACGGGGGACGCCTGGATGAGGCGGGGGGACCGGGGCAGGAAGCTGACCGTGTCCTTGCATTTCCAGATGAGTGTGAAGAGGTCGAGCAGCAGTGCCAGCGGACAGTGCAGCAGCTGGAGGCCGTGCTGGGGGAGCCGCTGCAGAGCTACTTCTAACCGGGCGGGGTGCGCACTGTTCCGAGTTCGGATTGATATTCTATATTTTTATTTTGGGTGTTTGGTGCCATGTTAGTTTTGGTGCCTTAACACCAACGTGGACTTGACAAGATTCCTCCCTGGTTTGTACTCCATCCAGCCCCTCCTGCCGTCTGTACAGAATTGCAGAGTAAATGACACGTGGTGGTTTGATACGGGCGGCTGTGTTGTTTCAGCGTTCATTGGTCACTCCTGCCCGGGGCTGCCGTTACAGACAGGTCGCATCCTCACGCCCCAGCTGGCAGTACCCACTGGACTGCAAGTGCAAGCATTAGCTCTTCTGTAAAGGAATGTCTTACGCATGTGGCGGCCAGGTCAGATTTCCCTCAAAGCAATACATTTTCCGCACTTTAAGAAAGTGAGTTATTTGGCTTTCAGCAAGAATGCTTTTGACTGTAAAGCCATTTGGACTTTTACTTTCATTTTGGGTAGATAACACTTCAGCCTTGACTTTTGTGTGTGCCCATAGGGGGCAGTCGTTCTAGAATGTATTTTTCACTCGGGACAATGATTATCTCCTTTATCTTTCGGCCTTTTGCGGGGGCAGAGGCTACAGGCTGTTTATAAAACAGCTACACCTGGCAGATCCACCAACTGGCAGCCACTTCCCCCCTCCCCCGGCCCCCACTCCCCAGAGTAGGAGGCTCACTTTCCCCAAGTGGTAACCAAGAGTCACTTGTATGAGAAAGAATCAGAATTTTTTTTAAGTTCTCTAATCCCTATGATGTCACAGTGACAGTCATCACAAAGAAGCAAAAGGCTGACGTGCAGTTTAGAGATATGCATGTTCTCATCAAGAAAAGTCTTAGATTCAGTCATAAACGCTAATAGCTTCATTTCCAAACATCTTAAGGTTTTGTATTCTATCAAAGAATCAGTCCTTTGTTTTACAGTCTCCATGTAAAACGAAAATGAACTATTGGACTTAGAGCAAGATCTCAGTCATGCAATCTTTCAGGAAGAAAAAAATAACCCTGGGATTCTAATCTTCTTGCCCTCCTGCCCCCATCAATGTTTGTTTTTTTTCTTTTGAGTTTGGCAAGACTCGGCATAATAAATTAACAGGGAAACGTGGGAAAGAATGCTAGAAGTTTCTACACTGAGTGGGTACTTTAAAATATATATATTGGTAATAGTATTCTTTTCAGTATAGGGGTATCAAAAAATAACAAGTATCTGTTATGAAAATACTCCTAAATCCTGGAAGAATCCAGCTCAGCAATTTGATATGACAAAATGATCTGGCTGATGTAGCTTTTTACCTCCCCACTCCCAAACCTTTTAAGTTTCCTGTAACAAGACCTGACATGTAAGAATTCTGCCAACTCGTTTCAAAGAATAATAGAAAAAAATTACAGAAATGCAACACTGGAACTTGCTGATACAGGTTTGATTTAATCACTTAGGGTAGAACAATGTTTTGATCTCGGCCTAATGATGGACTAATCTTTGGAAAAGCAGAGAGGCAATGTTGCTTTGCATGCGGACAACCAGCAGGCGTTTATGTTGCCGCTCTACTTATAGCTCACTTTCTGGTAGGGCCTGTTTCATAAACATCAAATCAACTCTTGACTTTGCTTTGTTACCCATAAACATCTGCCAATTGAATTCCTCTCGCTTCTACCTTAACTCTGTACAGGTATGTGCGGACCTTTAACTCACCCTAAATTCATAAACAAATACTCCACAGTAACCACTTACTGGTACAGGAGTGTTGTGATTGACATCAAGTGAATTTCAACACCATTTGTTTTTGTTGGTTTTGCTTCGTTTTGCTGCCTTAATGTGTGCTGTGTTCCTGTCAGAGTGTTAATGATTTGGTAGCGCTTACAGTTAGGTGCTTATTATGTTAAAGGGAACTGCCACATGTAAGTCAGTATCAACTCCTCAGCTGCGGGGATGAGAGAAGGCTCCTTAAGAATGTGGTCCCTGGGGCTGTAGTAGTGTCTCCTATAATTAACGTCTTACGTGATTTACTGGCGAGTCATTCCAAGGCCCTGGTGAGTGTATCTGACCGGCAGTGGCACAAGGGCCGACACAGAAGAGCCTAAGGAACATGGCTGTGGGCACCCCTGGACATCCATCCCAGCTCCCAGCTCCCAGCACGGTGCTGGCAACAGCAGTGCTCGATGCGCGTTTGCTGCTGCAGAGAGCAGGCCCCTCACCAGTGCCTGGTGACTGAAGCGGGTTACAAACAAGAGGCCGGGTGGGGAGAGAGCAGGGGGCCTGAATAACGCATAAGCTGCTGCCACCTCCAACTTCCTCCTCCTGCGCTAGACAGCCACCTGCATGACAAGTCGGAACACCAGGAGGACGTGCTGCGAAGCTCATAACTATATACACAGGTAGTGTGGACGTGCGATGCATTTTCACAAGCCAGGGTCACGTAAGCCATTCTGTATTTCAGTTTTTGTGGTCGTGTCAGCTACCAGCTCCTCACTTCCAGTAGCTGGATGTCTCCGTCAATCTCCAGGGTGTCGATGCTGGGGAGCTCCTTAAACCTGTGCTTGTACTCCAGGCTGTGGACGCCATTCACCGCAACCTTGAACTCTTTCACGTCACAATAAATGATCATCTGAAAGGAAGGGACGTGCAACATTAGTGCCTCCCTTAGTTTAAAAACTTTTGTTCCTTGAACAAACAGGACTCACTTCCTGGGAGAAAGGACTGCCGTCCAAAGCTGTGTGTAACCCACAGGAGTGATGGCTGTGCAGGCAGTTCACGGCTCCGTGTCTTCATATGCAGTGGGCATTAAACACATTACCCCAGGACAGACACGGTTCCTGCTAAAATTCCTGTTAACTAACAGGCTATCCAGTTTTTGATATGACAGCAAATGTCCAATAATTCCATTCTGCTGGGTTTGCCATTTGCACTGACTATGTTATAAATAGGACATTGAAAATACAATCTCGAAATAAAACCCACACACACCTGCACAGTAGGGCTTGATCTGCACGGACCATTTGTCTTACCCCTGCTCCCAGGATTCTTTTCCCTATCCCATTTCCAAAATACAATCTTACCTCAAAGTACATCCCAGGACTAAATGGAAAACAGGTAATATTTCTCTCCTCTTCTCCCCAGGACTCTTGAAGGAAAGAATTCCTTATAAATGCTTTACTATTCAGGCGTGGGTTCAGGTGGAGAGCAATATCCTTTGATTTTCCTGATATCAGGTCAACATTAAAGCTTTTAAGACAAAAAATAAATAAATTCAACCAAGTAGAAGAGAGTAGTGCACTTTCTGAAATTTAACCATCAGAACTGAACTCTGATTATAACTACACAAAACATAAGTATGCATATGGACATAGGAACACAGAAAGGTGAAACTTGAAATTCCAAGTTAGCATTCCGTAGACATAAGTATGTTATTTGTAAAATAAAGATTAAAAAAATAACACTTTAAAATCAACGTAGAGGGTATGATCTGGTTGGGAAGAAGCTGAGGGTTTAGAAGAATAAGCCGAGTGATTTCTTCAGCTGTGGGGGGCAGGGTCCTGTCAAGAAGGGATTCTCCTCATGTTTATGTGTTCTGCTCTTGGAAGTGTACTTCTGTCTAGGAAAGACCTCTCATTTCAAGCTTTCAGAATCTGAGTGTCTCTGGAGAAGGCCCGTAAAGCAGACATTTTACAAGTTATGTGACAAGAGGGGCCCTAACAAGAGCTACAGGGCTGCCCTGGATTCTACCAGGGAAGGAGGGGCCACCCTGAGTCTGGCCACAACATTCGGATTTAGTCCTGGTTCTGCCACCAACTAGTGAGCAACCTGACTTCCTCTTGCGGTATCAGCCTCACCTTCCAGATGAGGACTGGGACCCCAGCGCTACTGGGATCTCACAGGACAGTTGCATGGTGAGTGCCAAGAGGAAACACGTGGAAGAGGGCTGCACTATTACACGTGGAAGAGGGTTGCACTATTACACGTGGAAAAGGGCTGCACTAGTACACGTGGAAGAGGGCTGCACTATTACACGTGGAAGAGGGTTGCACTATTACACGTGGAAGAGGGCTGCACTAGTACACGTGGAAGAGGGCTGCACTAGTACACGTGGAAGAGGGCTGCACTAGTACACGTGGAAGAGGGCTGCACTAGTACACGTGGAAGAGGGTTGCACTATTACACGTGGAAGAGGGCTGCACTATTACACGTGGAAGAGGGCTGCACTAGTACACGTGGAAGAGGGTTGCACTATTACACGTGGAAGAGGGCTGCACTAGTACACGTGGAAGAGGGTTGCACTATTACACGTGGAAGAGGGCTGCACTATTACACGTGGAAGAGGGCTGCACTAGTACACGTGGAAGAGGGCTGCACTATTACACGTGGAAGAGGGCTGCACTATTACACGTGGAAGAGGGTTGCACTATTACACGTGGAAGAGGGTTGCACTATTACCGTTAACTCGGTGATACCAACCCTTTGGCCTTTGCGTTCACTTCTCCTTTAATGACGACAGTCCGCCCAGGGCCCATGGAGGAGTTCAACCTCGCCACGAAAGGCAGAGTCTGAAAAGAGACCACAGTGGGCACCCGGAAGCCTGCAGGAGGCCCTCTTGTGGGAAAACCGTCCAGACACGGAAGTGTTCGAAGGCTGAGGCTGTAACCCCGTGAAGGGCCAGCCTGTGTCTGCCTTGGTCCCGGGCGGGTCCCCAGCGGACCTGTGCCTGGCTCCCGGCAAACAGTGGTGAGAGGATGGGCGTGGAGGGACTGGTGTCCTGAGGGAGGGAAGCTCCGCTGAGGAGCCTGGGGGTGGGGGCAGAGCGCTGCTCCTGCCTCAAGGCGGCAGGGAGGGAACCACTGATGGCTCCTTAGGGGCCTGGGGCCTGAGCTGTCCAGGGACAGCACACAAATGCCAGGTGGCTGCTCTGGGCTCCTCCTGAGGGTAGAGGTACCATTATCAGCAAATTAAAACCACTTGTCCTACAGGAGTACAATTGGGGGCTCTTCAAACCTTTGACAGACAGTTGATAGGTAGTATTTTGGCGCAAGTCAAAGTGTGATGGGCAGTCGAACCTTTGCTCTTGGTGTAGACAGATCTGGGTACGATTTTATCAGTGTCTCCTCTATTACTAGGCTGTAGGGAGACAGGTCTGCAGTGAGGGATGGGATGAATGGCGCTGTCTTCCAGCATTTAAACCACTCGCTCACTGGGCAGCTTTCTAGAATGTTCTACGTGTTCTAACAGGCAAAAATACTTACAAATTGTGACATGCCGGCATTTGGTACCTACGGGGGGAGAGAGACAGAATGAGGACGCCTGAAAGGAAAGAACCGCAGCGCTGTGGCCGTAACAGCAGTAACTGGATCTCACTAGTGTCCCGAGCCAGCCCGGCTGGGACCGGTGCCTGCTCTGCCATGAGGCCGATACCCAGGCAACAAGAGCCCCATGGCGGCGTGGCCCGGAGTCGTCAGGGCTACTCGGGCTGGAAGGACAAGCTGAATCCTGTATCCCCCGTTTTAAACTGGTGGTTCATGAAAAGATCTGACACTTACATCTTCTCCATTTAGAACGGTCACTTCCAGAGTGGATGCCTGGGCACTCCTTAAATCCTGAAGAGAAGAGGAATCTTTACCATCCATCCGATTCCAAGTGTAATGTGCCTGACGTAACAAAAAGAATTACAGCCCAGCCAGTGGGGCTCAGGGGTTGAGCGGGGACCCGGGCACCAAGAGGTTGCAGGTTTGATTCCCGGTCAGGGCACGTGCCGGGGCTGTGGACTCGATTCCTGGCGGGGGGCATGCAGGAGGCAGCGAATCGATCAACAGAAATGTTTATCTCCCTCTCCCCTCCTCCCTCTCTCAAATCAATACACTTTTTTTTAAATATGCTTGAGAATTATGCTTTAGTATTCTTGGAGGGCAAGTTAGCACTTTCAGCCACAACTTAAAATGCAGACACCCCTTGGCCAGACAGCCCACCTCCAGGAAACATCTTGGAGAAAGACTCCCCCGTCCTCCTGGGTCGAGGGAACAGCCCAGCGGCTAACAGGGCTTTTGGTTGGAACTGCCCTCGACTGGAGGCCTGCAGACAGCAGAGCATCGGGGGTCCGGGCGCTAACGGGAGGGGTTTCCTTCCATTTCATCGGACAGCGTCCCCGAAGGCCCCACGGGAGGGAAGGGCACTCACCGAGCTGAAGCTGAACCCGACCGAGTGGACGTTCACTTTGCCGTAGATGCCCAGCGTGTCGATCTTCTCGGGGCTAATCCTGTGGGTGTAGAGCAGTGTGTGCTTTCCATTGACAGCCACCTGGGGGGGCACAGTTTACAACCAGTTAACAGATTCACCTTACTGGTTTACACAAACTGCAGTCTGTTTACTCGGGTTGAATTTTCAGTTTACCCCTCTCCCACAGGCCCCACTCGGTCTGCCCAGACGGACTGGCAGCATCAGGCCACCAGCAGGGTCTATCTTCTCCCGCCTTCCTGATCTCATGAACGCCTAAGTCCGTCCTTCTCTGCACACCAGCCGCGCACATGTGCACATACGTGGGTATGCATGTATGTATCTGTGCATAGATGAGACCTCCGGGATTCAGAGGCCCCGGATGCCCGGGAGGCCTGTGAGCCCAGGAGAGACCCACCCCGCAAGTGTGCCCCCCTCGGAGAGCCCACAGTGCAGGGGGCAGGCGCTCAGCCTGCCTTTGCTGCCCTTGGGGAATGAATGACCCCGGGCGAGTCCCCACAGGGCTGCCGTGTGAGGGGAAGAGGCCCTGCTGTGGGCCCCGGCTCAGCCTGACACAGCAGGTGCCAGCGCACGCAGCTCCTTCTCCCGCCCTCCCGATGCAGGTGCTGTGTTGGGAATGCTGGGAAAACACCGGCAGAATACAGACGGTCTCTAAGCAAAAGGAGCTTCAAACCCCAGTGGCGGGCAAAATAAACGGGGAAAAAAACAAAGCACGGTACGAACAGGGGCCCAAAACCCGGAGGAGGGAGGGTGCGTGGAGTTCAGGAGGCTTAGGGGCCATGTCCTGGTGGGGGCGGATCCTGAGGCCAGGAAGGACTCCCCCAGGAACGGGAGTCTTCTCTCGATGGTGCGTGAAGGCGAGCAGGAGAAGGGCTGTGGGACCACGTTCTCCGTCCCACAGGCCGCGAGGAGATGCTCATGGCCGCCAGGACTACCACGCACGGGATTTCTGAGATCTCTGCATCTGAAACCCCACGACCCTAGAGAACAACCTGTGGACAGGACCCGACTTCACGCCGGGATCCTGGCTTCTGCATTCCCACCTGTCATTAGCCCCACCCCTTGGGTCATGGTTATAACCACTAACCCACAATTAACACGGGGCTGGGCCGGTTCAGAACTGAGCTCCGCCCTGCGAGGCGAAACATGATCAGGAAGGAGCCGTGGCTCCCGCCTCACCGGGGGCCCCTGCTGGCCCCTGCACAGAGAGCAGTCACATGGCCAGACTCTCTGGCTTTGAGAAACGTGAGGGTGAGCGCCCCACGGGGAAAGCGTCCTGCGCACGCCCACGAGTGAGGTTCAACGCTTAGCCTCCGAACGCCACCTGGAATTTGTCCTTCAGCACCATCATCACGATCTCGAAGGACTTCTCCTTCCGGAACGGCATGTCGTAGGTGATCTCCTCCCGCCCCCATTTCTCGTTTTTGAGGGTGTTGCAGACAATGCAGTTGGTCCTTTTGAAACGTGGGTTGAAGTGAAAGATCACGTCCGCTCGGGGGTTCACGCTGCTGCCGCACTGCAAGTCCACCTGGAACCTGGGAGGAGAGACGGCACCTGAGCACGGGGGAGGGAGGCTGCGCGGAGTGGGGGCCCAGAGCAGGGAATCCAGGCAGGGGGAACCCATGGCGGACCCTCTCCTCCTTCAGCCACACGGCCTCACCACGCTTCCTTCGCTTCTTCCTTAGTAACAGACCCCGGGGCTGTGGCTGGGGCCCCGTCTGTCCAGAGGGAGCCTCCGTTCTCCGGCCTCCCTAGTCCATCCCCTGGCCTTCCCTACCAACAGCGCATGCCCCCACCCAGCCACCCAACGCACGAGGTGAGGCTGCAGTTCTAGCGCCAAGAATCCCGGGAAAGAGGCCTTCGCCTGGGACAGCAGAGCGGACGCCAGAGACGGCCTGCTTCTCTAAGACTTGGCAGCAGCCGTCTCCTTCAGACCCGACTCTTTCCTTTACGCCACTGTCATGTGGGCGGCAGCCACTGACCTGAGCCCAACTCTAACAGATCCGGCCTCGTCCACAGTTTGTACCCAGCCCATCAGATAAAAACGACCCAAACAGGCCTTAGGAGAAGCTGTGGGAGGGACCCTGTCCCTGTCCTCTGACCACAGTTCCCCTCACTAACCATACATCCAATCTATATAAAAGCCTAAGCCACCCTTCGACCGTTAGCTCTGACACGCACTGACCACCAGGGGCAGACGCTCAATGCACAGGCATGGAAACATGGAACAGACCGGTGAATCTCAGAGGGAAGGGGGAGGGCGGGAAGAGATTAACCAAAGATCTTCTATGCATACTAGAGGCCCGGTACCCTCGGCCTGGCCTGCAGGGATTGGGCCGAAACCTGCGGTCCAACATCCCCCAAGGGGTCCCAAATTGTGGGAGGGTGCAGGCCAGACTGAGGGACCCCACTGGTGCATGAATCCATGCACCAGGCCTCTCATTCTTTATAATGAGATCAGACTTAGAGAAATAAAATAAAAAACCCAAATAACGTCTATTTCAGTTACTCATTCCAATCTCAGCATCTGGGCCAGAATGCTGACGGAAGCAAGATCAGCCTCAAGTACCCAAAAGTCTCTCCCACGTTACGTCATTGTCACAAGGAGACAGCTTCTTCGTGTTCGTCTCCATCGAATGCAGCGCGATCTTACCTGTCTGAGTCCCCAGGAACGTGCCCACGGATCACGATCAAAGTTCCAGGCTCCAACTGCTCAGGGATGGTCCCAACATAGGGGATTATCTGGGGGAGATGATTGGAACAAATGCGCTTTTACAAGAAGCGGAAAGGCTACGTTGTTAAGCACCACGTTTTTACCACATAGGAACCCAGCATTTTCCACGCGGCCCTCACTGTTTTCGAACAGCTGCACCATCACTGCAGCCCTGGGTTTGCTCTCAATCCTGCCCAGGGTAGGAAGTGACTTCAGAGGACTCAGTTACCGGGTTGTAGATGACATTCTGCAGGTTGTTCAAGGACAGCATCCTTCCCTTCCACGTCAGTGTCGACTGCGGTCTCTCTTCTGTGTACCAGCTCAGATTTTAAGCAAGTTTCATCTAAAGGTTTCCTCGATTGAAACGGAGGCAGCTGCCCTGTGTGAAGTCAAAACAGAGGGAAAGAAAATGCATCACTTTTCTTTATGTCCTAATTATCCTTAAACGGTAAGTTATAAATTATTTCACTGGTATTTGCCAAATAGCAGGATGCTATGGCAATCAAAGATCTGCACCCAATTCTCACCGAGTGTACTTATATTGGCAGCAAAATCTCAGACATCCAGGTGTGAGGTGATACCTCATTGTCGTTTTAATTTGCGTCTGCTGATCTGTGACTTTGAGCATTTTTTCATATGTCTCTTGGCCATCTATCTGTATGTTCACTTTGGAGAAGTGTCTATTTAAGTCCTTTGCCCATTTTTTAATTGCATTGTCTTCCTTTTGTTAAGTTGTATGGGTTCCTTATATATTTTGGATACTAACTCTTTGTCAGATGGATCGTTGCCAAATATGTCCTCCCATACAGTGGGCTCCCTTTTCATTTTGTTGATGGTTTCTTTTGCCGTGCAGCAGCTTTTTATTTTTATGTAGTCCCATTTGTTTATTTTCTCCTTACTTTCCTTTGCCCTAGGAGATGTATCCGTGAACATATTGCTATGATGCCGAAACCGGTTTGGCTCAGTGGATAGAGCGTCGGCCTGCGGACTGAAGGGTCCCAGGTTCGATTCCGGTCAAGGGCACGTACCTTGGTTGCAGGCACATTCCCAGTGGGGTTGTGCAGGAGGCAGCTGATCAATGTTTCTCTCTCATCGATGTTTCTAACTTTCTATCCCTCTCCCTTCCTCTCTGTAAAAAATCAATAAAATATATTTAAAAAGAAAACAAAAAACATATTGCTATGAGAGATGTCTGAGATTTTGCTGCCTATGGTTTCTTCCAGGATTTTTATGGTTTCACAACTTACATTAAGTTTTTTAACCATTTTGAGTTTATTCTTGTGTATGGTGTAAGTTAGTGGTCTAGTTTCATTTTTTTGCATGTGTCGGTCCAATTTTCCCAACACCATTTATTGAAGAGACTGTCTTGATTCCATTGTATGCTCTTGCCTCCTTTGTCAAATATTGAGCGTAATGGCTTGGGGTCGATTTCTGGGGTCTCTGTTCTGTTCCTTTGATCTATATGCCTATTCTTATGCCAGTACCAGGCTGTCTTGATTACAGTGGCTTTGTAGCGTAACTTGAGATCTGGTATTGTGATTCCTCCAACTTTGTTCTTTCTCAGGATTGCTGCGGTGTTTTTTGTTTGTTTGTTTGTTCCATATAAATTTTGGGGGTATTTGTTCTAGATCTGTGAAATATGCTGTTGGCATTTTAATGGGGATTGTATTGAATCTGCAGATTACTTTGGGGAGTATGGCCATTTTATGTTAATGATGTTGATTCTACCAATCCATGAACACGGTATATCCTTCCACTAGTTTTTATCTTCCTCTATCTCTTTTTTCAGCGTCCTGTAGTTTTCCGAGTACAAGTCTTTTACCTCCTTGGTTAAGTTTATTCCTCAGTACCTTAATTTTTTGTTGTTGTTGCAATAGTAAATGGGATCGTTGGTTTAGTTTCTCTTTCTGAGAATTCATTATTGGTGTATAAAAAAAAAAAAAGCCATCGCTTTTTGGATGCTGATTTTTGTGTCATGCTATGCTGCCAAATTCATTTAAGTCTACTAGTTTTAGGGTTTTCTATGTACAATATCCTGTTATCTGCGAGTAACAGCGTTTTCCTTCCCCCTTTCCAACGTGGATGCCCTTGTCTCTTCCTGTCTGGTCGCTGTGGCTAGGACTCCCAGGGAGGGGTGAGCGCGGTGGCTGTCTCTCCGATTCTTAAAGGGGACCCGTGGGAAGATTAAGACTTAAAAATGAAAAGAGGAAGGAAACTCAAGTTTCCGGAGTCCGGACCCGCCCAGGGCGCCTGACCGGCCGCAGGTCAACGGAGAAAGCCGCCGCCTCCCGCGGGTTAGCGCCGACCTGGCGTCCCCGGTCCCTGTCCCTGTCCCGGTCCCCGACCCCGTCCCGGTCCCCGACCCCGCGCGCCTCGCAGGGGCCCCCGTCGCGCTCCCAGCCCCGCGTCACCCGCAGCCGGCGGCCGAGCGCACCGGGGCCGCGGAGGGTCACCAGGTCCCCGCCGTTCAGAGGGCGGCGGAGGGGCCCCCCAGAGCGCAGGAGGGAGCGGGAGCAGGGCACCCATCGCTCCGCCCGGGACGGCCTCCCATCGGACCCTCCCGCGGCGCCCCCTGCGCCCCCCGCGCAGAGCAGCGCACTCACCGGCGGCTGCGAGGCGCTGGGGCGGAGGGCGTGTCCGCGGGTCCGTCCGGTTTCGGTTCCGCTCGGCGGTTCCGGTTCCGCTCGGCTCCGCGGCTACGGACCGCCCCGGCGCTCAGTCCGCCGCCGTTTCCGATTCGGCCCGCCGGCCGCGGGGGTGGGATGAGAACGGGGCGGAGTCTGGGGTCACTCCGCCCTGGAGACGGGGTGTTGCAATGGGAGCAGCTGGGGCGGCCCTGGTCGCTGCCCGGAAGCCTCCTTCCAAGAGGAGGTGGAGGTGAAGGTGAAGGTGAAGGTGAAGGTGAAGGTGAGTGAGAGGAGGGGCGGATGCAGATTTGCGGGGAGAACGTGCCGGGCCCGTGGGAGCCAGTCGTGCAAAGAGCCTGAGGCTCCCGACGAGAGCGTTTGGTGCCGCGGGAGAGGCCGCTGGGCTGGGAACCAGGAGGGAGGAAGCCCTGGGTCCGATGGGGTCACGAGGACAGAAGCCACTGAACCACTGAGCCAGGAGGACAGAAGCCACCGGGCCACTGAGCCAGGACAGAAGCCGCCGGGCCACTGACCCAGGAGGACAGAAGCCGCCGGGCCACTGAGCCAGGAGAACAGAAGCCACCGGACCACTGAGCCAGGACAGAAGCCGCCGGACCACTGAGCCAGGACAGAAGCCGCCGGGCCACTGAGCCAGGACAGAAGCCGCCGGGCCACTGAGCCAGGACAGAAACCACTGGGCCACTGACCCAGGAGGACAGAAGCCGCCGGGCCACTGAGCCAGGAGGACAGAAGCCACCGGGCCACTGAGCCAGGACAGAAGCCGCCGGGCCACTGACCCAGGACAGAAGCCGCCGGGCCACTGAGCCAGGACAGAAGCCGCCGGGCCACTGACCCAGGAGGACAGAAGCCACCGGGCCACTGAGCCAGGACAGAAGCCGCCGGACCACTGAGCCAGGACAGAAGCCGCCGGACCACTGAGCCAGGACAGAAGCTGCCGGACCACTGAGCCAGGACAGAAGCCGCCGGGCCACTGACCCAGGACAGAAGCCGCCGGGCCACTGAGCCAGGACAGCAGCCAAGCAGAGAACCAGGAGGCTGAGGAGGGCGGCCCCGGAGCCCTGCCCGGAGGCGTCAGAAGGCAAAGAAGGAAAGTCTAGAGAAGGAACCGCCACTCGTGACAAATGCTGCCGAGAAGTCAAGGACCAGAGGAGCAGCCAATGGCTCTAGCTGGGGGCTCAGTGGGTAGAGCATCAGCCCGTGGACCCAAGGGGCCCGGGTTCGATTCCCGTCAAAAGCACACGTACCTCTAAGAATCAATGGAGAAAAATACCTTCGGGTGAGGATTGAAAAGTAATAACAATAGAAGTAACCAGCGGACTTAGAAACCCGGAGGTCATGTGTGACTGACTGGCCGACGGGCTGCGTTGAGAAACGAGGGGAAGTGGCGGAAATAATGATGACTGGGTAGTTCCCGAAGGTTTGCCATGGAGAGGACCAGAGTGTGGACTCAAAGGGGAGACTTTTTTATTTTCTTATTTTGTTTTTATTTTTGTTTCTTTTAAAGACAGACGACATCACAGCAGCGCCTTTTAGAGCTTTTCCAAGCAAGGCACAAGGAAGGACTGCATTTCTGCATTTACATCGTGACTTGTCACACACACACACTTAAAAGGATGGAAACTAAAATTTCGCAAAACAAGACTCTTGTTGTGTGTGAAGCATTCTCTTTTTTCTTTTTTCATTAAAACCCCCTAAAAAGTTGGCAGGCCCCACCAATGGTTTGTGACCTTCCTTGGAAAACAGGGTCAGCGGAGTATTAGACCTGCCTCCGACCACCCGTGAGAGCCAATGACGCACCTTGAAGTTGGCCGGGATGGGAGCATTTACACCATGGAAAGAGACAGCTGCTACAACTTAGGGCTCCCTCCCCACCCCACCCCACCCCCAAGCCAGATGTTAAACGTTTACCAACACACTCCTGCCTGTGCTCATGTGAATGATCCTCTCCCCACATCCAACACCAGCACCACCACCCAAGTACACAAAGTCACCCGTGGACTCAACCACCCGTGTACCCGCAACCACCCATGGACTCAATCTCTTTCTGGCCTGCCAGACCCCCCGTGTTCAGACTCACCAGGCTTACCTCTTACGTTTTACAGGATCATGTCCCAAATCTAGTCTTTCCAGGTGTGAGAATCAAGCTTCTAGAACTATGGTTTTGTCATAAAATAAAAGAACCTTGAAGATGGGAGAGATCTTCCGAGTGCAAATTAAATTAATTCACCCCAACGGCTCGTGCTGTCCTATTGTGGTTGTTAATCCTCACTGCAGGACATACTTCCGTTGATTTTTCAGAGAGAGTGGAAGGGAGGGGGAGAGACAGAAACATCGATGTGTGAGAGAGAGACACATCGATGGGTTGCCTTCCCCACGCACCCCAGACCAGGGCTGGGTCTAGCCTGCAACCGAGGCGTGTGCCCTTGACCAGAATCAAACTCAAGACCCTTGGGTCCAGGCACCGACGCTCTACCCACAGAGCCCAGCTGACCAGGGCGACGGAAGGTGTTGCTTATCTTTGCACCCTTCGTGTCCAGGACACATTTTAGAAACTCACTAGCCTTCCGATGGACCAACAGAAGCGACGACCATGTTGGAATCTACATAAAAGCACCCATTAGAGATAGCGGTTGACATCCATCTTTAATTTTATAGCACCCATTATCCTAGATAAAAATAATCTTTATTTCTAAGGAACAGATCAACTCACGTTGAAACAGGAGATCAAAGGGAAGGCGGCTTAACAGGTGCGCCCTTCAGATACATCAACACCGAGTATCACAAAAACCCAGTCGTTTCAAAGCATTGCCTTTGACGGCCGAAGACACATCCCCCCGTAAGGCTGCGGACGCCTCCAAGGAAGACGGTCGCTGGGTGGCTCGGCTTCGCAAGTCGTGGGAAGCCACCCCCTTTTCCATTTCCAAAAGGGGTGGGCAACGGTCATGTCAGGCTGCCCCTCGACGCAAATGTAGGGTTGATTTCTAGGAGACGTCTAACCCAGTGGTCGGCAAACTCATTAGTCAACAGAGCCAAATATCAACAGGACAACGAATGAAATTTCTTTGGAGAGCCAAATTTTTTAAACTTAAACTATATAGGTAGGTACATTATTATTACCTTAATTAGGGTCCTCCTAAGCTGGCCTTTGCTAAAAACTCAGGGAGCCAAAGAGCCGCATGTGGCTCGAGAGCCGCCTTTTGCCGACCACTGATCTAGGCTGTCTTCCTTGAGTGGCAAGTCCCTCCAGGCGCTCCCTCTAGTGGTACCACCAGGTGCAGCACCCACTCACCTGGAGCTCCTGCGGACCCAGCACGTGGCTTAGCATCTCCGCCACGACGCTCTCTAAACACAAGGGGAGAGACACCTACCTCCCTGCGTTTATAGGGCGTGCACAGCGTCTGGCGGGGGGGGGAGAGGGAGCTCGAACCTCCACAGAGCAAAGAGAACAATCTCATCAATTCCTTGGGCCCATGTCATTGTGTCGTTTCAGTGACGAGGGTAGAAAACCAAAGTGTTATTAAATACGAAAGACAACCCCACACATTGACTCTGCACCTGTAGGTGAAAAATGGAAGCAGTCGTTGGCCCGAGGCTGGGCGAGAGAAGGCCGTGGGCACACCGAGGGAATCTGACTCGAGAAATGAGTGAATGGCTCCAGAATGAGCAACACGGCCCGGCCGGCGTGGCTCCGTGGTTGAGCGTCGACCTATGAACCGGGAGGTCACGGTTCGATTCCCGGTCAGGGCACAGGCCCGGGTTGCGGGTTCCATCCCCAGAAGGGGGCGTGCAGGAGGCAGCCGATCCATGATTCTCTCATCATTGATGTTTCTCTCTCTCCCTCTCGGAAATCAATAAAAATATATTATTAAAAAAAACCACAAAGGAACAGATTCGCATTGCTCCCTGGCCCGGGGCTGTCCACATCGTCCCCGGCGAGGAGCGGCGGCCTAGAAGTTCCGAGGGTGGTCGCCGCGGGCCCTCTGGGGCCACTCCTCGTCCACCCACCTGCGCAGCACGCGCTCCACGTCGGCGCGGTGGTAGAGCCGGCACAGCTCCAGGAGCTGGCCCACCGGCCGCTGGCTGTTCCGCAGCAGGAACTCCAGCGTGGGGCTCTGGTGGGGCCGCTGCTCCAGGAAGTTCAGCTCGTCGTAGCGCATGCCCCACCTGCTGGCAAAGTTCCTCCAGTTCTTGATGGTGGGGTGGCAGGGGTCCAGCTTGATCCGGATCACGTCCAGCAAGTCCTGGTCGTTGAGCAGGTCGCTGATGGTGGGGGCCCGGAGCGAGCAGGCGGAGCAGGTGCAGTCGTCCCCGCAGGACTCGGCCTTGCCGACGGCCTTGACCTTGCTGACGTCTGCGGAACAAACAGGACAGCGCACGTCAGCCAGGGGCCCGGACGACTCGGCTCTCCAGGCCCTTCCTTACTTTTTTTTTTTTTTAATATATATTTTATTGATTTTTTACAGAGAGGAAGGGAGAGGGATAGAGAGTTAGAAACATCGATGAGAGAGAAACATCCATCATCTGCCTCCTGCACACCTCCTACTGGGGATGTGCCCGCAACCAAGGTACATGCCCTTGACCGGAATCGAACCTGGGACCCTTCAGTCCGCAGGCCGATGCTCTATCCACTGAGCCAAACCGGTCAAGGCTCTTACTTTTTTTAAAAAGATGTATTTTTATTGATTTCAGAGAGGAAGGGAGAGGGAGATAGAAACATCCATGATGAAAGAGAGTCATGGATCAGCTGCCTCCTGCACGCCCCCCACACTGGGGATTGAGCCCACAACCCGGGCATGTTGTAGGCTCCCAGTGGGGACGCTGCCCACCCTCTGGGCTGGGCTGGGCTGGCTCGTCCACCCCCTGCACACCCCTCGGGATGTTGGCTCCACTTCAGAGGCAGCCCTGGGGGTGAAGATAAAGACAAAGAGATCATAAGGTGGCCATAAATTTAAAAAAAACAAAAACACAAAAAAACGCTTTCTGGCATTATCAGCTACCACTCATTTTCAACTCTGTGCATGGAGTGGATATTCCAGTTTTCGGGGTGTGTGTAAAGGCCTTCAGAGAATTGTGCAATCCTTCACCCCCTGGCAGGGGGCTGTGCTTGGCACGAAAAGCTGCCAGGACTGACATGTAGCGTGGAGAGGATCGGGGTTGGGGTGCGGGCAAGCAGGGGCTGGTTGGTTTGCTCACGGGCCTGCGGTCTGACCCGCCGGACCGGAGACCTGCCCACGACGCTCTGCCCCCGCCCCCCCAGCTCTCGTTCTGAAAGAAAGGGGAACGGGCTTTGTGCATCAGATCTTACTGCTTCCGGCACAGCAGCCTGTCGGAGGCCATCGAGAGCCCGTCCTCTGTGAGGGTAGACAGGACGCTACGGACAGTTCAGATGGGAAGGAAGGGCCTGGGCCCGGCCGGGGTGGCTCAGGGTTTGAGCGTTGACCTATGAACCAGGAGGTCACCGTTCGATTCCCGGTCAGGGCACATGCCTGGGTTGCGGGCTCCATCCCCAGGGTGAGGCGTGCAGGAGGCAGCCGATCCGTGATTCTTGCTCATCACTGATGTTTCTCTCTCTCTCTTCCTCTCCCTTCCTCTCTGAAATCAAGAAAAATGTATTAAAAAAAAATTAGAGAAGAGTTCAGGCATCAAGCAGGCTCTTTGACAAGGTGTGTGTCAGTCATTAAAACAACCGTTAAGAAACAGGTCCCGCTGGTTTGGCTCAATGGATAGAGCGTCGGCCTGCGGACTGAAGGGTCCCGGGTTTGATTCTGGCCAAGGGCACGTGCCTGGGTTGCAGGCTCGATCCCCAGTGTGGGGTGTGCAGGAGGCAGCTGATCAATGATTCTCTCTCATCATTGATGTGATGTTTCTGTCTTTCTCTCCCTCTCCCTTCCTCTCTAAAATCAATAATATAAATATACATATATATGAAAAGAAACAGTGGTGGGGTGTCTCACTATGAAGTTTGGGGCTGGCAGGTCACACACGGCCAGTCAGTGAGCAATTCATTGTGAGCTGGGACCAGATTCGGAATTCACAAAGGTTGTGATTCGCGGAGCCCCGAGAACGGCTCCCGTGGGGGTGCTGGCAGGGGATCAGAGGGAGACTTAATGGGGCTCCCTGCAGGGGAGGTGCCGTCCGATCTTGCAGGCCGGGTTTTTCGAGCGCGACTCGCACGGTGGTTCCCTCGCACGGGCTTGGCACCCCTGGGTGCTCTCAGATCCTCACCAGGAAGGTCCCCCAGGGTCACGAGGCCTCCAGTTTGTTCAGACAGACAGTAAGCATTTTATATTTTGACAACTTTGCAAATGGCAAACTCTTGGGGTCCTGAAATGAACTCGGGGCCAGGTGTCTACAGAGGATCGGATCTGGAGCCTGCCCAACCTCAGCCTGCCCCCGGAGAGGAGGACATGTCTGCAGCGATGTGGATTCGGGGTGTACAGTCACCTCTTTCTTTCTGTGTGGTTGCCAGTGTGGTTGGAAATGAATGTGAAAGGCCAGGTTATGGCTTTGATAAGTCATTGGGGTGCACACACCCCCACCCCCCCCCACACCCCTCCCACACACATGGTTCGTCAGAGATCGTTAAATGCTAGGAGCTGGAAAATGAAGAATTATTTTTCGCCGACGAGGAAACTGGCCCCAGGGCTTTGGGTGGGCGTTTGATCCCCACCAACAGGAAAGACTTCATTTTCTCTCTAAACACCCTTTTAAGGAGACAGCAGCGCACTGGGGGCAGCACCGGGCGGCCTGGCAGACGGATGGCGCTTGTGTCTGCTCTCAATGGCGTCCCCTGCTGTCCCTTGAAAAGTCAACCTCGCACCCTAACCGGTTTGGCTCAGTGGATAGAGCGTCGGCCTGCGGACTCAAGGGTCCCGGGTTCGATTCCGGTCAAGGGCATGTACCTTGGTGGCGGGCACATCCCCAGTAGGGGGTGTGCAGGAGGCAGCCGATGGATGTTTCTCTCTCATCGGTGTTTCTAACTCTCTATCCCTCTCCCTTCCTCTCTGTAAAAAATCGATAAAATATATTTTTTTAAAAAAAGAAAGAAAAGTCAACTTCGCTGAAGGGCTTCCATTTCCTTTGGACCCAGGCCACATTTTTTACATGTTTCAGAGACGGCCTGCCATGTGGTTAAAGTTACCCTATCCATGAACAGTGACCTTAACTCGCAGGCATCCATGCAGGTTCATAGGTGGTCCTACACCACTGACTTGATTCGTGTTCACGTCAGCTGACATTTCACATGTTAGTGTGTGTGTGTTTATGTGGGGGGTTAGCCCTTAATACATTTACCTGTGAGGGGCTCTCCGGGACTGTCTGCAAAGCCATTTTCTTCTCCCTAGAAACCAAAACACCACGTCACACCCATGCAGGAATGGAGATGTTATCAAATTCTAATTCGGTTGCGTTTCCACTAAAGCCTGGGGGCGGGTGGGATGGCTCTTCCAAATGGTATTTTTTTTGGGGGGGGGGGGCGCGGAGCCGTGAACTCTCTCCACAAGGTGAACTCCCGGATGGTCGGCGGGGCTTTTTGCCTAATTGCTCCCTGGCTGGGTCCTCCGTGCCCTGAACTGTTCGGCCCACAGAGGACACTTGACACGTGTGTGTTAAATGAATGGCTGTCCCTATTTTTTTATAATACACTAGCATTCCCGTTGCAGGAAAAATCCTGCAATAGGATTTCCTGCTTTTCCCTTGTCCCCCGGCCGCCTTCTCCGACAGCCCGCCTGCTCTCCTTCCTTCTCCCCCAGCCCCGCCTCCGCTCCTCCCCCCGGCTTGCTTGCTTCTCCGCAGCTTTGCTCCCTTCTGCAGCTCTTGGCTTCTTTCTACGCTGTCTTGATATGCAAATTAGCCGTCATCTTTGTTGGGGTAATTTGCATACTAGTCCTGATTGGTTGGTGGGTGTGGCTTGGGTGTAGCGAATGTGCGGTCAATTTGCATATTTGTCTACTATTAGGTAGGATGTTTATTGATTTCAGAGAGGAAGGGAGAGGGAGAGAGAGAGAATCATGGACCGGCTGCCTCCTGCACGCCCCCTACTGGGGATGGGTCCCACAACCCGGGCATGTGCCCTGACCGGGAATCGAACTGTGATCTCCTGGTTCATAGGTCGACGCTCAACCACTGAGCCACGCGGCCGGGCAACCGGGCAACCCCTCTGGCTCTTTTAATGTCCAAGGGCACCCGCGCCCAGCCAATACCAGCTGGAATAAGTCCGGGGAGGGGCCGGCCCTGGGGGATGGGTACTGACTTTAAATCACAGAGTAAAGGGTTATTGATGAAATCTTGTCTGACATGTCAGAACTTCCATGTTTGGCCCCAAAATGTTCTCCCTCGGCATCGCTCAAACAAGGCAGCTGCCAGCCAGTCTTGGGAGAGGAGGATCTTCCTCTTTAAGTCACCGAAGTCACGAAAAGAGCGAACATCCAATATTCCAAAGAGCGTGTTTTCCGTTGGCTTTTACTTTCCGAGCCACAGGGTGGGTTTTTTGTTTTGTTTTGTTTTGTTTCATTTCATCTTAAACGTTTCTCGCCTAGTGAGCGCCCTTTGTTCCGGCTGCCAAGCTGGTTTCAAAGAATCTCCCTGGCTACCCAGCCGTTGGAACAAATCCTGCAGCTTAGACACAGCAACAACCACCCGAAGGAGTGGGTACAGGCCTCCTCTTTGCAGAAATAGAAGACATTCTATTTTAAAAGAGGACAGGAAAAAAAAAAACCTCACATAGGTCTCCCCGCTTTTATTTCAGTGGATGAATATATTTTCCGCCCTGGCTGGTTTGGCTCAGTGGATAGGGCGTTGGCCTGCGGACTGAAGGGTCCCAGGTTCGATTCTGGTCAAGGGCATATGCCTGGGTTGCAGGCTCAATCCCCAGTGTGGGGTGTGCAGGAGGCAGCCGATCAATGATTCTCTCTCATCATTGATGTTTCTATCTCTCCCTCTCCCTTCCTCTCTGACATCAATAAAAATATTAAGATATAGATATAGATATAGATATAGATATAGATATAGATATAGATACAGATATAGATAGATATATTTTCCTCTTTAGGACAGCCTTTACTGCACACAGAAAGAATTACAACACGAATATTAGAGGGGGAAAAACCAAACACTGAGCAGCGTGCTTAGGTATATTCTGTACCTAATCTCACATGGTTTGGGGAAATCCCTCGAAGCAAACTAAACACCATGGCATTCTTGTATCTTCACGGGCGTCTAACCCGTGTCACCAAAAAAAATGTGGAGGACAAAACTTTGTTCAACAAACGAAGAACTGTAGGAAAGGGGAAATGGATACGGTAGGCTCACTAAAATAATTCACATCCAGTCAGTGTCCACGTCCATCATGGGCCCGTCACTCCCAGGGGAATGCTGAGGGGCAAATGAGCAGATCATGAGAGACCCCAGTGGGGACGGAAGACCCACACGTCAGAGCGAAAGCAGCATCACCAACTATGTCCAAGAGGGCTGTGCTGATAGCGAGAGCTGGTGCTGTATCGGCTGCACGGAGTAACTGTGCTTGACCACTAACGCGGCTTGGCTATCCAAGAACGAGTGACTTATTACAGACTGATGTCTTACAAGCCACACTACACAGAACGTCACATGTGGTTGGCGTGTGTACACGGAAAAGGTGGCGGGTTGATCCCCAGTCAGGGCACATGCCTAGGTTTCGGGTTCAATCCCTGGTCAGGGCGCATACAGGAGGCAACCGATCGATGTTTCTCTTTCACATCAATGTTCCTCTCTTTCTCTTTCTCTGTCTCTCTCTCTTCCTTTTCTTGTCTCTAAAATGAATACACAGCCCAGCTAGCGTGGCTCAGTGATTGAGCATCGACCTATGAACCAGGAAGGCAGGCGTGCTTCTTTATTTTTCAAGCGCTAGAAGGTAGTTCCTTAAAAATTCTAGTTATACGTACCAGAGAGTAAACTGGAATTATCCTTACCTGATGATGCACGTCAGAATTCGTTGGGCCGTTCAAAGGAACTGGATCACATTCTTCAACTAGGAAAACAGACACAGAGCTTGGTAGTAGAAAGCACAGAGTGGGGAAAGACCAAAGACATTTTTCTCTCAAAATGTGGAGTCAGCGTGGCTCAGTGGCTGAGCATCGACCTATGAACCAGAGGGTCACGGTTTGATTCCTGGTCAGGAATCAAAACATGCCTGGTTTGCGGGCTCGATCCCCAGTGTGGGGCATGCAGGAGGCAGCCGATCCATGATTCTCTCTCATCATTGATGTTTCTTTCTCTCTCTTTCTTCCACTCCTGTCTGAATCAACAAAAAATATTTTTAAAAAACTAGCAGATATTAAATTGTTATATTATTGGCATCTGGGGGTGGGTGGGATGGGGGAGGTAAAAAAAATTGTTATATTATTGGATGCAAATGTTGGAGTAAGTGTTTAAACTTCTGGACCTGGTTCATTACCTATGAGATGATGGATGTCTTTGGAGATAAGAAACTCTGTGCCTAATAACCCTATTCCCCACACATGAGGGCAGAAGAAAGATCTAGTGACGTGTTCAGAGCCGCCGTATTTGTCAACTCATCACCATCTTAATTAAGGTTTTGCAAAACTCAAATTCTAGGAGAAACCCAATAGTACCATCACTGCAGTATCAGGTTGCTAAGCAACAATCTTGTTCTTTCAAAACAGGAAAACCTCTTCAAGGCTGATAAAAGATCTGCAGAAAGATGGGACGGTGACGGTGCATTCCCGGAGCCGCTGCGGCTCGTTCTTTTTCTAAAACAGCCCCACTCTCTGCTGCTGGGCTATGAGAACTTTCGACAGTCCCCGACACTGATTTTCACAATTCCTTTTTTTTTTTTAATATATTTTTATTCATTTCAGAGAGGAAGTGAGAGGGAGAGATAAAAATATCAATGATGATGCCCTAGCTGGTTTGGCTCAGTGGATAGAGCGTCGGCCTGCGGACTGAAGGGTCCCAGGTTCGATTCCGGTCAAGGGCATGTACCTTGGTTGCAGGCACATCCCCAGTAGGAGGTGTGTAGGAGGCAGCTGATGGATGTTTCTCTCTCATCGATGTTTCTAACTCTCTATCCTTCTCCCTTCCTCTCTGTAAAAAAATCAATAAAATATATTTAAAATATATATATATATATATATATATATATATATATCAATGAGGAGAGAGAATCATGGATCAGCTGCCCTCCTGCAAGCCCCACACTGGGGATCGAGCCCCCAACCCGGGCATGTGCCCTGACCGGGGAATCCAACCACAACCTCCTGGTTCACAGGTCGATGCTCAACCCACTGAGCCACACCAGCCGGGCTGCACAATTCTTTTGCCAGATTCCCTCCATCCATCCGTCCGTCCGATGCTTGTGTGTGTCAGACACTGTCCAGACTCGGCCCGTGCACTTCTCACACACACACGCATCCTAGGAGGTGGATGCTAACATGTCCTCCCTGCTCTACAGGGAAACTGAGGCCTGCCGTCACCGCTGAATCCACTCAGGCTGGCGTGGCTGAGTTCCGCTCTCCCTCCGCCAGGCCTCGCCGGCGGGCACCCCAAGTCCTACAGCCTCTCGGTCTGGCCCTCCCAGTGAGGTCTGGGCCCGGCCCCTCAGGTACGTGTTAGCATGCGGGCTCCCTGGCCTGACCCCAGACACCCCGCCCCCCCCACCACCAACCCCCGTCATGATTTCTGGGTAGCAGGGCCCAGATCTGAATTTTAAATAAACTCCCCAGTCATTTATCAATAGCTAAGACTTGGAAACAGCCCAGATGCCCATCAGCAGATGAGTGGGTAACCAAGCTGTGGGACATTCAGACTATGGAATACTGTGCAGCTGTAAAAAAAAAAAAAAGGGGGATCGCTTACCCGTTGGGACAGCATGGAGGGACCTGGGGAACAGTATGCTAAGTGACGTAAGCCAAAGCGAGAAAGACAAACATCACGTGATCTCACTTGTTCGTGGCATCTAATGAGCAAGACGAATTGACCAACAAAATAAGACCCCAAGCAGGGAGGCCTGGAACAGACTGACATGCCTCCATATGGGGGTGGGGGGATGAGGAGAGATAAACCAAAGAGCTTAGATACTTCTATGCACATGGACACGGGCAATAGGGTGATGAAAACCTGGGGGGGGGGGGCTGGGAGGAGGGGGGATGGGGGGAAAATGGGAGCTATCTATAATACTAGCAACAATAAAACAAGAAAGAATAAAATGGCCTAGATTGTGTGGCACAGTGGTTGAGCGTCGACCTATGAACCAGGAGGTCACATTTGGATTCCCGGTCAGGGCACATGCCCAGGTTGCAGGCTCGATCTCCAGTGTGGGGTGTGCAGGAGGCAGCCGATCCATGATTCTCTCTCATCATGGATGTTTCTATGTCTCTTTCCCTCTCCCTTCCTCTCGGAAATTAATAAAAATATATAAATAACATAAAATAAACTCCCCGGAGTACTCTTCACTGCACCCTGAAGTCTTCGGATCTGATTATTCCCTGTCTTGGTGCCACCCAGGACTGCGCCCTGCCCGTGCCTGTGAGCCAGAGAGCCCCACCCCGAGGGGGCGGGGGGTCAAACACTCAGTCCTCCCTGGAGGTGCAGGGGGTGCGCCCGCCAGGAGCCTCCCTCGGAGCCAGGGCCGGGCTCACCTGTGGTCCTCCCTCCACCCCTGCCATT
Source organism: Cnephaeus nilssonii (assembly GCF_951640355.1). Lineage (NCBI taxonomy): Eukaryota > Metazoa > Chordata > Mammalia > Chiroptera > Vespertilionidae > Cnephaeus > Cnephaeus nilssonii. The sequence continues at coordinate 14,832,283 of NC_137094.1, forward strand.
CCCGGGGCGCTCACAGCAGGCACACGGAATACCACGCGTGATTTCGGGGAGCAGAGGGAGGAGGCCGGTGAGCAGGGACTGGAGAGGGAGGGAGACGTGACAGAGCCACAGCGGGCCCGGCGGGAGCTCCTGCCCACCATCCGTGACCCCGAGGTGCCCGGCTGTGGCTGCAGGCGCTGCTGGGAACCCCACCACGTGTGCCGGGAAGCCCTCCCTCCCCAGGAAGCGGGGGCAGGAGGGGGCCCCTGAAGTTGGCCAGATCTGATCACGCCCTTCCCCGCCTCTCTGGGGTGTCAGCTGAGCCCAGGGCCAGGCTCCCGTGTGACCGCTGGCAGCTCGGCCTCGGGGAGGGGTGCAGGCCGCCCCTCAGGGGAGCCTGGGCCCAGCAGAGGCCTGGCCCCCTCTGCGGTCTGCACCCCCAAGCATCTGCCTGTGGGCAAGGAGGGACCGCTGTTTCTACTTAGGGGCCTGACCAGCACCCCTCATTTGGTAACCGAACCGCCTTTCCTGTGGTTTGGGTGGAAGTCACTGTATACCCTCTCCACCCCCCACCTTACAGGCCCAGCCGGGGCCCGAGCCCTCCGGCCTCCGGCTGACCACACCTGATTCCTCGAAGCCACACGGCCACACTGCTCATGTCACAGCTGTCCCTGAAATGGGCTGTGGGTGCTGGGGGGAGGCCCCTCTCTTCCCCGTGAGCAGCACCAGGGGAAGCTGGGGGTGTCAGGGACCATCTCTCCCACCACGTGGGGAAAGCCTGCCGGGAACAGAAGACCGAGATGAGGGAGCGAGGGAGGCAGCCAGAGCCTCCGGTCAGTGCTGGGAGCAAGTGGCACCCCAAGACCTTAAGCCAATCATCTCTCCCACTTTTTATTTATTTATTTTTTATTTATTTATTTTTTTATATTTTTATTGACTTTTTACAGAGAGGAAGGGAGAGGGATAGAGAGTCAGAAACATCGATGAGAGAGAAACATCGATCAGCTGCCTCCTGCACACTCCCTACTGGGGATGTGCCCGCAACCAAGGCACATGCCCTTGACCGGAATCGAACCTGGGACCCTTCAGTCCGAAGGCCGACGCTCCATCCACTGAGCCAAACTGGTTTTGGCTTGCCCACTTTTTAAATGAACTTGAGTTAGATTTCTGTCACTTGCAACCCAGAGTCCCGGGTCTCTTCATTTTTGTGCATGTTAGAAACACCGTAGGAACTTGACCTATCATGTTGGAGGGTATAGATTTTAATAAGAAAATTCATGCCTGAGCCCAGCCACCCCAGAGAGGCGGGGAGGAGCGTCCGCGTGTGGCTTCACCGGAATCAGGGGTGGTCAGCCGGAAGCCGGAGGGTTTCGGCCCCGGCTGCGCCTGGAGGGAGGGTGGGTGGGGAGGGTATACAGTGACTTCCACCCAAACCACAGGAAAGCCGGTTCCATTACCAAAGGAGGGGTGCTGGTCAGGCCCCTAAGTAGAAACAGCGGTCCCTCCTTGCCCATAGGCAGATGCTTGGGGGTGCAGACCACAGAGGGGGCCAAGGTTGAGTGCTGACCCACGAACCAGGAGGTCACAGTTCGACTCCCGGTCGGGGCACATGCCCGGGTTGGGGGCTCGATCCCCAGTGTGGGGCGTGCAGGAGGCAGCCAATCCATGATTCTCTCTCATCATTGATGTTTCTATCTCTGTCTCTCCCTTCCTCTCTCGTTAAAATCATTAAAAACATATTTTTTTAAAAAACAACAAAGAAAACTCAAGCCTGAGATAATCAGCAGAGAAGCCATGACCTCAATGACTGGTATGTTTGTCTCACAATTTTAAATAATGAAAAATTACTTGGACTAGCGCTTCATTCAAGATATTAAACAACCACAAGTGCAAGTAGTCGCAGTAACTATACATACCTTTAGGGAGTCCCGTGTCTTGAATGGGATATTTGTCTGACTGTAGAAACCAACAGAAGAGGAGAGTTATTTTTAAACATCACAGTCACTTATATACACGGTCACAGTGAAAAGAAAGCTTTGTCTTGTGAAAGTCGTGATTTTAATTTAAAACCTTGCATGTGTTTAGCCTTGGACTTCTCATTAGGGCTGACCCATAGCCTGCTTGTAAAATATATATATATATATTGATTTCAGAGAGGAAGGGGGAAGAGCGAGATAGAGACATCAATGATGAGAGAGAATCATTGATTGGCTGCCTCCTGAACTCCCCACACTGGGGATCGAGCCCGAAACCCGGGCATGTGCCTTGACCGGGAATCGAACCGTGTCATAGGTCGACGCTCAGCCACTGAGCCACACCGGCCGGGCTGTATTCTTGACTTAGAGAAACCAAAGCAAGGTTGACGAGAAGCTAGTGTTGGGACATGAGACAGAATAAGCCTTCCTAGCTCCCTCAGCTCTGACCACGACACACACTTCCTCTCCTGTCCATGGTGCCATGCTCCCTCCCTGTTTCCTGTCGTTTACAAAGAGGAGCCTTTAGCCCTAGCCGGTTTGGTTCAGTGGACAGAGTGTTGGCCTGCACAGACTGAAGGGTCCCGGGTTCTATCCCTGGTCAGGGCACATGCCCGGGTTGCAGGCTCGATCCTCAGTAGGGGGCATGCAGAAGGCAGACAATCCATGATTCTCTCTTATCAGTGATGTTTCTATCTCTCTCTCCCTCTCCCTTCCTCTCTGAAATCAATAAAAAAAATGTATATTTAAAAAAAAAAATAAGCCCTAACCGGTTTGGCTCAGTGGATAGAGCATCGGCCTGTGGACTGTAGGGTCCCGGGTTTGATTCTGGTCATGGGCATGTACCTTGGTTGCAGGCACATCCCCAGTGGAGGGTGTGCGGGAGGCAGCTGATCGATGTTTCTAACTCTCTATCCCTCTCATCTCCCTTCCTCTCTGTAAGAAAATCAATAAAATATATTTTTAAATAATCCTACATAATAATAGACAAATATGCAAATTGACCATACCTTCCCTATGCCTGTGATTGGCCAGGAGGCGTGGGGGGGCGGGACTCGGGGTGGCCGGGGTGGCCGATTGGGCCGGCGAAACGCTGAGCTTGCGTCGCCAGCGGCAGCTCGAGCTCAGCGTCTGCGCCATGGCTGTGCTGTGGCACAGAAGGGGCCTCTGGGGCAGCGAGCTCACGTCCCACCGCGGAACATCAAAAGCGGGGGAGCTGGGTGCCTGGTGCACCAGCGGACAGGCACCCAGCTCCCCCGTGATCGAAAGCAAAAGCATGTAGGGGACTTTACACGTGCATGATTCAATCATGCACTGGGCCTCTAGTAATAATAATAAAAAATAAAGTAAGTCACCTCATAAAGTATTTTTTTTAAAAAAAGAAGCTATCTTGGGTTTTCTAATATTCCTGTAAATGCCGAGTAATAAAAAATGTAAAGAGGGCCCTAACCGGTTTGGCTCAGCGGATAGAGCGTCGGCCTGCGGACTGAAGGGTCCCAGGTTCGATTCCGGTCAAGGGCATGTACCTTGGTTGTGGGCACATCCCCAGTGGGGGGTGTGCAGGAGGCATCTGATCGATGTTTCTAACTCTCTATCCCTCTCCCTTCCTCTCTGTAAAAAATCAATAAAATTTTTTTTAAAAAGTAAAGAGGGACTCTTTTGCCCTCCCCACGTGGGAATCTGTACTTGTTCTTCAATAAATGTCCACCTTTGCTAAAAAATAAAAATAAACGTAAAGACGTAACGATGGGGGAAAGGGAAAGCAAGCGTCAGCGCCGTCCGTGGGGAACGTGTGACCTACCACGTGGAAGGACAGAGTGCTGGGGTCCGTGTCTTCCACGGGCTCCTCGGCCATGCGAGCTGCAGGGAGACACAAGCAGGGAGAAGGCTCTTTAGTGGAAAAGCACGCGTGTCCTCTGATGACCGTCTTCACGCGGGCGCAAGCTGCCGCGGGCACGCCGAGAAAAAGGTACTTCCGGTCGCCAGCAGAGACAACATAAGAAGGGGTGGCCTCCGACCGCACCAGAAAGAGATGAAGACAGACTTTTTTTTTTTCTTTTTAATATTTTGGAGCGATTTATTGATAAGTATCTACAAACAGTCAGAGTTACAAATAACCACAAACCAAGCAGGCGTGGCCTGGACGGCGCTCCTGCTGAATCTGATTAGAAGAACCTCAAGCAGGGGTCATTGAATTCGACTTCTGCTTCTTCCCGTTTCCTTAAAATATTAAGTGTCCCCCTAGCTGGTGTGGCTCAGTGGATAGCGCATCGGCCTGGGGACTGAAGGGTTCCAGGTTCGATTCTGGTTGGGGCACATGCTCGGGTTGTGGGCTCGATCCCCAGGAGGGGGCATGCAGGAGGCAGCTGATCAATGATTCTCTCCCATCATGGATGTTTCTATCTCTATCTCTCCCTCTCCCTTCCTCTCGGAAATCAATAAAAATATACTTTTAAAAAAATAAAATAAAACATTAAGCGTCTGAATGTGGTTCATTTCATGTGAATTACTAAAGTCAAACATCCTCACAGGGCTGTGGCCGGTTTGGTTCAGTGGATGGAGCATTGGCCCGAGGACTGAAGGGTCCCGAGTTCAATTCCGGTCAAGGGCACGTACCTCGGTTGCAGGCTGAATCCCCGGCCTGGCTGGGGTACCGATGTGTCTCTCTCACATCGATGTTTCTCTCTCTGTGTCTCTCCCCTGCCCCCTTCCATTCTCTCTAAAAATCAATGGGAAAATATCCTCAGGTGAGGATTAACAAAAATACCTCACAGAATCTTTTTTAAAATTTGTTTTTAGTCCTCAGCCGAGGATATGTTTTTTTTAAATTAATTTTATTTTTAAGCTTTATTTATTTTTTAAATTATATCTTTATTGACTTCAGAGAGGAAAGGAGAGGGAGAGCGAGTCACATCCATGATGAGAGAGAATCATGGGTCGGCTGCCTCCTGCACGCCCCACACTGGAAGGTCGAGCCCACAGCCAGACATGTGCCCTGACCGGGAATGGAACCGTGACCTCCTGGTTCCTAGGTCGACACTCAACCACTGAGCCACGCCGGCCGGGCCCAGCCTCAACCCTACGTGCACAATCTCATCTACTCTTCATCCTCTCTGAGACCCAAACCTCATCGTCTATGGCAGCAGGATCCCGGGGAGCCGGCAGCGCACCCAGCGGCCTCTCGGGAGGAATGGCCACGCATCGCCCATCACAGACGCTGGCGAGCTACCAGCAGCCGCCACCCTGTCCCGTTCGGACATCGGCCTCCATTAGTCACACTGGATCAAGGTCAACAGCTCCCAGACATTGTCTTCAAGGACGTTCAAGGATCTGCTCGAATGGCGTCTTTTCGGAGAAAACAAAGACGGAAGCGAGTCTGTTTCCCAAATTCCCAGCATCTCCAGTCAAAAGGGTGGGGGCTTTTTGGATTTCTTTATATATATATATATATATATATATATATATATATATATATATATATATTTTTTTTTTTATATTGATTTCAGAGAGGAAGGGAGAGGGAGAGAGAGAAACATCAATGATGAGAGAGAATCATGGATCGGCTGCCTCCTGCACGCCCCCTACTGGGGATGGAGCCCGCAACTCAGGCATGTGCCCTTGACTGGGATCAAACCCGGGACCCTTCAGTCTGCAGGCTGATGCTCTGTCCACTGAGCCACACCAGCCAGGGCGCCTTTCATGCTTTCTATGAAGAATAACAGGGGATGCCTGGCCGGCGTGGCTTGAGTGCTGACCTATGACCCAGGAGGTCACGGTTGGATTCCCGGTCAGGGCACATGCAAAGGTTGCGGGCTCCATCCCCAGTGTGGGGCGCGCAGGAGGCAGCCGATCCATGATTCTCTCTCAGTTTCTCTCTCTCTCTCTCTCTCTCTCTCTCTCTCTCTCTCTCTCTCTCTCTCTCTCTCCCCTTTCCCTTCCTCTCTGAAATCAATTTAAAAAAATATTTTTTAAAGAAAAGGTCACTGTGACCACCGTTTGGTGAATGGGTTGGTGGGAGGCACACGTGGGTGTGAAACACCATCTGGGAGATGAGCTGGGAAGTGAGGCGAGAGAGGACGGAATCCCAGTGTGGGGTGGGGCAGGGGAGAGGCCATTCACCAAGCTCCAGAGGCAGCACCACGCGGCGTGGCATCTTTACAAAAGTGCAAGAGGGGCCCTAACCGGTGTGGCTCAGTGGATAGAGCGTCGGCCTGCGGACTGAAGGGTCCCAGGTTTGATTCCGGTCAAGGGCATGTACCTTGGTGGCGGGCACGTCCCCAGTAGGGGGTGTGCAGGAGGCAGCTGATCGATGTTTCTCTCTCATCGGTGTTTCTAACTCTCTTTCCCTCTCCCTTCCTCTCTGCAAAAAAATCAATAAAATGTATTTTAAAAAAATAAAAGTGGAAGGGGTACGTGTGGGGGTGGGGGGTTGCCCAGGAGCTCTCAGAAGCTACGGTAGATGAGATGCCAGAGGGGAAGTCATTTTTCAGCCTCTTTTAAACGGGGGAACCCTCCTGGCGTCCATACATCCCAGAGTGGGCATGCGCGTGAGGACGCCTTTCGGATGCCCCAACGGCAAGTGAGAAGGACAGCGCTACCTTAGGAGGCAGAGACGTCACCCCCAGGCGCTGCTTCCAGAGGGGTCCAGGAGACCTTCCTTCCACAGACACCCCGCTATCTGTCGGCAGGCCCTCCGTCGGCCGCCACCCCGCCTGCGCTGGGATTCCCGAGCCCCTTTGCTCCAAGCTGGGGGCCCCCAACCCCCCTTGGCTGGGCCCAGGCGACTCGGAGACCATCACAGGACCGAGACCTCCCTGTGGCGGCCTCACCCCACGGCTGCCGCGCTGAGGCTGAATGGTGCATGCATCGTGGGGTGCCCCTGACCCGGAGGGAGAGGCGCCCACCGAGTTTACATGTATTCCCATTCAGTGGGTCCCTATCAAGATCTTAACCATTCAAAAAGACTTAAAAGTTCCCCTCAGAATTAAAAAAAGTCCCACTGGCCGCAGCGTGGCTCGGTGGCTGAAGGTCGACCTAGGAAACAGAAGGTCACGGTTCAGTTCCCTGTCAAGGGCACAAACCCAGGTTTCACGCTCCATCCCCAGTAGGGGGCGTGCAGGAGGCAGCCGATCCATGATTCTCTCTCATCATTGATGTTTCTTTCTCTCTCTCTCTCTCTCTCTCTCTCTCTCTCTCTCTCTCTCTCCCCCTCCCTCTCTGAAATCTATATATATATATATATATATATATATATATATATATATATATATATGAGTCCCGGGACCACCAGTGTTAGTCAAATCTGGCCTTAGCCTTCCTGCACCTTGTCAATGAGTTTCTCAGAGGGGAGGTGGGGGAGGGGAGGGGGGAGGGTGGGGAGGGGGAGTGGGCGGGTCTCTCACTTTAGGTCCCTTCTGCTTTTCCACACCATGGCTATCCAGACAGTGGATTTCTTTTCCATCTCCCATCGATAAAATGGTTACTTGAAGAAGAGTTTAGATCTTTCTTCAAAATGTCCAGGAAACGCCCCAAACCCAGCATTATCACCAGGCCAACGTCACCTCTCCTCCTAACTGCCCCAGCCCCAACTTTTTAAAATACATTCTTATTACTGATTTCCGAGAGAGGGGGAGAGAGACAAAAACATCCATGATGAGAGAGAATCATGGATGGGCTGCCTCCTGCACACCCCCCTGCTGGGGATCCGAGCCCACAACCCGGGCAAGGGCATGGAACTGTGACCTCCCGGGTCATAGGTCAGCACTCAACCACTGAGCCACGCCCGCCGCGCCCTCGCCCCAAATGAAGGATGGAACTTTCAAGCTCTGCCCTGCCTGAGCCCAAGACACAGAATAGGAAACTGTCGACCTGCGCAGTTACAGGCAGTTCTGTATCCATCCGGGTATCCGGTCTCCCCCCAGCCTCTTCAGCCTCCACAAAACTACAACAGCCTTCACACCTCATTCATTCATTCATTCATTCATTCATTCATTCATTCGTGTGTTTAACAAACATTCCGGGCAGACTGGGCCCACCTTAGGTGAGGGTGAGGGCAGAGAACTCCTGAGAGGTGAGGAGGATTTGAAAATCCAAGTGAGATTGGAGAACCGTCCAGATTCTGGCCTTACTAGTAGATACACACACACACAGTATATATACTTTTTCATCCTCACCAGAGGATATTTTTCCCCCCATTGATTTTTAGAGAGCGTGGAGGAGAGAGGGAGAGACAGAGAGAGACATCCCATCGATTGGTTGCCTCCTGCACGTGCCCTTGACCAGAATCGAACCCGGGACACCTTCAGTCCGCAAGCTGACGCTCCATCCACTGAGCCAAACCGGCCAGGGCTAAACACAGTATTTTACAGCAAGGATAGGACTAGAGGTCCATCTAATCAGAGACACCCCACACACACCCATAAGTGGGGTCCCCCCAGGTGGATCAGGCTCTTGGTTTGGAGATGCTGGTGTATATGCAATAGCTCGAGGGCCCCTATTTAGAACAAACCCATTCAGCACAAGTGAAGGGAGAGGCTGAGAAGCGAGGAGGCCCGAGCGCGGGGAGGAAGGGAGAGGCCGAGGCGCAGGGGAATCCACCTTCTTCTCCACCCGAGGTGGGAGGACTTGTCCCAACCTGGCGCAGGAGCGCAAACAAAAGCGCTGGGAGGTGGGGGGCGGAGGGGACGGAAGGCGCGTCCGGGGCACGCGTGAGAGATGGGGGCAGGGAAGGGGGGCGGAGGACCTCGTGCCAAGGTCCCCGGTCGGCCCCGCGAGGACCCGGGCCGGGCGCCCCTCGGGGGTCCCGCAAGACTCGGGCCCCAACACCCCAGGTGAGCGCGCGGCGCGGCACCCCTTTACCTGCACGCAGAGGGTCCTCCGGCGAAGCCATGGGGCGGGCGGGCGGGCGGACGGGCGGGTGGGGAGACGGCGCCCGAGCGGGGCCCGCAGCCGCGCCCGCAGCCTCCGGACGGGAGGGAGCGCACGGCGGGGACGGGGAGCCTGCGGTCGGGACGCGCGGAGCGCACGCCGGCCTGCGCCCCTCCTCCAGCCCGGCTCCCGCTCCTCCTCCTTGCCCTCTCCTCCTCCTCCTCCTCCTTCTCCCCTCCTCCTGGCTCCTCCTCGCGCTCACTTCCTGCTCAGGCAACTAGGGGAACCCCTTAGCCGCCGGTCCTGGGTCCCTCCGGCAGCAGCGGGAACGGTCCGGTGCCCGTGCGCCCCAGCCCCGCCACCCTTCCTGCCCGGGCGCGCGCCCAGGTGCGCCCAGGTCCGGAGCAGCGGAGACATCACCCTTAAAACCCGCACAGACGGTTGAGCGTCAACCTATGAACCTGGAGGTCACGGTTGGATTCCCCGTCAGGGCACATGCCCGGTTTCGGCTGGATCCCTAGTAGGGGGCGTGCAGGAGGCAGCCAATCCATAATTCTCTCTCTCATCATTGATATTTCTCTCTCTCTTCCGCTCTCCCTTCCTCTCTGAAGTCAATAAAGAAATATTTTTAAGAAAAGATAGTTATACTTTAAACCTATCCTCAATCACAAATCTATTATACAAAGACGATGGGCAACTTACATTTAAAAGGAATCTCTTAAGGGTTTTTAAATAATCTATGTCTGCTTTCAACACATAAGAATAGAAAGAACGTATGCACCCTTATGTTCCTAGCAGCACAATTACAATCGCTAAGATCTGGAAACAGCCAGAGTGCCCATCAGTAGACGAGTGGATAAAAAAGCTGTAGGACGTTTACAACTTGGAATACTATGCAGCAGTGAAAAAGAAGGCTCTCTTACCCTTTGAGACAGCATGGAGGGACGTGGAGAGTATTAATGCTAAGTGACATAAGGCAGTCAGAGAAAGACAAGTATCACATGATCACACTCATATGTGGAATCCAACAAACAAAACAAACTGATGAGAAAAAAAGAATAGAAAGATAGGAATTGGTTGGAAAGAGGTCATGTAATGGCTTTTCGTGCACAATATTATTTTTTAAAATATATTTCTTTATTGATTTCAGAGAAGAAGGGAGAGGGATAGAGAGATAGAAACATCAATGATGAGAATCATGGATTGGCTGCCTCCCACACGCCCCCTATTGGGGAACAAGCCCGCAACCCCGGCATGTGCCCTTGGCCTGAATCGAACCTGGGACCCTTCAGTCCACAGGCTGATGTTCTATCCACTGAGCCAAACCGGCTAGGGCTTAGTGCACAATATTAACAGGTCATTGAAAAGGAGCCGCCTCTAGCTGAAACCTCAGCTCTGAGCACTGCAGGCAAGCATCGAAGGTCTACGTACCGTCTTGGCGTCCCAGGCCTTGCTGTGTGCCTCTCATCACCTGCTGGGTGGTCCTGAAGCCCATGGCGCTCTCAAGATGGGCTTTATTCTCCGAAATGTGCTACGAAGACATGAGGCACCCGGAGCAGGGGCCCGCCTTGTGTCTGAGGAGAGAAATACCGTCCAGATGAACACTTCCCTGGGAAATTTGTGGGTGGGAGGATCCACTTCCTCTCCGTCTGCCCTCTGGTGAGAAGGGAAATTTTTTTCTGGGTCTTTTCTCTGAGAATCGATGCTGAGGTTGGGTGTGTGGTTCGTTCTGTAGGTCTCTTGTTTATGGAAGTGTTACCGAGGGTGGTTATCAGAAACCACCTATCAGGCTGGGCTATCTGATTAGCAGCACAACCTAAGGCAGTGATGGCGAACCTATGACACGCGTGTCAGCACTGACACACGTAGCCATTTCTGATGACACGCAGCTGCTGAGGCGGCCGCATGCCGAGGATGAAACATTTGCTGCTCCTGAGGATGAAACATTTGCGAAATAATGTTTTTTCCTCAAAGTGACACACTACCCGAGTTATGCTCAGTTTTTTGGCGAAGTTTGACACACCAAGCTCAAAAGGTTGCCCATCAATGACCTAAGGAAACGGAGCATTGCTCTAGAGCTGGTTTGCTTTTCAAAGCTCTAAACTATTTATTCCAGCTTCCTATCGCTCCTCTTCTTTAAAAAAAAAAAATATATATATATATATATACATATATATATATATATATATATATATATATATATTGATTTCAGAGAGGGAGAGGGAGATAGAAGCATCAATGATGAGAGGGAATCATGGATCGGCTGCCTCCTGCAAGCCCCCCACTGGGGATCGAGCCCACAACCCGGGCATGTGCCCTGACCGGGAATCGAACCCTGACCTCCTGGTTCATAGGTCGATGTTCAACCACTGAGCCACACTGGCTGGCCTATTATGTCAATCAGAAGATAAGTGGCAGAAATGCATCTTAAGGTTCGTTTTTAAAATATGCATATTTTTTATTTCAGAGAGGGAGAGAGAGATAGAAACATCAATGATGAGAGAGAATCATTGATTGGCTGCCTCCTGCACACCCCTTCCTGGGGATCAAGCCTGCAACCCAGAATCGAACCATGACCTCCTGGTTCATAGGTCGACGCTCAACCACTGAGCCATGCTGGCCAGGCATTAATTTTTTAAAAGAAAGACTGGATATATACATTGATTTTTATTCCCTTTCATTCCATTTCAGTGTACCACCTTTCTTATGAATTGCAACCATACCCATAATTACCTTTATTTTTCCCACGGACTGTGTAAACTATCCTATATAATAAAAGGTTAATATGCAAATGGACTGAACGGCAGAAGGACCTGCCGCTATGACACGCACTGACCACCAGGGGGCAGATGCTCAATGCAGGAACTGCCCCTTGGTGGTCAGTGCGCTCCCTCAAGGGGAACTCTGCTCAGCCAGAACCCGGGATCACAGCTGGTGAGCGCAGCAGCGGTGGCGGGAGCCTTTTCAGCCTCTGCAGCAGCGCTAAGGATGTCCAACTGACGGCTTAGGGGGAGCGGGCCTAAGCCATCAGTCAAACATCCTCTGAGGGCTCCCGGACTGCTAGAGGGCACAGGCCAGGCTGAGGGACCCCCCCCCAGTGCATGAATTTCGTGCACTGGGTCTCTAGTAAAGTATAATGCAAATGGAAGCTATTATTGTGACAACTGAAAAAAAGTAATTTAAAAATAATTTTTTAGGCACAGGAGTTCCCAAAGGGGTCTGGCACAATCTATTTGCTATCACACTATACCTTCTTGCTTCTCCTCTTATTGCTGCTCGGGGTGTTTTAAAACGCTCTTTACAATGGACATTTCCAACATTTCTCAACAGCACCTCAATAGGCATGAATCTCGGAATCACGTGTTCAATTTCATGCGGCCATGGCCACGCTGTTCTGCGCCCTCCGGTTGTTCTTTCCCCAAAAACAGGGCTTGCCGACTTGGTAACCATGGAATCAGACGTTGGATTTCACTCGTGCACCTGTCACCACGAGGTGGTGCTACTTTAGCAAGTAACCAAAACGTGGGAGTCCGTACGCATTTGCAGACAAAAGCATCGGAAATGATTTTTCAGGCACCGGGGAGCCAGGAAGCGGGGTTGGGAGAAGTGGCGCGTGAAAATTGGTGTTTTTGGAGGATTAGTCTGGCAGCTGCGTGGAGGAGAGAACAGAGCAGGGAGGGGACGCAGGCGGAGAGACCATTTAATTGCTAAACACACTGTAATTTATCACGGAGTTCAGTGTGTATCCTTGTCTAAGGGGGAGGGAGACGCATATTTTAGAACACAAGATGTTCTTTTGTTGCCTTGTTAAGCATTCATTGTTTCCCACGAAAGTATAACCGTGATGTGCCCTGACCAGGAATCGAACCCTGACCTCCTGGTTCATAGGTCGATGTTCAACCACTGAGCCACACTGGCTCGGTATTCCAAAAAGGTTAACCGAGCCCTAGCTGGTTTGGCTCAGTGGATAGAGTGTCGGCCTGCGAACTGAAGGGTCCCAGGTTCGATTCCGGTCAAGGGCACATGCCCGGGTTGTGGGCTCAATCCCCAGGGGGGGGACTTTCAGGAGGCAGCCGATCCATGATTCTCTCTCATCATTGATGTTTCTATCTCTCTCTCCCTCTCCCTTCCTCTCTGAAAGCAATAATATATATATTTTAAAGGTTAACCAAAGGATTAACAAACTTAAAATAAGTAAAACATGACCATTTCTGATGCTTTGAGTCCTGTCTTCTTCGATGGGGCACAACATTCTGGCACATAGATTTAAGCACAAATCATTCTAGAAGGTTCCTCTACTTCTCACTCAGACAGTCAGTAACCGTCTAGTGCAGGAGGTGAAACCTCACTTGCCCAGCTTACTTTGACTTATTTACCCATTAAGCCCTGGCTGGGTGGCTCAGTTGGTTAGAGCATTGTCCTGAAACACCAAGGTTTCAGGTTCGATCCCTGGTCAGGGCACTTACAAGAATCAACCCATGGCCTGGCCGGCATGGCTCAGCGGTTGAGCATCGACCTATGAACCAGGAGGTCACGGTTGTAATTCCCGGTCAGAGCACATGCCCGGGTTGCAGGCTCGATCCCAGTAGGGGGCGTGCAGGAGGCAGTCGATCCATGATTCTCTCTCATCATTGATGTTTCTGTCTCTCTCTCTCTCTCCCTCTCCCTTCCTCTCTGAAATCAATATATATATATATATATATATATATATATATATATATATATTTTTTTTTTTTTTTTTTTTTTAAAAAACACCCCTGAAACCCAACTCACTAAAGTCAGTGAGGGGAGACTTTATCTCGTGTTTGCTGCTAAAAGGGCCAATGCGAAGGGAAGCTGGTGTTATCAGGGACCAACGACACAGGGCAGGGTTAGCACTAAGCGGTGTTTCCTGTGCTTTGTACCCCACAGGCTCAGGCTGGTGACTCAGAAATTCAGTCATTTAAAAAATTAACCTTGTAAACGGTCGTTTAGAATTTATCCTGAGCGAAGCCAAGAAGGTGGCCTTGGATCCACCTGAGTCGACTGAGAAACGATTAGACTAGGACAGTGGTCGGCAAACTCATGAGTCCACAGAGCCAAATATCAACAGCACAACGACTGACATCTCTTTGGAGAGCCCAATTTTTTAGACTTAAGCTTCTTCTAACGCCACGTCTTCAACATAGACTCGCCCAGGCCGTGGTATGTTGTGGAAGAGCCACACTCAAGGGGCCGAAGAGCCGCAGGTGGCTCGCGAGCCGCAGTTTGCCGACCACGGGACTAGGAAGTGGGTTCCGCGTGGAAGAGAGAAAACTTGACAACACGGGGCACCCATAGCTCCCTTGTTACCAACCACTGGTGGGGAACAGGGACCCCATTTCAGCAGCAAACAAAGCTATGACGTAACCACAAATACACTTAGTTAAACTGTGTAAAACACATTGCAAAAACTACAAAGCTTTACCAAAAAAACAACAACAAAAAAACAACAACCCACAAAAACCATAAAAATAAACCTGGTTAATAGGTTAAGAAGTCTCTTTATTGTAAAGAGAGTCAGGATTCTCTCGTTAATCTATAGATTCAATACAAACCAAATCAAACTAACAGGATTTTCACGGACATGAGACTGACTGCAAATCCATATGGAATGGTAAATCAAGATAATTTTGAAAAAGAAAAAGAGAGGGGATTTGACCTGCAAGATAGCAAGATATTGTAAAACATTGGTACTGCCCGGCAGGCATGACTTGGTGGTTGAGCATTGACCTATGAACCAGGGGGTCAGGGAGAGATTCCCAGTCAAGGGCCCATGCCCGGGTTGCGGGCTCGATCCCCAGTAGGGGGCGTGCAGGAGGCAGCCGATCCATGATTCTTTCTCATCGTTGATGTTTCTCTCTCTCTCTCTCTCTCTCCCCCCCTCTCTTCCTCTCTGAAATTAATAAAAATGTGTTTTACAAAAAATAAAAAGAATGGATACATGCTAAACTCATAGCCAGGTCTGATCCTGGCCGTCTCTGGGAAATGAGGGAAGAGCCAGGAGTGGGAGGGAGTAATGCTTAAAGAGACTTGAGCTTTGTTTCAAAAGCTCTAATTTTGCGTATGAATAGCTATTTATGTATATCTTATGTGATTTAAAATCATCTCAAATAGAAAATGTAGACATGATTTTCACAAAGGAGCCTGCTTCACCCAATCAGTCTTGACCTGCCTAACCACCCCCACCCCCACCCCCCCAAACACAGTTCCACAGACTGTTCTGTTTGCAAAGACTTCGGACTATATAGCATGTTCAATTAAACAGGAAATGAAGAGCTGATGTTTTCCATTTTTACAGACTACATTGCGGTTAGCCTATTTCAGACGATTGGAGACTTTTCCCATCTGGTTTACACCATTAGCATTTCCCTCCTTCGCGTCACACTGTTTCCATCCGTTTTAAGACTCACATAGGCTTCTACTGTTAATCAATCGGGTTTTCTTTGGGGAACACAGACCATTACCAAGGGAGAAAAAGAATGAGCGAGGAGCGTGCAGTGCACCAGAGGGAAGGTAGGGGGCAGCAAAGGCACACGAGGGTGCGGAGGCTTCGCCTGGGCCTGAACCACCGGAAACCAACATCCCTAACAGCAGGGGACTTTCTCATTAAGCTACCATTGGGCACCATTCGCCTGGAGAGAAGTTTAATTTGGGTGAAGCAAGGAGAATTTTATCTTATTTATTTAAATATACTTTTATTGATTTCAGAGAGGAAGGGAGAGGGGGAGAGAGAGAGAGAGAGAGCGCGAGCGAGAGAGAAACATCAATGGTGAGAGAGAATCATCGATCGGCTGCCTCCTGCACGCTCCCACTGGGGATGGAGTCTGGAGTCTGAAACCCAGGCATGTGCCCTTGACTGGAATCGAATCCGGGACCCTTCAGTCTGCGGGCCGATGCTCTATCCACTGAGCCAAACCAGCTGGGGCCCAAAATTCTCTGTAGTGGGTATTCAGTTCAATGAAAAGTCAATAAATGTTGTTAATGGACTGCTTGCTGTTCCTTTGTTAATGCAATTTGGGGTCCAGTTTATCTCAGAAGACACCTCCCTCAGAACCAGGCCCTAAAGGCAGGTGGCAACTTCTCAAACAAACTTGCGCTTGGGGACTACTACAAAGACAGAGCATGGAGCACCCTTGGGGCGGGTGAAGACCAATTCCTGGAAGCCCGTTACTCCGGGAGTTTGGGGTGCTTTTTCTCAAGCACGATTTGCAACGTCTGCAGCTAATGGTTTTGAATGAAAGGCTTGGGACTCGAGTAGATGACTAGAACGCTTCAGAGACTTTGGGGGGCCATCAACTTGAGCTAAGGGTTTGCGTTTCCAAGATACCGCCAAGTGCATTGTGTTTCTGCGGGTTGATGGCTTGGTTAAGCCGTGACTTCTAACGAAGGAGGCGCTCGCTCGCTCGCTCGCTCGCTCGCTGATGAGCGGTTCCAAATGGGAGTCAAGGTAATGGGGTGGAAATTTAATAGCCCCAGTAATTTTCACGCTGAGCGGTGACTAATGAACCTGCTGAGCCCTGGCTATCTGTCGTGTTTAAACAACTGTATTTGTAGATGGTGTGCTAACAACGGCAATTGTGTTTTTTAAGTGGATTTCTACTTCTCACTTTGTTACAAAGGGAGTTTTTGCTTGATGAGAGGATTTCTGAATTTACCCAGGGACGTTCTTCCCCTTTCCTTTTGACAAGTAATAGGGATTAAAAGCAATTAAGCCGAAGAACTTGGCCGGCCTGTGGCTTGTGCGTAGCTATCTTTAACGTATTCCTGCTTTTCTGTACTGTTGACTCAGCTGCGATGCTCTCAAGCATTCTCACTTAACAGCGTTAAAGCTGATAAACTCGAGCTAGATTTGTTTCCATTCCTAAAGGAGTTTACATAGTGACCTGCGGTTTGGATAAACCATTTGTATAACAAACATATGGGGGTGTGCTGGACGTTAATATGTAATGTGATCAAGGGGGAAAAATCTATTCAAGCTAACAAATTGGGAGAACCGGAGTCATAATGCTGCCAATTTCTTCCTCCCCCCTAATTTCTATAACGCAAAAGACTTCAGCTAATCACCACGTTCTGTATAACCACCTGCACGTTGGCGGTCTGACTGGACCCACAGTCCTCCCCCCGCCCCCGCCCCCCCGGTCCTGTACACTCCACACAGGGCCCAGGGCTCATCCCAGTGAGGGCAACACCAAGAAGGTTTGTACAAGGGAAAAACAAACCTCAAGGAAGTAGAGACAAGGTCACAGACAAGGTCACGGACTCTGACTGCAGGGAGGGAAAGGCAGAGGAGGTCACAGATGGTCCTAGTGGCTGCTGGAGGTTTAAATGGCATCACCTGTCAACTGAGAAGCACCTCAAAAGGCTGCTGTTCTTGCCCAACTGGCATGGCTCCGTGGTTGAGCATCGACCTATGAACCAGGAGGTCACAGTTCGATTCCCGGTCAAGGGCACATACCCGGGTTGTGGGCTCCATCTCCAGTGTGGGGCGTGCAGGAGGCAGCTCATCCATGATTCTCTCTCATCCTTGATGTTTCTATCTCCCTCTCCCTCCCTCTGAAATCAATGAAAATATATTTCTTAAAAAACAGGCTGCCGCTCTTGGCTCAGTGTTCCTGACGGGCAGTAATGGCAGTGAGGAAGGGGGACTTAGCTCATTCGTGACTCAGGTCGCTGAAATGGAATCGCTTTATGCAAAGTTAATGTGAGGGGGACGGAGACTAAGAGGAGTGTCACATGCAGACTTTCAACCCCACAGGCTGGGCAAGTAGGGCCCTGAGGACTTGCCACCTGAGTGGGGATCGTCTCCCTTGCAGACCCTGTGTGCACTCTCTTTTACTTTTTCTTTTTAAATATATTTTTTTTATTGATTTAAGAGAGGAAGGGAGAGGGAGAGACAGAGAGAAACATCAATGTGAGAGCCACACATCGATTGGCTGCCTCCTGCAGGCGCCTGGACCAGGGCTGGAGATTGAGCCTGCAACCAAGGCACGTGCCCTTGACCGGAATCGAACCCGGGACCCTTCAGTCCTCAGGCCGAGAGGCTCTACCCACTGAGCCAAACCAGCTAGGGCTGCACTCTCCTTTGTTCTGCTGACGTGCGTGCCTCTTATGGCACCTGGCCAACCCCACGGCTGTGTCTGTCCCGGGCGGGGGGGGGGGGGGGTCCCCCCTCTGCTGAAGCTCCAAACGGTGCCGAGAGCTAGGGGGACAGATGCCCAGCACCTATTACAGCTGGTGCGCTCGCCCTGTGTCTGTGTGAGCGAAGAAGCTTTCCTACCAGGCCCTGGGCTGTTGTGTTGTCTTTGGCGACTGGGAGACACAGTGGGCAGTGCTCAGACTTCAGATAAGAAGCAGCCGATGAACTTGCTCAACAAAAACAAACAAAGGCAGGGACAGGGTGTCCCCAAGAATGGATACACACAGGAACAGCTGAGAGTTCAGTTTTGAATATGAAATGCAGTTTAATAAGCACAGCCGTTATCATTCTTCCAAGTGTGTGCACACATCTTTTGGGGGGACACCCTGTCCATTAGACAAGTTAGAGAACACCCCGCCCTGTGAATAGTACCCTGGAAATAGCGCTGCCTGGCAATGCTCAATGATCATTACTATTGGATTAGGCGTTATTACCTTATTTATTTATATTAATCATCACCTGAGGACATCTTTCCATTGGTTTTTATTTATTTATTTTTTAAATATATTTTATTGATTTTTTACAGAGAGGAAGGGAGAGGGAGAGAGAGTTAGAAACATCGATGAGAGAGAAACACCAATCAGCTGCCTCCTGCACACCTCCTACTGGGGATGTGCCCGAAACCAAGGTACATGCCCTTGGCCGGAATCGAACCTGGGACCTTTCAGTCCGCAGGCCGACGCTCTATCCACTGAGCCACACCGGTTAGGGCTCCATTGGTTTTTAGAGAGAGTGGAAGGGAAGAGGGAGAGACAGAGAGAGGAACATCGATGTGAGAGAGACACAGCCTTTGGCTGCTTCCCCCACGCGCTCCCACCGCGGCTGGGGATCCAGCCCGCAACCGAGGTCTCTAACCCAGGATCCTTCAGTCCGCAGGCGGGATGCTCTGTGCACTGAACCAAACCGGCCAGGGCCATCCGTCCTGGAAGACATTTCGAGGGGAGCATCCTGGTATTCCCGTACAGGTGGGGAAACGGAGGCACCCAGCGCTTCAGTAACCTGTCTGGAATCCCGTAAGGAGCTAGCATGTCTGCAGGTGGGGGCTGAGCGCTGTCTGGCTCACTCCCGGGTTTTTCCTGTGCATGTATCTCCATTCTCATATTTCATTAGGAACTTCGGGGTGTGTTCCCATTCTTTTAAGGTGCATTGTTTGTAGGTGTCAACCTAGGGGTGGGAGTGGGGCGGGCAGAGGGTGACATCGTCAGGTCTGGGGCTTATAAAACCGAAAGAGGGGCCGAAGCCACGGTGGCCCACGAAGTCCCCCGCCGTGGATTAGGCCACAGGACAGTAACGGAGACAGAGCAAGCGCCCCCGATTCAAAGTCACAGATGCCAACGCACGTGGGCACTGGGCGAACCTGGGGCGCCTGGCGCTGCGGGGTCCGGAACCACACGACACAGGAGGCCTGGCCGCGTTTCCAGGACAACCGCGGGGGGGAGGGGCGCCCCTGCTAAGCCCCGCCCGCGCTCTAGTGTTTTGGGGCCCGCGTGGTCCCGTCTCATTGGCCGCGGGGGAACCCCGAGCTCCAGGGGGCGGAGTGGCCTCTGCAGCCGCAGGTCCCGGTTCGCTCCGCCCGGGCTTCCCTTTCCGGGCGGGGACTACAATTCCCACAAGGCCCCGCTCTCGGGGCGTGCCCGAGCGCGGGGGGCGGGGCCTGGAGGGGCGGGGCCTCCGGGGATGTGGTAGGGGCGCTGCGCTCGCCGCTGCACTCGCAGCCGCCGGCGCGCGCGGACCTCTGACCCTGGACTCTGGCCGCCGCCGGCAGCAGCCCCCGCGGGTCGTCGCCCGGGCCGCCCACGGTTCCCCGGCCCCAAGGGGCCCTGCCGGCCGCGGTGCGGGGCGCGGACAGCATGAGCCGGGCGGCCCGGCGGGCCGGCGCGGGGCAGGGGGTGGCGGCGCTGCGGCTGCTGGTCACGCTGAGCCTCCTGCGGGGCGCCGTCGAGGCCCAGGTGAGCGGGGGGCGGCGGGCGACCTGTCGGGCGGGCGTCCGGGAAGCGCCGCCGCGCGGGGTGGCGACCTCGGGGGACGGCGGGGAGGAGGAAGCGGGTGCGGGCCCGAGGGGTTCCTTCCGAGCTGATGGTGGAGCCGCTGGGAGGGGGCGGGGGCGCCCAACGCCCCGCTGTGGGTGGAGCGCGGGCCCAGCAACGCCCCCCTGGAGAGTTGGGGAGACCTGGGAGCAGCCCCACGGCCTGCGGGAGCCGAGCGCCCCGGGAGCGGATGGGACCTCACTTCCTGAACTTTGGGGCTGGAGGTCTCGGCTGTCACCTGCTTGGGACGCAGTGTTTTACCGGTTTGTGCCTCTGCCCAGTGGGTCCAGGTGCAGCACGTGGCGGGCTGGGGCAGGGGCAGGGGCTGGGGCAGGGGCTGGGGCAGGGGCAGGGGCTGGGGTCTGGGGTCTGGGGTCTGGGGTCTGGAGCAGGGGCAGGGGCAGGGGCTGGGGCAGGGGTCTGGGGTCTGGGGCAGGGGCAGGGTCTGGGTCTGGGGTCTGGTATTGGGGCAGGGTCTGGGGCTGGGTCTGGGGACTGGTGTTGGGGCAGGGGTCTGGGGCAGGGTCTGGGTCTGGGGTCTGGAGCAGGGGCAGGGTCTGGGGCAGGGTCTGGGGCAGTGGCAGGGTCTGGGTCAGGGGCAGGGTCTGGGGCAGGGGCAGGGTCTGGGTCTGGGTCTGGGGTCTGGTGTTGGGGCTGGGTCAGGGGCAGGGTCTGGGGTCAGGGGCAGGGGCTGGGGCTGGGTCTGAGGTCTGGGGTCAGGGGCAGGGGCTGGGGCTAGGTCTGGGGTCTGGGGTTAGGGGCAGGGGCTGGGGCTTGGGTCTGGGGGCTGGGGCTGGGGCTGGGTCTGGGGCCGGGACCGGGACCTGGACCGGCTGCCAGTGGGTCTCGGTGGGAGCGAGGCGTGTGTTACACAGTGTTCCATCGGCTGGGAATCGGAGGGGCAGTGAGTGCCCAGATCTTTGCCCTCAAGAGGCATGTTTGCTTCGCGTTTCACGGTCGAATTGGGCCGCAGGGCTGCCAGGTGCTGCTGTTTGCACCTGCCGCCAAGAGGCAGAACTGCCGAGAGAGGAACGAGGTGTCTCAGGTGCCCGATCACCAGGGAGACGTGTTTTGAAGCCATTTATGCTCCTTGCTAAGAAAAAGTAGAGGCAATGATGAGTATAACCGTGTACACATATTTTTCTGACTCTATTCAGACACTTTTTTCATGGCCTTATGGTGCTCTCTGCACTGAATCCCAGAATGCCTGGATAGTCTACTTGTGTCCATGTGTGAATCTTTTTTTAAAAAAAAATAATTTTTTATTGATTTCAGAGAGGAAGCAGGGCGGGGGGGCCGAGAGAGAGAGAGAGAAAGAGGTCAATGAGAGAATCATTGATCAGCTGCCTCCTGCACACCCCCTACTGGGGATGGAGCCCACAACCCCAGGGCATGTGCCCTGACTGGAATCGAACTCTGACCTCCTGGGTCATAGGTTGACACTTAAACCACTGAGCCACGCCGGCCAGACTGGATGCTTGTTTTTGAGTGGAATTTACATTTAGATATTTTTCTGACATGAGATTTTCTCATATTCTCCCTCTCTCTCTCTCCCTCCCTCCCTCTCTCTCTCTCTCTCTCTCTCGTTTCTCCACTTACTACTAATTATGTGTATTACTGCTTCATAATTGCATCTATGCTTTCAACTTTATGATATCCACGTGAACATATGTGATTTTCAGTTCAGTTCATTCACGCAGTGAGATGAAAGATTTGTGCATGTTCAGACTGGCATTGTGCCAAACGATCCTCAGAAGTGAGTACGTTTGTTTTTTGTTTCCGGTGGTACTTTCTGATAGAGTGTTTGATTGTGCTTTAGATAGTACTTTAGTCCGTAACACGTTTCAGTCTCCATTCTCTCATTTTATTTGATGTGTCTCAGAAATGAGGCTCTTGCCGTCGCTGAAGTTCAGAGAGCCCACGTGACTAATATCGCACCTCGGTCAGATCCCCAGTGGGCCCCTCTCTTTCTTTTTCTTTTTTTCTTTAATATATTTTTTATTTTTATTTTATTTTTATTGTCTAAAGTTTTACATATGCCTCCTTTCCCCCCAATTGACCCCAACCCCCCCAGCCATTCCCACCCCAGTCTTTAATATATTTTTATTGATTTCAGAGAGAAGAAGCGAGAGGGAGAGAGAGAGAGAGAGATAAAAACGTCAATGATGAGGGAGAATCACGGATCGGCTGCCTCTGGCACGGCCCCCGCTGGGGATCAAGCCCGAAACCTGGGCACGTGCCCTGACCGGGAATCGATCCGGGACTTCCTGGTCCATAGGTCGGCGCTCAGCCTGGCGGGGCAGCGGACTCTGTGATCGGCACAGGGCACCCCACGGTGCGTGCTCCTTTGTCGTAGAAAAGGGAAGCGCAGGGAGCCCCAGGAGCAGGCAGAGGGGAGACTTAGTTCCTTCATAGACTAAACCGGAAGCAAGAGAGCACAGCATAAAGGAAAACGTAGATTTTTTTGAAAAATATTCTATTCACGTGCAATCATTGAGATGAATATATTGAATACATCTCATTTGATCTTTTGGTTTTGAATACCACCCATATAATCGACTCCCAGAGTCTCCGGACTAGGAGTCTCCGCTCTGGGTCCGAATATCCAGCCACGTCTCGCTGTCTCCACTCGGATGCTGACTTGATGCACCAGGAACCGGGTTCCCGATCTTGCCCCTCGACCCCCCTCGTCCCAGTCTGCTCCCCCCCATACCTGCTGAGCCACCTCACCTCTCCGCTGGTCCTCAAACGTGGCAAGTGTGTTGTTGCCTCGAGCCTCGATGCCGCGCACCGTGTCCTGGGTCTTCCTGGGGTCCACTTGCTCCCTTAGGTTTCTGCTGAGGTGTCACCTGGTCAGCCTGGTCCCCTTACTCAGGGTACCTTCTCTGATGATACAAAATACAGCCAGACCCTCCACCTCGCTGTGCACTTCAGGGTCCTCTCACTGCCCGCCTGAACTCCCCAGGGGCTTCCTGTCTCCTCGGGGGAGCATGCAGCAGGGTATGAGGGCCTTGTCACCCACCTGTCCTGGCTCGGCGCTCTGAAATCCCCGGGAGCTCCTGAGCATGAGGAGTGCCTTTCAGTCCCTAAATACTGATGTTGTGACTTAGGTGGGGAGCCCCTAGGTGGGCACAGGGTGGCCTGACCTCCAGGAGGGGACGGGGTGCTGGAGGTGGAGCTCCAGAGAAGCTCTGAAAGCTACGGGGTGTGGTAGGCTGCCAGGTGGGTGGGTACAGAGCCGGGTGGGAGGGTGGCTCCGCCTCGCCCCTCCCAGTGCCCTGCCCTGTGCATCTCTCCCGTCTGGCTGTTCCCGAGCTGTCGCCGTTACAAGCACCCAGGAAACATTAGTAGGGTGTTTTCCTGAGTTCTGTAGGCCGTTCTAGCAAATTATCCAACCTGAGAAGGGGGTCCTGGGAAACCCCGGTGAGAAGCCCTCAGTGCAGGGGGCCCGGGGTTTGGGGCTGGCCTGTGTGGAGAGGGACGCTCTGTGTGGCTGAGCCCTTAATCTGCGGGCTCTGCTCTAACTCCAGGTGATACCAGAGCAGAATGGGGCCCAGTTATGGAGAGCTGCTTGGTGCTAGAACACACTGGGCTAAATCTATGCTTAGGCATGGGAAAGAGCATGCAGTACCTTTCTGACCGCGACAAGTAAAAATGTTCAGTTCTTCAGAATGGGTGTATCTGATCCTTCGTTGTTTTTTATTGAACTGACCAGAGTAAAAAGGGACCACTTTGTTATGTATCTTAATGAGCAAGTACTGGCTAATTTGAATGTACAAATTATCTTTTTATGTACTAGCACAGGTTTGTTAAGGTTCAAACATCACTTACATATTTTGAATTATATATATATATATTATATATATACATATACATATATATACATATATATACATATATATATATATATATATATATATATATATATATATATATATATATATATTTTTTTTTTTTTTAGGTCATTGGAGTCCTGGATGATTGCTTGTGTGATATTGAGAGCATCGATAACTTTAACACCTACAAAATCTTCCCCAAAATAAAAAAGTTGCAAGAGCGAGACTACTTCCGTTATTACAAGGTATGGTTATAATTTCTTATTCTGTTAGTACCAAAGGTTTTTATATAACTGTCTACAGATGTGACTTTTATCACCCATTTAAAAACTCGGGGTTTTTTTTGTTTTGTTTTTTTAAAGCTTCAATTTTCTTTTTTCTTTTAAAAATATATTTTACTGATTTTTTTACAGAGAGGCAGGGAGAGGGAGAGAGAGTTAGAAACATCAATGAGAGAGAAACATCAATCAGCTGCCTCCTGCACACCCCCCACTGGGGATGTTCCTGCAACCAAGGTACATGCCCTTGACCGGAATCGAACCTGGGACCTTTCAGTCTGCAGGCCGACGCTCTATCCACTGAGCTAAACTGGTTAGGGCTAAAAACTCAGGTTTGCCCAAGCTGTTTTGGCTCAGTGGATAGAGCATTGGCTCTATTGCTGTGAACAATAAGAAAGAGAAAGAGAAGAACAATGAAGACAGAAAAAGAAAGAGAGAGAAAGACAAAGACAAGACAGAAGGGATTTCATTCCTTTTTGAAATGTCAGAGGACAGAGCACATCATTTATTTATTTTTACATTTTAATCCTCACCCGAGGATATTTTCCCATCGATTTTTAGAGAGAGTGGAGAAGAGAGGGAAAGACAGCGAAACATCGATGTGAGAGAAACACATCGATTGGGTGCCTCCTGCACGAGCCCCGACCAGGGCCCAGGCTGGGGTGGAGCCTGCAACTGAGGTACCTGCCTTTGACCAGGATTGAACCTGGGACCCTTCGGTCCCCAGGCCGATGCTCTAGCCGCTGAGCCAAACCGGGCAGGGCGAGCATCATTTATTGTTAATTTTAAAAATTAATGTTACATCTGGGAGTCTGGAGCACGGCAGGCATTTAGGTTCTGAACCATGCCGGCGCCTTGGGACAGGAAGCTCCTCCCTCACCCTGTCCCCGGCCCAGCACGGGGACCCCGAGGAGAGCCTGCAGAGCCGGGACGCGCGTGTGTGCTCACGGGGACTCGTTCTCTCTCTCCAGGTCAACCTGAAGCGGCCGTGCCCTTTCTGGGCGGAAGATGGCCATTGCTCCATAAAAGACTGCCACGTGGAGCCTTGTCCAGAGGTAACGCACGCAGAGCCAGCGGCTGCGCTGGGACGGGGCCTACGCCTGGCTGACTCATGCCATGCTCTCTTGAATCTGCACCTTGTTTCAGAGGCAGAGAAAATGCCACTGGACCTTAGTGGGAATTAAAGCGCGTCAAGTGGGGAAATTTCAGGCTTGGAATTAGGTCTCCAATCGATCTTCTTACAATAGAAAGGAAAGGTTACCCTTATTCTTAAGGAAATGTTACATTTTAGATTTTGTTCTTTGATATCTAGCATAATTGGTTATGTTCTTTTTCATCAGTAATTCGTTATGAGCTATATTTTCATGTGACTTTTTGCTTTTCTTACCTAACCAGTTAGTGTAGTTTGCTGTCCTTAAAGGTATGACAAAACTATCCAAACAGATGTCCTTCCTAATGGGAAACATTTTAAAAATATATTATCTTCATTTTCCTTTAAGAATATAGTGTGTTTTTAAAGTTTTTAGTTTGAAATAATTTCAGACCTAGGGAAAAGTTGCAATATTCCATTTTCCATACGCTTCTTATTCAGAGTCCCTAATGTTAATGTTTATCACATTTGCTTTATTATTCTCTCTCTGTGTATATTTATTAACATAATTATATTCTGAACCACTTAGGTATAAGTTACAAACCTGATCCTTTATCCCTAAACATTTCAGTGTGTATTTTCTTAAAAAAAAGATTATTCTCTTATCTAACCCCAACATAATTAGCCAAATTAGGAAATTGGTATTATTGACTTTGTAAGAAAAAAGCTGACCCTACATGCAGTTCTTCTATTGGTAAGCTCTAGGTAATCCTATGGGCCAGAGAACTTAACTCTTGCCATCTGCATTAACCCAAAATTGCCTAACCTGTGTCAGTTTAGAGCAGAAATCAAAATTGAACATAACTATTTCAAAAATTTTGAAATTTTTAAAATTTCTGTTTTTGGAGTAATAAAGTTTATGGAAAAAGAGATCTGGTCATTTTATAAACGTAAAAATTGTCTAAACTATTAAGTACTGCACGGAGAGTCTACGTTAGAGCTGTTTAGCTGCTCCGATTCTGTGTGTGTCATTCAGTTTTCTATCCCGTGACTTACAGTCTACGTTGGTATAACTCCTTACCTTTCACTCAAAGAGGCAGTGTAAGTACAGCATTGGAATGACTGTGCATTTTCTCCTGTGGAATAAAATAGCCCTTATAGTGGAGCAATAGCATTACTAGTTTGTGAAGAAATCTCAAAAAAATGAAAATTGCTTTTACAATTTTTGTTGTTGTTCTTTTAAGAGTAAAATTCCCGTCGGAATTAAAGCTGGGATTTCGAACAAGGTGAGTCGCCTTCTTCGCTGCCTGTTTCTTCTTTACGTGGGGCAATGTGCTTACTGCTGGCGGGGTGCAGAAGAGCGCACGATGTGGTTGGCTGGAAATGGCTACTTCTTTTTTTTATGTATATATTTATTTTTATTGATGTCAGAGAGGAAGGGAGAGGGAGAGAGAGTGAGAGACATCAATGATGAGAGAGAATCACTGATCGGCTGCCTCCTACACGTCCCACACGGATGGAGCCCACAACACGGGCATGTGCCCTGACTGGGAATCAAACCATGACCTCCTGGTTCATAGGTTGACGCTCAACCCCTGAGCTGCGCTGGCTGGGCAGGGAATGGATACTTCTTTATTAAAATACTTCTTTATTGAAGATCACCCTTTCCTCTTCTGAGCATGCCCGATTTCCTGTGTCACTCACGTGTGTCTAGACACCATACACTTGCAGTTTCCCACGATGGCACGGACACATGAGGCCCTCAGCCCTCCCCTCTGCTTCTTGTGAGGCATCGTTTCTCCACTTCCTTCCAGCTCTCCCCCTCACGAGGTCTTTTGTTCACGTTGACGCTCGTTTGTTTGTTTGTTTTGTTTCAGGTTTTAAGTAAACAAACAAACACCATAAAGACAGTAAAGTCCCTTCTGGACTCCTTCCCACCCCCTTCCGGGTCCTCCCGCCCCCGAGCCGGACGCTTTTCTGAAGTTGACGCACGTCCTTCTGTGATACTTTTTATTTTCATACTTTATTGTACATGTGTCCACAGCATGTATAGAGCTTTTCTATAACACTTGAAAAGATTTAAATACTATATTTTTATATTTCTTCAGGTTAAAAACATTGTTTCAGTCTATTTGTGTGTTTTTTGTGTGTGTGTTTTGTTAATCCTCACCCAAGGATATTTCCCCATTGATTTTTAGAGAGTGGAAGGGAGAGGGAGAGACAGAGAAACATCGATGTGAGAGACACACATCGATTGGTTGCCTCCTGCACGTGCCCCAACCAGAGCCAGGGAACCTGCAACCAAGGTGCGTGCCCTTGACCGGAATTGAACCCGGGACCCTTCAGTCCTCGGGCCAACGCTTTATCCACTGAGCCAGACCGGCTAGAGCTTCAGTCTATTTTTACTGAGTATTATGCTTTTGAGATGTTGTCTCTGTTGATGTGTCGTCTTAGTTCATTTTAACAGCTTCATGATACTCAGTTGTATGACTATATCATGTTCTGTATTGATGGTCATTTCAACTGGCCTTGTTTTTTGCTGTTACTCACAGCGATGGCCTAGCATCTTCGTCTTGTCTCATTGTGTGCCATGTAGATTTCCCGGGGTCTGTAGTAGAAATAAGACTGCGGCCCTTGGGGTTGCTATCCCAGCACCCCAAGGTGGTACAGATAACTGTGGAACGTGGTTGTGCATCGTTCTTGCTTGGTTTGTAACTTGCTCTGGACGGGGTTTCCGTGGAGGGACCTGCAGCTCCTGATAAACGTGGTCAGACACGTTCCCACGAGGGCTTTCTCAGTTCACAGCATCGCCAGCTTGCGGACTGTGTTTTCATGTCTTTGCTTATTAATTAGGTAGAAATTTGTGACTCGTTTTCATTTGTGTTTCTTATTTCAATAACAGGTGTAGCTATAGTTAGTGTATCTCATCATTGGGAGACTGACTGTTCTGCCAGCTGAGCCAGAAATAAAGAAAGAGGAAGGGAATGATTTTCGCTAAAACTTGTTTATTGTGAACTTCCTTTCAGTACTTGAAAGTGGCCAACAATACCAAAGAATTCGAAGACTGTGAGCAAGCCAGCAAACTGGGAGCAATTAACAGCACGCTGAGGTAAGTTTGTTTTAGTATTAAAATTATTATGTTTATATCAGCAATCTCTCTTTTTTCTTGTGATGTAAAAACATCAACGTCTCAACTAATTTTTATTTTTTATATTTTTTTGTTAATCCTCCCTCTCCCTTCCATTGATTTTTAGAGAGAGTGGAAGGGAGAGGGAGAGACAGAAACATCGATGTGAGAGAGACACATCTGATTGGTTGCCTCCTGCACGCACCCTGACCCGGGCCGGGGAACCTGCAACCAAGGTAGGTGCCCTTGACCGGAACTGAACCCAGAGCCCTTCAGTCCGCGGGCCGACGCTCTATCCACTGAGCCACACCGGCCAGGGCTCAACTGACTTTTAAAGGAGGAAAGTATTCTTGATCCTAAAGAAAAATTTTAATGTAGAAAAGTAGAAAGGATAATATAATAAATACCTATATATCCTCCACTCCAAATGAATAAATATTAACATTTCTACCTCTTGCAACTATTTTTAAGAAAAGAGAAATATCAAAGATATTAAAATCCCCCATTGCTAGCCTGCAATCCTGCTTCCTTTCCTTCTTTCTTAGCGGTAACTCCTGTCATGCATTTGTTGTATATCCAGGCCATGTTTTTGTTTTTATCACATGTATACATATATGCACACACACACACACATATATGGTTCTGTGCAGACGATTTTATTTTCCTTTTTGTAAATACACAATATTGTGTTTCACATTCTGCAAGTTTTCTTTTTACACCACACATTTCGCTTTCTAGACCTGTCCATGTTAAGCATAGAGATTTGTCTCGCTCTTTTGACGGATGAATAGTCTTCATGATGTAAATAGATCACATTTTACTTACTTATCCCCCTCCTGATGGGCGTGTAGGTTTCACATTTTTTACTTAGACAAACTGCTGCTTGAGCTTCCTTGGGGATGTTTTTTGATGCACGCTAGCAGTTAATATCCGTGGAAGTTAATATTGATCTGTTTTTCATGTAACTTCCGTCATTCCTGCATGTGACCACTAACTGAATTTGTGACTCGTCTAACTAATAAAGAAGTGGCCTCAGGTTATCTGTTTTTAATTACACAAGAAACCAGTGTTGTCATTTTCAACTCCAAGTTTAATCCTTTTCTTTTTTATCCCTCCTTCCCTAGTAATCAGAGCAAAGAGGCTTTCATCGACTGGGCGAGATACGATGACTCACAGGATCACTTTTGTGAGCTTGATGGTAATAAAATCAACTCTTGTAATTAAGTTATTCTTCTTTTAACCTGTTTACAAGACATTGAAATCAATCAGAATATCAGCAGTTACCGGTCTCTGATGCTGCATGTTGCTCTGTGGACCTGCTATCCTATGGCAGTTGTTGAGAGCCCGTGTCCCAACCCCGTGCCCTCAGTGCATGACCCTCGCCTTCACAGCTGTCTCATCTTAGGACGTGTGGTTACTTCCTGTCTGAGGAGATGTCCCGAGGAGATGGAGCGACTTGCCCAAGGTTACACGGGAGCAAGAGGCCAAGACAGGGATCCCCCCCAGATCTGACTGAACCCAAAGCCTGTATTCTTTCCATGATGTACAGGGCTGTGAACATACTACACACATGTTTACGCTGGGACTTGCTGCAGGTCTCAGCTAGCCTTCCAATAGCAGGCGTGTGAAGTGGGCTTCCCCAGGGCCTCTCCCAGAACCCCCTGGAGAGAGGCAGAGACAGGC
Organism: Cnephaeus nilssonii; assembly: GCF_951640355.1. NCBI lineage: Eukaryota > Metazoa > Chordata > Mammalia > Chiroptera > Vespertilionidae > Cnephaeus > Cnephaeus nilssonii. Next base: position 14,862,360 of record NC_137094.1, read on the forward strand.
AGTCAGGCCCGCTCCTAACAGAAGGCAATTGAGGCGACTCTGAATCTTTTATCTGTAGGAGAATACTCCCAAGAATTGTGTGAAGTAGGCTTAAGTCCTTCATTAGGCCTTTACCTTACGAGTCGCTTGGAGTGCTATGTCACTTAGCTAAATCACTGGGTTAAAACAGATTCTGAAGAATCCACCCGGGTTGCTGGAACACACCCACCCAGCCCTCTCCGCTGTTTGTGTTCTGTCGTTACGTGACGGAAGGTGATCCCTACAGATCAGATCGTAGCTTTTTAAATAATTCAGCGGCTTGCGGTGAGCTGCTGTCCCTCCCTCTCGGTTTTATTGTTTTGTAATTGTCTGTGTGCATGGCTTGCTGCTTCCTTTACTGAAGGTTTCTGCTCAGATGTCCCCTCACCAAGCCTGCTGCCACCCCCGTAAGACAGCAGCCACTGCCGCTCTGTCTCAGCGCCTGCTCCCTGGCAGCTACAGGAGCGCCCAGCTCGTGGCCGAGTTCACCTGCTCAGATCTGTCCCGAGGGCAGGCCCAGCCTCTGTTCACTCCCGTGGCCCCAGTGCCCAGGGCTGTCACCTCAGTCCCAGGGCAGCCGCTGGGCGTGGTCCGTGTGAAATGAGCCTTCGCTGGACAAAGCAGCTGGCTCATAAATAACCTACATAATGGGATAGATTTTTTTACTTTTATATTTTCCCTCAAAACATGTTCATTAATAAGTTAACAATATTGTTGAACACAGTCGTTTTAAATCGGGCTGTGCTTTGAGCTACGTGGGCGCTTCAGATACTGTAGGCTCTCCTGAGTAAGGCACGTTTCAGCAGGGACAGAGTTGGTGATGGAGGGCTGTAGGCTCAATCCTGAGGATGGGAGGGAGAGAGGGAAGGAGGGAGGGGAGGAGAGAGAGAAAGAGCAATGTGAGAGAGACACATGGATTGGTTGCCTCCCGCATACACCCCTGATGGGGCCAGGGGCAAACCTGCAACCCAGGTATGTGCTCTTGAACCCTTGGTGCACGTGGGCTAACGCTCTAACCACTTAGCACACCGACCAGGGCAATTTTTAAAAAACGAGACCATTGTGGAAGTCTAGGAATGATGAAATCTGAATCACAAAGTTATTGAGCCATTTACTTCGTAAGTCAGAAGTAGAGAGTAGCAGGATCTGTATTTTTAATCCAACGTATGCTAGCAAAATAGATGTTCCTGAGCATGTGTCTAGACAGGTATATACTTAGGGAAGAAATAAACGAAAATATTAAATAAAACAAGTGATGGTTCTGCTAGGTCTTTCCGCCCGGGCGGTGACGCTGAAAACACAACGAGGGCCTCTGAGGAGAGGAGGCGGGTCTCCCCTCTCGAGTCCAAGTTCTCCAGGTCCCGGGTCAAGTGCCGTCCCGAGTGTGCTCTCCCCTCGCCGGTCAGGCAGAGGGACTTGAAACGCGCAGCCGTCCTCGAGGCGCCTGGGCGTCCTGTTTGCTCTGTGATGCTGAATGCGAGATCGATCGTGAGCCAGGACGGCTCAGGCCTTGTCTCTCCTTTAGACGAAAGGTCCCCGGCTGCCCAGTACGTGGACCTGCTGCTGAACCCCGAGCGCTACACCGGCTACAAAGGGCCGTCCGCCTGGAGGGTGTGGAACAGCATCTACGAAGAAAACTGCTTCAAGTAACTGAGGGGAGGGCGCGAGCGGGTGGACGGAGGGCGGGGAGGACAGAAAGGGTTTCTCTAGGGAAAATCACATGACAAATCAAACCGTCTCACATCTGAGTTTTGGGGGGTTTGTGTGCTTTTTTTCAGGCCTCGGTCTGTTTATCGTCCTTTAAACCCGCTGGCACCCAGCCGAGGTGGGTTTTAAAATACATTTTCATGCTTTTAGAGGTTGTTTATAAAATGTCTCTATAACTAAACTTAATTTGAGAACGTTTTCAGCTGTGTTATATTTTGCTTAATTTGAATGATCAGAAGTATATGAAGCGCTCAGAGTTAAGTCTCAGGATTTGAGCATGTTTTATTGAGCACCTGCTGTGTGCCAGGCCCTAAACCAGGAGCTTTACGGAAAATGCGTTAGAACCTGTGAGTCATCATCCATCCGCAGTTTCCCGAGGAGCCAAATAGTCGTGGAGCTGCTGGAGAGATGGGGAGGGAAGGAGTGTGCTCTGCCGAAAAGACAGGGCGGAGCGGAGAAGCAGGAATAGGAAAGAGGGAGACAGAAGGCTGGGCGGGGGAGAAGGCCACTCCATGAAGAATGAAGTTGCTCTTTAAGAAAAATATGTATTTTTATTGACTTCAGAGAGGAAGGGAGAGGGAGAGAGAGAGAAGCATCGATGTGAGAGAAACATCGATAGCTGCCTCTTGTACACCCACCACCGGGGACCAAGCCCACAACCTGGGCATGTGCCCGGACCAGGAATCAAATCTGTGACCTCTTGGTGCATGGGGTCGACACCCAACCGCTGGGCCACACCAGCCGGGCAGGAGCAGCCATTTAAGACCGGAAGTATTCCCTTAGGAAAGGACAGTGAGCAGGGAGCGTCCTGGGCGTGTTTTGTCTAGTTGTGAGCTCATCATCAGAACGAGTAATCTTTCTGATTGTTTTTAGTTGTTTTCTGGTATTACCTGTTGTATGAAACGTGAAAATCTTGTACTTTTTGGCCTATATTCTTATTAAGAAGTTTTATTTGCAGGACAACTACACACTGACCAAGGTTCATGTATAATGGATAGTTTAACACACAGTGAAGTTCCATCCCATATTAAAATTAATAGGATTAGAATCGGAACTTTGTAAGGCATTTTCTAAAACTTTGTCTATTGTTTTCTCTTTCAGGAGAAGATGATGGTGAGTTAAACTTTCGTGGTTTTGTTTCAAGGAGAGGAAACGTTTTTAATCAAAAACATCGTTTTTCCTCTAGTTCAAAAGAAAGTGTTATCTTACTTTTTTTCAGAAAATAGCAACCAATGAATGGTGACAAAAATGAGTATTTTTAATAATATAAAGTTATCCTATGTTTAAAAAAAGTACAAAGATCATTTCCCCTAAACGGTCAGCATAGCAACTGCAGTCAGATTCCACCTGCTCCACTTCCTGGTTCTTGTAACCTACGGGTTACGTTCTGAGGAAGCGGAAGTTCTGATAGTTTGACCAGATAATGTGCTTGTGACTTACGTATTTTCTAATTGACTTGGAAACTTACAGTCTCAGTTATCATGATAATACGTAATCTGATGAGCAATGCTGCTTTATCAACAGTGGGTTACTCCAGGTTGCTGAATGACTATTGGTCATAAGACAACCCCAATCTGCCAAAATACTTATTTCAAATGAATAGCTATTTTAGATCTACGTCCAAGGGCGCTGTGATGTGCAGGATAGAAAGATACATAACACGCATGGGATGCCTTCCCCGGGTGCCGACAGCTCAGCAGGAAGGACGAGGAAGTCCTGCACATGCTCAGTGCAGACAGTGTAACAGCTCTTAGGGGTGGAGAAGTTGAGCTCACCGCGGGACGGGGAGAGCTGGGCCATAGATGGACGGCAGGTGCTGTGGGAGGGAAAGGCGTGGACCAAGGCGTTGAGAAAGGAAAGATCACGCGTGTTAGGGAGACCCTGTGAGCACTCCCTTTTTTGGGGGAAGTTAGGGAGATGATAGAAGCCAGGTTATTGAGGACCTTGGGGGGCTAGACTTGCCCGTTAGCACTTGGGGTTTTTTGAATAAAAAAGAGAGATGATGAATGATTCTTAGTCAGAGGATGTTGGATGAGTGACTGTAGGAAGATGGAGTTTTGCAAAGTGAGTAGACGCTCAGAGGCCCGGGAATTTCCCGCCATCTAATTTATCCCGATTCCTGCTCAGCTGGTCTGTGTTGAGGTTCGCTTTTCTTAAATAAAGTAAAATAAGGATCGGTCACTTCGGAAGGGCATCAACTCTTTCCATTTCATTCACTGCCATTTTGTTCTTCAGTAAACAACAGTGCTGGTCTAGAAATAGTCCTTCAGCATTAAAGTATCTCGAAGTGTAGTAGTCTTAAATAATTGAGGAAACACACCTAGCTTTACTGAATCAGGAAAAATAGAATAATAATGAGATTTTTGTATTAAGTATAACTCACTATTTTTTCTGGACTTTAAAAGGAGTGCTGTAGTTATCAAAAGCAAATTTAAAATTGTTAAACTCTCCCCCATGCTTATGGATGTTCATGTTTTCTAGTGAATAAGATTTATGTAACATTTTGACTGAAATGTTTTCTCAAAACTTTTACTAGTCAAAATACCATTTATAGGAACATTCTCCCAAACTTAAATTACCTTTAGGCTTTATTTTCTAGAATCATGTTCCTGTTTTTCTACTTCACATGAAGTAGTGGACATTTCTAGAAATAGTCCTTAATCTGCCATAAAATATTTATAGACTTAATTTATTTGAATATATAAATGACTATTTAAAATATGTTAACCCAGTTCTCTGTGTGTGTGTGTGTTCTTTTTTAAAGGAGAATCATTCTACACGTGGCTAGAAGGTAAACACGTCTGCGTTTTAAATGTATTGGGTTCTTGTAAGAAATGTATTGATTTATTGAATCTATTTTTGTAAGTTTTGGGATTCATTGCCTAGACAGCTAATTCTGAGTGTTGAAAAGAAAAGCACACGTTTGAGGTTATTATGTTGGGGAGGCAATTATGTGAAAATGTGGAGGCCCAAACCCAGCATCATGGGAATGCACAGGCACTGTCTCTGGTCCCCAGTCCGGCCGCTCTGCGTGGATGCTCGTTGCCTCGGATGCCCATCCCGACTCGGTCCCGTGACCGTCCTGCAGGCCTGAGTCCACGCAGACCTTCCTGTGGAAGGAAGTACTTTTTCTCTATGAAACAGGGAGGGTCAGTTTGAATTCAGAAGCTTTTAAACCTGAATTCACATGTTAATACAGTCTGAACTTGTCTAGTTAAAGGATAAAGCAGTATAGATCCTGCCCTGGCCAGTTTGGCTCAGTGGATAGAGCGTTGGCCTGGGGACCAAAGGGTCCTGGGTTCGATTCTAGTCAAGGGCATGTACCTTGGTTGCAGGCTCCTCCCCAGCCCGGGCCCTGGTCTGGGCATGTGCAGGAGGCACCCAATCGATGTGTTTCTCTCACATCGATGTTTCTCTCTGTTTTTCTCTCTTCCTCCACTCTCTCTAAAAATCAATGGGAAAATATCCTCAGGTGAACATTAACAAAAAACAAAAACAAACAAAAAGCAGTATAGATCCCAATATACCAGATGCTTTTGCATTCTTATATTTTCTAATATTGAAAATACTAGAAATGTAAAATATGAGTGGAAAGCTGACCCATTCTAGTGGGACAGATGGTTAAGCAGAACTAGAGAATCCAGGGCAGAGGGACTCCTAAGACGTGCGAAAGGCCTGGAGGGAGGAGAGAAACCAAACCAGTCTCTTCTTCCTCATCGCTGCGTGGGTGAAAGGAGGAACCTCTCCAGGAAGGGCGAGGAGGAGGCTGCCCTTAAGCCGAAGCGGGACTTGATCATTAACGCTGGCTCTCGTTTAGCCTAAACCAGTGGTCGGCAAACCGCGGCTCGTGAGCCACAGGCGGCTCTTTGGCCCCTTGAGTGTGGCTCTTCCACAAAATACCACGGCCTGGGCGAGTCTATTTTGAAGAAGTGGCGTTAGAAGAAGTTTAAGTTTAAAAAATTGGGCTCTCCAAAGAAATTTCCATCGTTGTACTGTTGATATTTGGCTCTGTTGACTCATGAGTTTGCCGACCTCTGGCCTACACCGTGAAGCAGCTGTGCTGTTGCCTTCTGGGTAACGTGGGGCCTGCCAGGTGCATCCATAGTGTTTGAGCCTCCAGCCGCCCAGCCTCTTCTTGTTCTGCCTTCAGTTTTCATCCAGTTCACTCTTTTCGGAAGTCGGAACCTTATTTTCTCTTGAGAGAGTCTCGACCTCATTACTTCATACCATTTCTTGATTTATTCTTCATGTTCTTGAATCTTAACTTTAAAAATAAGCCTGTGTGCTGAGTCCTCAGTATTTCTGTTATCTAGATGGATGTGATAGCTTTTTCAATATTTTCCTGAACAGGTTTATGTCTGGAGAAAAGAGTCTTCTATAAGCTCATATCGGGACTTCATGCCAGCATCAATTTACATCTATGTGCGAATTACCTTCTGGAAGGTAATCAGATTTTTATGTAGAAATTTGCCTTCTATCCGTGTGAAAACTGTTGGGGGAACATACACATTCTCTATTTTTAAAAAAATCTATTAGCCCTAGCTGGTTTGCTCAGTGGATAGAGCGTCCGTCTGTGGACTGAAGGGTCCCGGGTTCGATTCTAGTAAAGGGCACATGCCCGGGTTTTGGGCTCGACCGCCAGTAGCGGGGCGTGCAGGAGGCAGCTGATCCATGATTCTCTCTCTCATCATTGATGTTTCTCTCTCTCTCCCTCTCCCTTCCTCTCTGAAAGCAATAAAAATAATATATTAAAAATCTATCTATTAAGAGTATATCATGTATTGCTCTTTCTCTTTAGAAACGTGGGGTAAGCCTAGCTGGGGACCTAACATCAAAGAATTTAAACGCCGCTTTGACCCCGTGGAAACCAAGGGCGAAGGCCCGAGGCGGCTGAAGAATCTGTACTTCTTGTACCTCATCGAGCTGCGGGCCTTGTCCAAGGTGGCCCCGTACTTTGAGCGCTCGGTGGTCGATCTGTACACTGGCAACGTGGACGATGACGCCGACACGAAGACCCTCCTCCTGAACATCTTCCAAGACACAAAGTGAGCCTCGCGTCAGGGCTGGGAGGCCCGCCCTGTGTCTAACAAGGCGGCGCCTGAAGGACACACACACACACACACACACACACACACACACACGGACACACACACGGACACACACACACACACCACTCGGGCCTCGGGAGGTTCTTTAGCAGAAGGGGAGTTGGAAGCCAGACAAGGAGGGCCAGGACAACAGTCTGACGTTTTTTTCTGAAAATGTTATCTGCAAATGGTCTAACAATGCGTCATTGCACTTTCATACTTGAGAATAGGCTATGTTTTTAAATATAACTTTAAATTTTATGTAGCAACATTTAATGCTACTTTAATGTTCTTTCTACCCATTTTGTATTCCAGTTGCTATTGAAGTTCAGGTGATATCATGTTAGATACCTGTGTATGTTAGATATCAATCGGTACTTAAGGGAACATTATTAGCCTTACCTTCTAAGAATTTAACCTTTTAAAAAAGAAAATCTGGGTCTAAAACGAGTTTACCGGTTAAGATGAGCATGGAACAATGTTGGATTAAGAAGTGCTGAACATAAATTATGACTTTTAAAAGATGCTGTAAAATATTAAGAGAGGGATATACATTGTTCACATCAATTGTTTTCATTAATTTTTTAGATTATTTTTATCATAAAACCTCTTTAAAACATTACCAACTTATACATTCTGAAGCTTGCTTTAGTCTTAGGGAATAGTGTACATGTGAGCCGCCGGCCGCTTTCCTAAGCCTGACACGTGAGTTATGATTGTAAGTGCCCGTGAGAGTTCTACCAGGGCTCTAGAACCCGGCGCTGGAATATTTCGCCTGCCACTTACAGCCCTGTATTTTGTATGTCCCCAGGTCCTTTCCCATGCACTTTGACGAGAAATCCATGTTCTCCGGTGACAAGAAGGGGGCCAAGTCGCTAAAGGTAAAGCTTGCTGGCTGGGGCACTGGCGGGAGCGTTCGCTGGTTGTGCTTTAGTCCTGGTCCCCCACTCGCCTGTTCGCTCTCCTCGCTGGTGATGCGATTTGCTGTGAGCGATGCCATAGCCCTGCCCACACTTCCTCCCCAGTCCTTCCTCGCAGCCCCTGCTGGGCGCGTCCCAGCCATCACCGGACCAGGGGGCACCTTGCAATGTCTTTAAAGGGCAGTATTCTGAGAGTTTCCTTACTTTAAAATCACAGTGTGTGTGTGGTTCTGATGCATCTTTGAAAAAAGCATGAGCTGTAACCCACTTGGAAGGCAAGAAATAGTTTATTTTTCTGAAGTGTATTTTATGGGATGTCACAGTTTACGAAACTCCTGTGTTTTGCCCTGATAGAGTAGCATAAGAGGCAGAAGTGCCTGTCAACCTGTGAGGCCAGAGGAGACTGTATTTTAGGGACATTATTAAGCCTCACGTGCGGAGGTCTGTTTCCCTCTGCTTACAGGACGTACATGAAGGAACACACTGCGCCCGTCACAGTATAAAGGTGTTTGATTGGCTGGCAAATAGCAGTACGTGCAATGCCCAAGTTCAAACAGCTCCAAAACTGAAACATGCTTCTTGTGTTTGGTGCAAGTTAGTTAGCAAAACCTGATCCGATGTAAGAATACTTAGAGTCTTTTAAAAAAAATTCTGCTGTGTGTAAATATTCTTGCATGTTTGTGTAACTGTTCTTACAGACACATTAGTGGGTTTTATTACAGGGTGTTGCCCCACATTCTGGTGGAGTGTTTCATAATAAATAGTGGATGCACGGGGTTTCTAAAGTCTGAAAACTTTTGAAGCACCTTTGGCCCCAAGCTATTTCAGATGTGGCTATACATGAACTAATAAATTAGCATTGAGTGGTTCTCTATTGCAAGAGTTTCTTGGTGTTTCTGAAATGAAATGATTTAGCCACAACTCTATTTTAGTTTTGGAAATTTGTTTTCTGCTATACAGTTTCAAATAATTTTCTCCTTCATTGTTGAAAAACAACTCATCCTATATAATAAAAGCCTCATATGCAAATCAACTGAACGACCAGTGAAACAGCCGGTCACTATGATGCACACTGACCACCAGGGGGCAGACGCTCAGTGCAGGAGCTGCCCCCAGCCCCCAGTCTGCAGGACCCAGGCCAGCCAAGGCAGGTGCCAGCAGGGGGCCCTTCTCCCTGCCCCGATCGCCCCGCTGGTCGGTCACCCCATAGATCAGCCCTGCATCGGGCCTCTAGTTCACTAATAAACTTTAAAACTTTTACTTCTTATCATTCAGACTAACAGTTTCCTGTTAAATGTCTGATTAGAATGCACATGTTTTCTGCCCGTTAGGAGGAATTCCGGCTGCATTTCAAGAACATCTCTCGCATAATGGACTGCGTCGGGTGTGACAAGTGCAGACTGTGGGGGAAGCTGCAGGTTTGTGTGTTGCCTTCTGTTTGAAACTATTGCTAACCTTACATTTCCCCACGAGGAGTTGAAACTTTTTATTAAAATGCCCTCATTCATTGGATTAGAGATCCGAAGTGTGGTTTTTCTGTGTTATCGATGAACAAGTTAGTGTTAAACTCTGTGGCTTTTATGTGTATGTGTAAGGATGTCTTTCCTGTTATTCTATGTTAGTGGTTTCGTTTTCACGTGTCTGTTTCTATTGGTAGAATCTCAGATTCATTTCTGAAGTTGGGGGTTATAAATAGAGTACATTAGTATTTCATATACCCATATCATAGGTAAATATCTATATATCTATATCTATATCTATATCTATATCTATATCTATATCATCTATATATGTATATATATATAAAAGCCTAATATGCAAATTGTCCCCTCAGGAATTCGATCGGGAGACTGGGAGTTTGATCACTCACTATGATGTGCGCTGACCACCAGGGGGCGGTGCAGGACAAAGGAAAGTCCAGCTGGCAGATTGCAGCCAGGGAAGGAAGGCCCTGGCTGTCAGCTGGAAGGCCCTGATCGGCCTTAATTGCCAGCCAGGGCTAGGGACCCTTCCCATGCACGAATTTCGTGCACCAGGCCTCTAGTAATTATATAAAAAGACTTATTCATGAAGTTTGGTCACTGAATCTGTTTCAATGATGAAAAGAAGGTCACCTCGTCACAAAATAGAGAAGTTCTGCCAAGCAGGCTCATTTCTCTTCACATTCTGCCTAAAAAGGATTGATATTTGTGGGTTTTTTTAAACAAAGATGACAAGTCAGAAAATCAGTCGACAGAATTATTCTAATGGCAGCTACACAGAAATCAGAATCTTTCTTCTTTCTCGCTAGTGTTTATAACTAAGAAATTACTGAGTGTAGGTCTCGCTAATACTTTTTAAGTTGCGAGTTGCTAGGGCCTGTAAAGAAGGCTTTCAAGATTACTTACTGAACATCGGAATCCTACCGTGACACTTTTAGGTTAAAAAAAGGCATGTTAGTGATTTGGAATGGAAGGGTATGCGTTAAGTTATTCAGCACATAAACTTACACGTGCACATCTTCGAGGAAGTAGAGACTGTACTTTGTGTAGTTCGATAAAATGCGGAAGTAAATGAAGTTCATGTGCCTTTTCTGACTCAGCCAGTCGCTGAGTTTTCCTTTAAACCTTAAGTAGTTACAATATGAATTGATCGTCTGTTTCTCTCTCTTCTTCAGACTCAGGGTTTGGGAACTGCCCTGAAGATACTGTTCTCTGAGAAGGAAATCCAGAAGCTCCCGGAGAACAGCCCATCGAAAGGCTTCCAGCTCACTCGGCAGGAAATAGTCGCTCTTTTAAATGCTTTTGGGAGGTAAGGACTGACCGACGCCTCTGCTCCTGACCCTCAGCGCTCATCTCCGCTCAGCTGGTTGGCTTTGCTTGGTTGCACGGACAAAGAGAAAACCTATACTGTCATACCTGTACTCACCAGCCAGCTCTCCACCGCTCTCAGCATCTGTGTTTGCCCGTGACCCCCGTTGGCCTTCTCAAGTGGGTGGGAGGACGCTCTCCTCTAATAGCACGCTCGTTGGCTGAGCGTCACTTGTTCAAGAACAAGAATGGGGACTGAGAGCTTGGTTGAGAGGTGAGGAAAGACAGAGATGAAACCTTCCACTGCTCTCCTTTCTTTTGTTTTCAGTCCTCACCTGAGGATATGCTTATTGATTTTTAGAGAGAAAGAAAGCGGGGGGAGAGAGATAGAAACATCAATTGGTTGCCTTCCGTACACGCCCTGACCGGGGATTGAACCCCCACCCCAGTATATGGGACGACATTCCAACCAACTGAGCCACACTGGCCAGGGCTGCTCCTGTTTCTTAAACCAGAGGCATTTTTCTCTTGCTCATTCTCATCCCGCTACTTCTGTATTCAGATAGATATTTTGCTTTTTGTTGATATCACAGATGGTTTCCAAATTAATTTGAATTTGCCTACAGAATTACATGCAACACCAGCCCACTGAGGAATACAGAGCAGGGCCAACTGAGTCAGAGAAAATAATACTGAGCTGCCCTGGGGAAAAATGCAAAAAAGTCAAGAATTAAAAAAAAAAAAAATAGGGAACCAAGTGATACGGGGATTAGTTCTTATGTTTTCTTAACAGGCATTTTTAAGTTAAATTAAAAATAAGTTAGTTGCCCCTTCCCCATCTTAGTGGCAAAGTTTCACCATGTTGCCTCCCTGCATTTAAAGATGGCGTGTAAGCAGAGGTTTCAAACAAGGTAGACACAGAATGTCCCTCGGTAATTGACATTTCATGGAAAATTCAGTCCACCCACTTATGGGGCCTGTAGTAAGATAAAACAGGAGAAACTGCGTTAAATTTAAATTATTCAAAATTAAATGTAAATGAAAAATATTTTAAATAATTTAAACATTTTCAATCCAAATAAAAGTAACCTGAGAAAGAAGATTAAACGCCACCTTCCCACTGTGGTTCTACCCGAGAGCCTGCTGTTACCTCCGATGTTCTCTAGAGGGCGCCAGACTCAGAGCCAGGGCTGCTCTGGCAAATCGATAGAAAGAAAACCTTCGATTTTTATTGCATCCACCTTGAATTGTACAGAAGGATAGCTGAGCTTATAGCTTTAGTTTGTGATTCCCATTCCAGAGTCTTACTGCATTCATTCATTCTTTGTTGGTTAGGCACCAGGCACATGGAATCTTCGCCCTTAAAGGTGGTGGAGCTAAGAGTATAAAACAAACTGGTGTGTTTGGGGGGCAGTGAGAAAAGAGCGGGTATTTGGAGAGAAATGTGCAAAATGAACTTACAGACTAAATATAAAAGCCTTAAGGTTCTTTATTGTAATGAATTACAATCATATCACGTTCCCATCATGAATCTATTGATAAGAAGTAGCTGGCTTCTTTGGCCCCCTCTAAGCCAAGACCGAAGGGCCATAGCTCTGTGTTTCATTAATATTTAATAAGGAATCACAGCGTGCTTATTTTAAAATAGAAGCTTCAATGTTCAGTGTTGAATACATCCTCTTAGTTTGGATTTTGCTTTAATCATAGCCCATATACAATGTCAACCATTTGAAATGTGCACACATCATATTAGCGGTGCTAAAAGGCTTTTTTTTCCCCTCCTATAGGCTTTCTACAAGCATCAGAGAATTACAGAATTTTAAAGTCTTATTGCAACACAGTAGGTAATAAAGGCTTTTCTATGTCTAGTCAGACATAAAGTGACTGTGAGGACTTTACCTCTTGGACATTCAGCAGAAGGAGACTAACCCTCCGGGACTTCAAGAATCTGAGCTCTTAAGGAGAAATGCAAATGTTCACTTGAATATTTATGATTCTTAATAGACTGTCAATTAGAGGTATTTATAAATGAAGTATATACTTTTAAAACATGTAAGTTATGCTAATTCCGTGGTTAATTTTGTTTCCATCTGTTGGATATTCTGCTGTGCTGTTTGTTTGGACTTGGTTTTGTTCTTACTCCGTTATGCTTCATTTCCAGTTGTCAGACCTAAACGACTGTGTCCACCTGGTGACACTGTGAGCTGTCTGTGATGGGAAGGCGAGGCCGGGAGCGTTAGGGCTGGTCTCGGTGTGGGCTGACCGGGGACCGCAGTGCCCGGCCGGCCTCGCTCCGTGTCACCTTCTAGCATGTGGGAGTGTCCGTGTGATGAGTGGCCTTGTAAGTGTCTAGTTTCAGAAGTCCCTGCAGAGTCCCCAGGGCTTCCACTTCATTGGTTCTTGTTTAAGGTTTTAGTTGCTGTTGTAGTTTGTTTGGTCTGCAGGCCCTGCTTCGGTGAAGGTAAGTACTACCCCAGCCAGGTCCTGAGTGGAGGGCTGGCCCCGGGGCATCTTCACTCAGAACCCAGACACCGGTTTCTTTGATTTTGTGTTTCTTTGTTTCTACTCCAGTTTTAGAAATTGTCATTTACTCAAAAAAAAACCCCAAAACCCACAACAATTGCATAAATATTTAGCATTTTCTATCTTGATAGAATTTGAGTGGAAGTTCATGGATTTATAATGCCAGTTTAAAACATTACGTGCACAAAACTCTTTTCCACGAAAGGGAGCATCTTTAGGGGGTTTTCCTTTAGAACACAGTCTATGCAATCCTCTCAGACTGATTCCTCGGGTGCGATGGCTAAGCAGGTGCACCAGCTCAAGCCTCTGGGCTGCCTCGCTCCCCACTCGCTCTCTGTAGTTCATGGCAGGCCAGCGGCACTTCGGTGATCTGTACCAACAGACGGCTCACTGGCCCTACGCAGGCATTGCTAAACCCGGGATCTAGATACCCTTAACGTTGGAAATGCTGATTCTCCTAAAGGTGTTAGGAGATAGAATGTGGGAAGGTGGCGTCTGTGTGGAAGGAGTGAGGCGAGTGAGGGGACACCTTCAGTCTGGTGTGAAGTCGTAAGTGCCCTTACACCCATGGCTGCTGGGCCCGAGTCGGAGCCGTGGCCACTGAGCTAGCGGCACGTTTTACAGTCACTGAGTTGGCTCCCCCGCTTTTAAAAGGACTTAGTCACCCTTGGAGGGAGGGGAGGGGTGTGGAGGGAGGAAGGGCTCACTGCTAATTCTCTTCTGACCCGATTGCTAACCGATGTGGACCTGGGCTTTGTGGGTGATGGTGATGTTTTTGTTCAGACGAATGGACAGGCTGGCTGGGTCGGAGCCGCCTCCACTTTTCCTTCATTTTTAGGGGTGCAAGTGTCGTGTGGCGGGCGAGGGGACCTTGAGGTAAACTGGTTTACAAGTGATAATATTGCAGGTAAATTATATCGCGAAGAATTCCTCTTAGTGCTCATTTGGAGTTTAAGAAAATGTGAAAGTTTTGCACTTTGTTTATTTTTACTGTAAGCTTAAAAATCTTTTTGGTGGTGTGACTTCCTCGTTCCCGCAGCTGAAGACAAAGCCTATTATTTAAACTCGATTTCCTGCAGAATCCTTGGTCATTTCCATGTATTGCTTTTTTCCTGTACTTTGATTTGCTTCAAACTTAGGCAACAATTGTACATTAGAGTGAGTTCTAGGCGATTCAGGTCTGGTTGGGGTCAAAGCTCTTTTCAAAGTTTAAACCAATGTTTTTTCACTGCCGAGAAAAATAAACAAATGAAGTCTATTTAAGCTGAAATTCATCTGCTTCCCTTATTTTACCATCAATCAGTTTGTGGGGGCATCTTCGTGTCTGTGTTTCTTAAGTGGTTTATGTGCTGTACGAATCTCTGTTTTGCGAGCCTGGTGGTTGGAGGTCGTGTGATATGAGCTGCTTTTCCAGGTCACGTGCCTTTGTTGGGAAGGGACATAGGACTCTGGCTGCTTTGTACACGTGGCTGGTAGCACCTCTTGGCGTGGTGTCTTTATCTCGTCACCTGTTTGAGACCCGCACTTGACAATAGAAGGACAGAAATGGTGGTCCAGCGGATGAAGCCAGAAGATGCAGACAGGAAGAACCCCTCCTCCCGTGGCAGAGCCTGTGTTTCCTTAAGTGGCATCGCTGTGAGTTAGAAACGCTCTCCGTTATAATCGTTCAAGTTTGCACATTCCTCCTGTGGTGACTCGTAGCCTCCGAGGAGGATCAGACAGACGAGGAGTCGCTTTCAGTGTTGAAGTCTGATGACGAGAACCTTTTGACGTGTTCACATGAGAATGTCTGGCCCTCCGTGGTCTCTGCGCGTGTTGACACTGTGCCATGTTTTCCAGCCGCCCTCGGTGCTGTGTACGTGAGCGAGGACAGCCCCTGGCCCTCAGCGCCGCCTCCGCTGGACACTGGGATCAGCTCGCAGGAAAGCTCTCGGCAGTCTGTGAGCACAAGCACCTGCAGAAACCATAGCTTTCACCCCGTAGCCGGGGTGCCAGGGTCATGGAAACCGTTTGCTAAAGCAGCACAGCTCACACGCAGTTGTATGTGCGCTCTATTCTCGGGAATATCTGCAGGAACGGAATTGCAAATCGTGTGTGTTGTACCCACTGTTCAGTAGGAATGTGAATTAAACGTTTCTGCTATCTTTCCTTCTTGCTTCCCCTTTTATTTACTTACTAGTGGCCCGCTGCACGGATTCCTGCACACTGAAAGGAAATTAATTAGAAGAAATATTTTAATATCACTATTAGCACTTTCTCTATAATAGAAGTGTCAACCAAATTCATGATCGACAATGACAGATCAAAACAGATGTGTGAAATTGGCGCCAGCGAGAGCTTTATATGTATCGCGAAAGTGTGAGTCAACATTTATTTTTAAATTGCCAGTGCGCGTCATATGCGCCGGCCAGTCGGTCGGTTGGACAGACGTACGTACGTACGTACGTACGGTCAGTCACTTAGCCTTTTATATATATAGATTTATTTACTAGAGGTCCAGTGCATGGCATTCGTGCACTTGGGGGTGGGGAGGTCCCTCAGCCCATCCTGTGCCCTCTCACAGTCCAGGAGCCTCCAGGGGATGTCCGACTGACAGCTTAGGTCCGCTGCCCACAGGGAGCAGGCCCAAGCCAGCAGTCGACATCCTTAGCGCTGCTACAGAGATGGGAGAGGCTCCCACCACTGTGCTCGCCAGCTGTGAGCCTGGCTTCTGGCTGAGCGGCGCTCCTCCTGTGGGAGAGCACTGACCACAAGGGGGCAGCTCCTGCATTGAGCGACTGCCCCTGGTGGTCAGTGTGCGTCATAGCGACCGGTCAAACCGAGAAACACATTGATTCGTTGCCTCCTGCACAAGCCCTGACCAGGGCCTAGGCTGGGGAGGAGCCTGCAACCGAGGTACCTGCCCTTGACAGGAATCAAACCCAGGACCCTTCAGTCGCAGGCTGACGCTCTGTCCACTGAGCCAAACCAGCAGGGCATTTTCCCCCTTTTAAACACTTCCTCTTTTGAGAGGAGCGTTTGATTATAACTTGTGGAGAAGGGAGAAAACCCTGAGCAGTCGGGTGGTTCCTTTTGATGGGACGGGGCCCTGCCTGAGGGCTTTGCGCAGGCCGTCACCTCGGTCCTAAGGACAGACCCCGGGGAAGGGCGGCTAGGACACGCATCCGCAGTCCAGGCGGAGGGGCGTGGACTGGAAACCAGGGAGCCTGCCTGGAGCCTCCTCCCAGAACGCGCGGCATCCGTGACCTCACAAGTGGGCTCAGGACCATCCCCCCGAGCACTGGGGACCTGCAGCATCTTTTGAATTGTACCGAGTCCCAGGCTTTTTAAATAGACGAGTTTTATTTAATGTTTTGAACAGGTAATACATTCACGTGGTTCAAAAACCGAAACAGAAAAGCTCTGCAGTGGAGTGGAGTGTCTGTCCCTCCTCCCCGCCCCCACGGAGGCTCTGGCCTTGCGCAGGGTCCCAGGCACACGGCGGGAGGCACAGACACACGGTTTACACGGAGTGGCGGCCCATACGTGCTGTTTGCTTTTCTCACGTCATTTTTCTTGGCAGCTCCCGGTATCACTAGATAGCTCTCTCTTCGTCTGTTGTGTGTGTGTGTATATATATATATATTTTTTAGTGACTGCCTGGTATTCCATTATAGGAACATGCAATCATTTAATGAGCCCCCTGCTAGCAGTCATGTGGATCATTACCAGACCTCGTGTGGGTGTCATTTCACACGTATGTAATCATGCAGTTGTAGAGTTCTGGGGTGAAAGACCGTATGCGTTGGTACGTGCGAAAGGTTTTAGAACGTTGCCCTTCGTTAGGGTCCGTCACCCATTCGCATTCCCACGTGTCATTCAGACCATGCCCGCTTACCCACCTCACAACACAGGTGTCAGCGGAATCTCCGTTTTGACAGATGAAAAATGACATATCAGAGTCTGTAGTTTTATTATAAGTAAGGTTGACTGCTTCTGACGCTCGAGTCGCCTGCGTTTCCTCCTATTCTGCCTCTGGCCCACTGTTAGCCTGTCCCTGAGTTTCTAGGCGTCTTTTATTGGGACGTTGCTGATGGTGGCTTGGCCACGTGAGGTTTCATAGTGGTTTCTGGACTTGGAGTCATGCTAAGATCCCAAGTGGAATCTTCATTCCTCAGCAGTCATGTCCCTGTATTTTCTTCTAGAACTTTTATGGTTTAGTGCGTGTGTGTGTGTGTTTTAACCTAAATTTTTACTCCTTTCGAGAGTATTCTGGCCTAAGGTATACGTTACGGATGCAACCGAGTTCTTTCCAGATGACTACCCGGTTATTCTGCATCATTTATCGAAGTTTGTCTTTCCCCCACTTTACTACCCAATTTTGTATTGGCAGGTTTGTGGTTTTTTTTTATTAAAGATCTCTAACACTGAAGCATCAGGACCCCCAGAAACTGGCTGTGGCCCGGCCAGCATGGCTCAGTGGTTGAGTGTTGACCTATGAACCAGGAGGTCAGGGTTCAATTCCCAGTCAGGGCACATGCCCAGGTAGTGGGCTCCATCCCCAGTGTGGGGCGTGTAGGAGGCAGCAGATGCATGATTTTTCTCTCACCATTAATATTTCTCTCTCCCTCTCCCTTCCACTCTGAAATCCATAAAAATGTATTAATAATAAAAAAACAAAACAGGTCATTTGGGTACTTGAGAACAGTAATCGCCATTCCTCGCCTTCTCTGAGCCTTTAGTATCCGAGTCGCTCTGTTGCTGGACTTAGCAGCACATGTAAATTAGGAAACTTAATCTCCCTCTCCATCCAAATCTGCAACACGCCACAGGGTGAATATGACCACTCACTGCAGGCGAAAACTGGCCTGATAGCTCCTAGCATCCTGGCTGTGCTTAGAATACTTGTGCTTCAGCGTCACTTTTTTAAAGGGGGGAGGCGAGAAAATGAGGCACTTTCTATCCTTTCCAATAAAAAATAATAGTTCATATAAATACTAGCAGCTTTATCACCAAAAGAGATTATGGCTCGTTTTTACCAAATAATGTTGGGCATTTCCATTTTCCTGCCAGTAATAACAGAATAATCAAGTGTTTATATATCATAGGATGAGTATAATCATTATAGGATCTTAGTGATATTTTTATCACTGTGTTTTTATTTATTTTTTTTTTTTGGTGGTCAAGTATAGATGGTTTACTTATTTGGGGTTAAATATCACTGTTTTTTTTTAAAAAAACACATCTTCATTTCCCAGGCCAGTAGCTCATTTGGGGCATTGTCCTAGTGAGCCAGGGTTGCGGGTTCGATCCCAGGAATCAACCAGTGAATGCATGAATGGGGCCGTTTCCCGGAAGGGGGCGGTGTTACAGCTGCAGAATATACACATATCATATACATGTATATTAACATGTCACACATATAAATATATCTTGGGAGTTCTGGAATGGCACTTGCGGTTGGAGGACCAGTATTTCACACCGTGTTTCACTTACACGAGAGACGCCGTAGAAGCAGCTGTCTGGAGCGTGTCCCTTGCGTGACCGAGAGGCGGCGTGAGAGACGGTATCGAGGGCTTCTCCCACCCGCAGCACGAAGCACGCGGCTTCCACAGGCACTTTCTGAGCGCCTTAAAAATAAAGGGCGCTGCCCGGCCGGCGTGGCTCAGCGGTTGAGCATCCACCTATGAACCAGGAGGTCACGGGTTCGAATCCCGGTCTGGGCACATGCCCGGGTTGAGGGCTCCATCCCCAGTAGGGGGCGTGCAGGAGGCAGCGGATCCATGATTCCCTCTCATCATGGATGTTTCTCTCTCTCCCCGTCTCCCGTCCTCTCTGAAACCAATACAAATGTATTTCACATACAATAAAGGGCGCTTTTAAATACGGTTGGGAATGGAAGGAACCCTGTTTGGGGCTCCGGTCGTGTGCCCCGGGGCCGGGGTGTTTATTACCGACCCCCTCGGAGACCCTCCCCTTGTTCCTTCAATGTCAGGGGCTGTCAGTGGGCCGGGAGCGGCGCCTTCCCGCTGCCGTCCCGAGGTCACGAGTGGACATCACAGGTCACGGGGCCGAAACACGAGGCCACATCTCTGAACCCAGCAGAGGAGTCAACTCTGTCCCCCTTCTTCCCATGATCCTGTGGGTGCAGACGTTCGCGCCCTCCTGAGAAGGAATTCCAAACCCCGGGCAACGCTGAGATTCCTGGAGGGATCACTCCCTGGGCCTTAACGGCCTCTCAGGAGCCCGTGACCTCTAGGAGGTCGGTCGATGCTCTGCTACCTTCTTCCTTTCACCCCTGGCGCTGTCGGGAGGGTCTTCCAGCGCCGAGCTCAGCACCTAAGGATCTGAGGAACACGTCTGTCCAAAAGCCTTAAAAAACCCTCAGACCACACACTGTATACTTTTCTTATTCTTTTCCCCTCCGCTGATTTTGAGAGAGAGGGAAAGACAGAGAGAAACATCGATGTGAGAGAAACACATCGACTGATTGCCTCCTGCACGAGCCTGGACCAGGGCCCGGGCCAGGGCGGAGCCTGCAACCGAGGTACGAGGTACGTGTCCTTGACCGCAGGCTGACGCTCTATCCACGGAGCCACACCGGCCAGGGCGTCCATACTTTTTAAAGTGAATTAGGCATCAACGTCTGTGCAAACTAGAACCTGTATTGCAGTCACCTTCTCCAAACCCCCTAGTATATAGTTTAGCGTTATTACTTAAGTTATATAAAATACATTTTCATAAAAGTACAGCATTTTTAAAGTTTAAATTAGACCCCTGGAGACAGGCAGCCGGGGCTCCCTTTTTTTAGTACTAAAGTCAGGTGGTGTCGATCTACGTTATTGCTGAGCCCTACGCAGCCGGGAGGAACCTGTAGCAGATAAAAGTCACGTCCTACTTGGTGAGGAAAAGGGTCCTAAAGATTCAGCGTCCGTTACGTCCGTTTTTCCCAAGCTTCTCCACCGGGGGATGGTCCGTAACGCTGTCAGCCGGGGCTACCCATGGCGTGGCTTGTCAGGATCCACGGCCGAATCCGGAGGTAGAGTCCCCGCTTGCGCCAGGAAGCTGTTGGTCTGCTGTCCCCAGTCGTAGTAGTCGGGAGCGAAACTTCGAGAGAAAAAAGAGGTATTTCAGTGGCGTGAAACGCTGACCTTACCATCGAGGACTCTGTGTAAACCACCGACAATTCCAAGGATTTCTAAGGCGGCTTCTTTTTTTAAATATATTTTATTGATCTCAGAGAGGAAGGGAGAAGGAGAAAGAGAAACATCAATGATGAGAGAGAATCATGGACCGGCTGCCTCCTACACGCCCCCTACTGGGGATCGAGCCCGCAACCCGGGCACGTGCCCTTGACCGGAATCGAACCTGGGACCTTTCAGTCCGCAGGCCGATGCTCTATCCACTGAGCCAAACCGCCTAGGGCTAAGGCGGCTGCTTGAAGCCCATGGCTCCACAAGCCAGTGCTCTGGGCAGCGGCCAGAGGCCCACGCACAGTCTACTCAACTCCAGAGCCCACGGGTCCAGTGATCCCAGAACCACAAACCCATCACGGTGGGTAACACAAGGTCCTAGCAACAAGCTACCTGAACCCTAACGCGGAGTGTGCATACTTTGCTACCCGCGTGTCTGTGCCTGTGTCATCACCTGTGACTACCTCAGGGGGCTTTTTTGAGTTCCTACCTATAAACTGCTTGGGCCTTAATCGGCGTGGCTCAGGGGTTGAGCACTGACCTGTGAACCAGGAGGTCACGGTTCGATTCCCGGTCAGGGCACATACCCATGTTGTGGGCTTGATCCCCAGTGTGGGGCGTGCAGGAGGCAGCTGATCCATGATTCTCTCCTCATTGACGTCTCTCTCTCTCTCCCTCTCCCTTCCTCTGTATAATCAATAAAAATATATATTTTTAAAAAAGCTAACGAGCCTTTGAGAATCAATCCAACAGACTCTTTCCCAGCCTGAGCGAGGGCTCACCTTCCCTGAAGTCCCTGAGGGGCGACGTTCCAGGCGAGGTCGTCGTCGCTGTCGTATCTCCGGGGGTTGTCGAAGAAGTAGGACCTGGGGCTGAACCCGTGGCTGGGGACCATGCCCGGACTGGTCTGGAAAGACAGGGACTGGTCAGCGCCCCTCGGACACGGGGCTCACGGGCAACGGGGAACCAGGCCTCCTGCGGGAGACAGGAGGGGTTCTCCTCCGGGCCGGGGCCCCCCTGTTCCGCTGCAGAGTGTGTTTCTCCTGCTTTTATTTTGAAGAGATACTCTCTCTCTTTTTTTTTAATTTTAAATATATTTTATTGATTTTTTACAGAGAGGAAGGGAGAGGGATAGGGAGTTAGAAACATCGATGAGAGAGAAACATCGACCAGCTGCCTCCTGCACACCCCCCACTGGGGATGTGCCCGCAACCAAGGTACATGCCCTTGACCGGCATCGAACCCAGGACCCTTGAGTCCGCAGGCCGACGCTCTATCCACTGAGCCACACCGGTTAGGACGAGGTCCTCTTTCTTTTACCACGTGGACATCTTCTTTCAGAGTTCTGCTTACGACCATGAAGTATCACAGTCTGAACCCCGAAAAACCAGACAACGCCCGGATTAGCCAAGCGAGATGGTCCCAAATTGGATGTCAACCTGTATAATAATCCTGTGGGCATTCACAGCAATTGAAAAGAATGAAATTAGCCCGGCCGGCGTGGCTCAGCGGTTGAGTGTCAATCTATAAACCAGGAGGTCACAGTTCGATTCCCGGTCAGGGCACATGCATGCGTTGCGAGCTCCATCCCCAGTGTGGGGGCGTGCAGGGTTCTCTCTCATCATTGATGTTTCTCTCTCTCTCTCCCCCTCTCCTTCCTTTCTAAAATCGATAAAAAAATATTTTTAAAAAAAGTCAACCCACAGAGTCTGAAACCAAGTTGTTCTGGGATGGTCTCTCTCTGTCGTTCCTTTGTCTGGTTTGGGGATAAGGGCCTCAGAGGAGGCGTGTGGGAGGGAGCCCTCCCTTCACGGGCCTTGGGAATCCAGGGTCCGAAAGGCTCCGTGCGGCACGGCGACGTTCTACATCACAGCAGGCCGCAGGGGGCTTTCGACGGACACGCTGAGAACGAAAGGTCCACGGCCCGTCCGCGCTAAGAACGGGGCGCTGTTGCCTGCAGATGCCCAGCGGTTCCCCGGACTCACCAGGTCCCTGGCGGGGTTTCGGACGCGGAAGAAGTACACGACCAGGGTGGTGGGCAGCAGCTCCCACACGAAGAGGACCACCCCGAACACCACGTACCCCGCGTCTCCCAGCTGGTTCTTCAGGTCCGCCTGCGGGGAGAGGGGGGCGTGCAGCCAGGGGCCGAGGGCAGAGGGAACGGGACAGACAGACAGACGGACAGTGCACCCGGAGCCAGCCGCGAAGGGCCGGTCCTTTTCCTTCTCGCTCAGGCCGCACCGAAGTGCAGCAGCCAAAACCAGCCACGCGCTCCCTCCTCAGAAACTGCGCATCTCGCATTCCATCTACAACATGTCTCTTCCCGTCCACACGAGTGACATGCACACGTGGCCACATGCTTTGCCACACGCAGTATCTATAAATAAATATCCCCTAAAAGCTGCAGAATGTAAAGAATGGTGGTCGCGTTTTAAATTGGTTATAGAAGCTCGCCTGGCTGCGGTGGCTCAGTGGTTCAGCATCGTCCCACGGACCAAGAGGTCCCGGGTTCGATTCCCAGTCGGGGCACATGCCCAGGATGTGAGACCTTGATCCCCAGTGTGGGGTGTGCAGGAGGCAGCTGATCAATGATTCTCTCTCATCATTGATGTTTCTCTCTCCCTTCCTCTCTGAAATCAATAAAAAATTATTTATCTATATTCGAGTCCTGGACCACCCGCCTCCTGTTCTGTTTCTTTACTGGGATGGCTTCTCTGTGTGTTTCTCTTCCTCAGAGGCCGGCAACCTCGGGAGGCAGGGAGGGAGTCTGTTCTCGCATATCCCCGGCTCTGTCCAGGGCCGGAGAAGCAATATTTGTCAGGTGAGGGAATGCAAACTCATTCTCGTTGCTTTTCATTTTGAGCTTCTGTGGACAAGGAGGCCAGATGATATCTCACGACCTTTGTGCATCTGCTTTATAATTTATGAATTTCCAGAAGAGATTACAAAGAGAGAGAAACACCGTGAGACCACCGGTAACATGAGCTTTCGCGAACACCTGAATGTCCTCAGTCCCCTTCGTCTAGCTGTCCTCAAACGCTACTGGTATTCGTGCGCCATTAAAAAAAAAAAAAAAAAGTCTAACGTTGTAATTTCATGTATTTTCAAAACTAGATATAACTGGTTTTACCTGTGCAAATTTCACCCTGCAGTAAGACCATTTCCATTTATTTATTTTTAAATATATTTTTTATTGATTTCAGAGAGGAAGGAGGAGGAAGAGAGAGAGAGAACCATCCATGATGTGAGAATCATTCATCGGCTGCCTCCTGCACGCCCCCCACTGGGGATCGAGCCCACAACCTGGGCACGTGCCCTTGACTGGAATCGAACCTGGGACCTTTCAGTTCGCAGGCCGATGCTCTATCCACTGAGCCAACCCGGCTAGGGCACCATTTCCATTTATATGGAAGCACTTGTAATGAGAAAGTGTGTGTGTGTGTGTGTGTGTGTGTGTGTGTGTGTGTGTGTACAGGTTTCGCAGGTACTACGATCCCGTTTTACAGGTGAGGATGCGGTTCCCACACAGGCGACCCTCAAGGTCACCCGGCTGTTCAAAGCAAAGAACTTCACACGCTGCTACAGGGGATGCGGCAGGGGACGTCCCCTCGCGCCCACTGACCTGGTCGGACACGTTGTACCAGTCGTAATCGAAGGAATGCACGTTCTTGCTCTGAGAGAAGGATAAGATGAACAGGTTGTAGCAGGCGCGGGAGGCGTACAGCAGGACCACGGTCACGCCCACGGCGGTCACCTGGCACACGGAGGAGCCCTGCAAAGGCCGGGGCCGTGAGGGGCGCGCCCACGCCAGGTGCGGGCACCGGCCTCCTCCCAGGCCCCGCTCCCACCTCCCGTCCCACAGCCCTTCCCAAAACCCCCGTGAGCTGCACGCAGACGCCGTAAAGCCTGCAGCAGGCTAACACGTGGGCCACTTTGTGGAGAGCGGCTACAGCCTTTGGACAGGTTCAAGCCTCGGACGGATGAGAGGGCACAGTCCCCTCATGGCCACGTGCAAGTCCCCGCTTGGAGGGCAGAGCCTCCCCGCACAGTTACAGCCAACAGCTGTGGTTGTGAGCTTGGACCTATGGTCCGAACACATGGCCCCATGTGCCTGAGTGACGTGGGCTTGATGGGAGTTCAGGTGCATGTAGCTGAGTAGGATGGAAACCCAGGAGAATGTTGTCAACATCTTGACCACACCCTTCCTTTGCCTCGTGGCAATCTGGCTATAAAATAAAGACACGGCTTGTGGGCGCTGGCGCTGTCTCTCAGGGAGCAGTGTCCCACCGAGACCCAGCTTTCATCCTCTTGTCCGTCTTTCCTAAGCCTTTCAGCCGCCCCCACTCAGGGTCACCCTTGGCCGTGCCGGTACGGCACACCACTTGCCAGAACAAGGAAGTCAGGCGGTCGGTTGACCCTATCTTCATGCGTCCGTGTCTCTGGGTCTATTTTTGTTCATCCGTTTATTTTGTTCCTTAGATTCCACGTAGGAGTGAGATCGTGTGATACTTTCTCTGGCTGGCTTATTTCGCTGAGCACAACAGCTCAGAGGGAAGGGAGGGGGGGTGGGGTGGGAAGAGATCAACTAATGAACTTCTATGCATCTATGCGTAACCCATGGACCCAGACAACGGGCTGGTGAGGGCCTGGGGGAGGGTGGGAACAGGCTGGAAGAGGTCAATGGGGGAAAAGCGAGGACCTCTGTAAAACTTTTAACAATAAATATTTAAAAAAAAAAAAAAAAGGCCTGGCTGGCACGGTTCAGTGGTTGAGCATCAACCTATGAACCAGGAGGTCACGGTTCAATTCCCGGTCAGGGCACATGCCGGGTTGCAGGCTCGATCCCCAGTGTGGGGCATGCAGGAGGCAGCCAGTCAATGATTCTCATCACTGATGTTTTTCTCTCCCTCTCCCTTCCTCTCTGAAATCAATAAAGAGATATTTAAAAAAATAAATGAAGTAAAACGGTGGTTAAAACCCTGGCACCTCCAGGCCAGGAGTCCATTCTGCACACTCCGCTGCCCCCAGCCCCCGCCACGGAATGCGTCTCGCACACCCAAGTTCAGCGGCCCCCGTCCCTCCGCGCCGGGGCCGCCGCGGTGTGTGGCTAATCATTGGCAGGTCAGGTGTGAAGCGTGCGGACCAGGCCACTGTTTCTAGACCCAGCGGAAGGACGGCTCTCGGGCCCGCCGGCACCTCACCTTGGACTCCAAGTAGATGTTGGCCAAGGACATCTTAGAGATCTTGTAGAGGCAGACGGACAGGGAGACGGCGCACAGCACGAAGAGGGTGTCGTTGATGGCCACGCGCACAGACACGATGGCCCTCCGCTCCCAGGTCCCCGTCCTCACCAGCACCGCGCAGGTGAGGTTTACCAGCAGGAACACGAGGCTGATGAGCAGCGAGGCCAGGTACAGGGGCAGCCTGGGAGGGAGGGGGGAGGTTAGGGCACCACAGCTGCCTCCTCTGGGTCAATCCGCAGGTATTCTTATGGGGAAGCCGGACGTGCCAACGTTAACCAACACTTTGGTGTGTTTGTTGGTGTTTTAGTCCTCACCTGAGGATATTTTCCCATTGAATTTTAGAGTGGAAGAGAGAGGGAGAGACAGCGAAACATCGATGTGAGAGAAACACATCGATGGGTTGCCTCCTGCACACGCCCCGACCAGGGCCCGGGCCGGGGAGGAGCCTGCAACTGAGGTACCTGCCCTGGACCAGAACCGAACCCGGGACCCTTTGGTCCGCAGGCCGATGCTCTATCCACTGAGTCAAACCAACTAGGGCTTTTTTGTTTGTTTGTTTGTTTGTTTTAAATATATATTTATTGATTTCAGAGAAGAAAGGAGAGGGGGAGAGAGAGAGAGAGAAACATCAATGAGGAGAGAAAAATCACTGATTGGCTGCCTCCTGCACGCCCCCCCACTGGGGATGGAGCCTGCAACCTAGGCATATGCCCTGACCGGGAATCAAACCGTGACCTCCTGGTTCATAGGTTGATGCTCAACCGCTGAGCCACACTGGCCAGGCGACAAACACTTCAGAGGTGGGCTCTGGAGGTGGGCGGTCTAGGACTCGAATCGCAGGCTGTGCCCTCAGGAAGGTGCCCGAGCTCTGGAGCCTCACACCCCGCCCCGGGCGGCCTGAGGACCGAATACCGGGGCCATCAAGCACGGGCTCGGCTCGAGCTGGTTCCCAGAGCAGCTCACCACCCCGCCCCCTGGGAACCTGGGCAACATCCACCGGCCTGAGCCTCGGTGTCACCAACTGAAAACACTGAATAACAGCGACTCCCGCCGGCTGTCCCCTCCCCTCCCCCGGAGCCTCTCCCTTCACCAGCAGCAAATTCTAGAAACCTGCTTCCTCCCCAGGGTCCCCGGCCCGCTGCCACCCCGTCCTCTCCGGCCCCACGACCGACTCGCCAGCTCCAGGGCGGAACCCTCGGGGCGCCATCTCCCCAACCCCAGCTCCCGGCCGCCCCCTGCTCCGGGCCGTCCCCGGGGAGCCCCCGCACCCCCTCTTCCTGCGGCGATGGCTCCTGTACGACCAGGTCACCTCTGTTCTGGTCCCGACCACGTGCCAACGAGCCGGCCATCGCGGTCACCACGGCCACGGCCACGCTTAGCTCCTAACGCTCCTCCTCCAGTTCCCAATGACCACATGCCACCGTCATTCCCAACATACGATCTCAGACTCCTGACTGATTTCTGTCACACTCACACACACACTCATACTCACATATACACACTCACTTTCACATATGTACTCACACAGACATTCACACATACACTCACATACACACTCATACTCACATATACACACATTCACATATACACACATTCACATATGCACTCACACACTCACACATACACCGACATACACACTCATACATATACACACATTCACATATGCACTCACACACACATACACACATACTCATACTCACATATACACACTCACATTCACATATGCACTCACACATACATTCACACACACATACACACATATACTCACATATACACACTCACATTCATATATGCACTCACACATACACTCACACATACATTCACACACACATACACACTCCCATACACACTCATACTCACATATACACACTCACATATGCACTCACACATACACTCACATATTCACACTCACACACATACACACTCATACACACTCACATTCACATATGCACTCACACATACATTCACACACACATACACACATATACTCACATATACACACTCACATTCATATATGCACTCACACATACACTCACACTGACATACACACTCATACTCACATATACACACATTCACATATGCACTCACACATACACACTCTCACATTCACACACTCATGCACACTCACCCCAGGGACCTGCTGCGAGACCCCGAAACCCCGCGCCTGTCGGGGCGGCCCCCGCGGAGCCGCTCCCCTGCTCTCCCGGGAACCCCCCGCACTTACCGGTACTTGAGTAATTCTGGAGAGTACTTGGACTTGGCCTTGAAAATCACCTGCAGCGACAGAACACACGGCGGGTGGGGGACACAGTCAGCTGACCCCGCGGAGATGACATCGCCCCGCGGGACTCCCTCCCCACCCGCGCAGGCCCTGAACGTGGCGTTGTCACACAGGCGGGCGCACACTCCTCCCCTCATTCACAAAAACACCCAGCCCATCTTGCAGGGTCTCCATACCCTCTGCAACTTGTCTGCTACCCCATGGTGACTTGTCTGCCACGTGCGGACGCCGAAACACAGCTCTGGGTCACGGTCCTCCCTGAGGCGTGGCGACCCACCGCACACGGGCCACAGCTGTGTCCACCTACGGCACGGGGGGGGGGGGGCACCTCGAGGTGCCAGGAGTGTGGGCGCTTTGCATCCTGGCTCCACCAAGGCGCAGTTGTGTGACTCTGGAACCGTTACCTAACCGCTCTGTGCCTCAAGTCCCTCATCTGTTTTTATTCTTTTTTTGTTTTGTTAATCTTCACCTGAGGATATTTTCCCATTGATTTTCAGAGAGAGTGGAAGGGAGGGGGAGAGACAGAGAGAGAAACATCGATGTGAGAGAGACACATCGCCCTGACCAGGGCCAGGGATCAAGCCTGCAACCGAGGTACATGCCCTTGGCTGGGAATCGAACCCAGGACCCTCCAGTCTGCAGGTCGATGCTCTATCCACGGAGCCAAAGCAGCTACGGCTCAAGTCCCTCATCTGTAAAAGGAGGTGAGGAGCAGTCCGTGTGGGTTTTGGTGAGGATGAGGTGGCGCGGGACCTGGGGACTCTGCGTGCCGGCCCTGCTGCTGCCCGTCATCTCGTCTGTGTTCTCAGACCACAATTCCAAGCGCAGAGCCGCTCAGCTGTGACACAGGCGCTTTCTCGAGCATAAAGGGAACCTCTGGGAGTCCAAGGGTTAGGCACTCCCGACACGTCTGCTGTCCTCTCCCGCGGTTCCTCTGTGCGCACTTCCTCCCGACAGATTGCAGAAGTTACGCAAACCTGCGGGCCTGGGGCCTGCGACGGCCCACGGTGAGATGGCACAGCTCTGGCCGGCCGGTGTGGCTCAGTGGTTGAGCGTCGACCTATGAACCAGGAGGTCCCAGGTTTGATTCCTAGTCAGGGGTTGTGGGCTCGATCCCCAGTAGGGGGCGTGCAGGAGGCAGCCAATCAATGATGCTCTCTCATCATGGATGTTTCTCTCTCTCTCTTTCCCTCTCCCTTCCTCTCCTCTTCCTCTTCTTGCCCCGAAGTGACGAAGGCCCCCCGGGCTCCCCGTATCCCCTCTTCCTGATGGCTCCTGTACGACCAGGTCATCTCTGTCCTGGTCCAGACCACATGCCAACCAGCCGGCCATCGCAGTTACCATGGCTACGGCCACACTTAGCTCCTAATGCTCCTCCTCCGGTTCCCAATAAGAAAATATATTTTAAAAAAGTCGTGTTTGGAGAGATCATACACATTTATTCGTGGACTGGAAAATACGCTGATAAGCGGGACTAACAAGAAGGCTTTCGTGTAGATCCATTTTGATATCAAAGCTACTAAAAACAGTATAGATGCTATTTCCTCCAAATTTTTAGTCAAGGACGTCCACCACACTAGGGCAATCTATCCTTTTTCTACCTTTTTTTTTCTTTTTAAAATTCAATCAATGACACTTTCTTTAGAGAAACAGACACTGTTCAAAGGAATGCAATGCCTACTTGCACCAAGCCTCTGCCCAATGAGACAGCTCTTACTTAAAAAAATTTTTTTAATTAAAAATTTTTACTGATTTCAGAGAAGAAGGGAGAGGGAGAGAGAGAAACATCAATGATGAGAGAGTATCATGCATCGGCTGCCTCCTGCACACCCCTTACAGGGGATCGAGACCGCAACCTGGGCATGGGCCCTGACCGGGAATTGAACCCTGACCTCCTGGTTCAGAGGTCGACGCTCAGCCACTGAGCCACGCCGGCTGTCCCGTGAGACAGCTCTCAAATTACCCTCGGCAGGTGGCATGCTGGGTGCCCTCCCCTCGGGCAGAGTCCTTGTGAAAACGGACGTTTTAGTGCCTGGAAACCACCTGAGAATCAGAGGCGGCGAGGACGTGGCAGTGGCCGCGTTATTAAACTTGATGCAACGCTAAACACAAGTGTTTGCAAAGTGCTTTACAAAGACTCCACTTTCATTAACTCCACGCTGACAGCGGGCAAGCCCATTTAGCTTATTAACAACACTCCCCATAAAATGACTCCTGTAAAAGCACCCCAGGAAATGTCTGGGCGTTCGCGCGGGCCTGAGCCTGGCTGCAGCAGCTCAGGGGGCTGGATGTAGCACTTCGGGGAGGGAGTTAGTAAGTCCCAGCTCAGGGGGGGCTCCTGGGCTGGGGGCTCCTGGGCTGGCGGCTCTGAATGTCCCACCCGAACAAGGACCATCCCTCCCACCTGCTATCACTCAAAAGAGCCAGTCTGGCCCTAGCCGGTGTGGCTCAGTGGATAGAGCATTGGCCTGCTGACCAAAGGGTCCAGGGTTCGATTTGGTGAAGGGTCCCTACCTCGGTTGCAGGCTCCCCCCACTCACCCCCTACCCCGGCAGGAGGCAACCAACAGATGTGCTTCTCTCACATTGATATTTCTGTCTTTCCCTCTCTCTTCCACTCTCTCTAAAAATCAATGGGAAAATATCCTCAGGTGAGGATTGGGGGGGGGGGGGGGAAGCAAAGCATGCAGGTGACCTTTCCAGGCTGGGGTCAGAGGTCGGCGGAGAAATTCTCGAGTTCAAGTCCTCTGGTGGGTCCGCCTTGCCCTGGGTACCAATTCTGACTTGTGCCAGAAGATGCTGCCCACCTCCGGCGTGGCGAGGGCGAGGGCCCCACCCCCACCATCGGATGGTGCCTGGCTGGGAGCAGAGACTCACAGGTGGCCTCCAGCCCGCACCGTCCTCCTCCCCCGCTTTTGGGGAGGGGAGGGCACCCCCTGAGTGACAGGCCAGCAGGGAGGTACCATGGGCTCAGACGCCCCAGAACCAGTGCCTCTGCCCCCATTCTCAGCCCCCTGGTACTGCGAGAGCCACCCCACCCCACCCCCGCCCCCCGCCCCCTCGCGCACCCAGCGCTGCGCGCGGCCACCTGCCAGGTGCGGGCGCCTCCCGCGCGCCCCACGCACCTGCGTGAAGTACAAGTTCATGAGCGTGAGCGTGAAGAACTGGAGGCACACGGGGCAGCAGTAGAGCAGCCAGAAGAGGAAGGGGCCGAGCGCGTTGGCCGCCACGAAGTCCCTGAAGTAGAAGGAGAAGAGGACGGTGCGCAGCGAGGCCCAGAGGAGGCAGAGGAAGAGGAAGACGCTCTGGTAGCTGAGCCGCTTGTGGCCGTAGCGCAGCACCAGCCAGAGCTGCGCGTAGATGAACGCGAAGAGCAGCGAGTAGAAGGCGGTGTAGACGCCGGTGAGGCCGAGCTTCACGTAGGGGGGCACGGCCGGGGTCAGCGTGGGCGGCAGCGAGTCGTTGCGCAGCGGGTCCCAGCGCGGGGCCGCCATCGGGCCGGGGGCGCAGCGGCGCGGCCGGGGGCGCGGGCCTCATCGGGGTGAGCCGTCCGCGCGGGGGTCTCCGCGCATCGCTCCGCCCGGGTCCGGCTGCGGGAGGAAAGACAACAAGGCGACTTCCTCCCGGCACCACATGATGTACGGGGCGGCCTTTGTCTGGGATTGGCGGCGCCGCGCCCCCGCCCCGCGCGCCCCCGCACGCATTCGCGCGCCCCCGCCCCGCGCGCGCCCCACGGCCAGTCCCGTGGGCCCACCGGCGCGCCCCACCCTGCGCGTCCCCGCCCCCCCGTTCCGTCCGTCCCTCCTCTGCGCGTCCCCGCCCCCCGTCCCCTTTGCCATCCTGCGCGTCCCCGCCCCGCGCGCGTCCCGCACGGCGCGCCCCACGGCCAGCCCCTTGGGCCCACCGGTCCCGTCCCCCCCACTGCGCGCCCCGCCCTCACCCTACACGTCTCGCTGCGCGCACCCTCGCACTTCGCCGTCTCCGCCCCGCGCGTCCCCAGGTGCCGCGCCCCTTGCCCTGTGCGTCTCCGCCCCGCGCGCCCCCAAAGCCCCGGGTTCCACTCCCCCCCCCCCCCCCGCCCCCCAACCCCGAAGCCTCCTAGACCTCCCCACCATCCACCCTTCGGGGACAGAGCTCAGCGTCTCGCGCTTCCTGATGACTCCTTGTTGTTTTGCAGAAGTTCAATCTTTTCGAAAACACCAAACTTTGCAAGTATTTTTTTTTTTCCTTTAAAACTAAAACTTGACGGCTCCGTGGCTGCGCACGTTGGGGTGACGTTTCTTTCTAAATTCAGGAATGCCCAAGGCAGGGTTGTGTGTTCCAGGTCCAGTTTGTTGAACTCGGAAGGAAGGACTGGTCCCAGGGGCGGCCATCGGCTCCGGGAGACCCGTGCCGTGCGCCCTGGCGGGTACGCTGCGCCCCTCGCGTCCGCTCAGTGCTGGGGGCGAAGGGGGGACGGAGGGAGGGCGCAGGGGGCCCCCATAAGCTCGGGGCGTCAGTGGCCGGAGCCGCAGGACTTCCGAGGGAAGTGGCACCGCTCTCTGATCCTGCCTCCAGTTCCATGCAACCCGTCCCTCCTGGACCAACAAGCCCCTCATTCGCTGTGGCGTGAGCCAGTGGCTGCTCGGAGGCGGGGGTGAAGTTGACTAATTTTACGCCCCAGGGGCGCTTCTCTGCCTTGTTCTGGGGGTGCCCGCAGTGTAGAGCGCTCAAGGAGGGGGCGCCCAGCTTCCTCTAGAAGCATTTCTACGCGAGCAGTTCTGGTGCCGAAGACAGCGACCCGATTCTTAACTTCCCAGGCCAAGAAAACTCTCTCCACACACCAGCTTCCAAAAACGGAACAAATCCTCCTCTGTCACAGGGTCACTTCCTCCAGGAAGTCTTCCCAGATCACCACGCCACCCATCACCCACTCGGGCTTAGGCTAGGTGCACCACCTGTGTACTCACAGAGCATCTCTGCATAGTTGTCAGTCTCTCCGCTTGTTGAGAAGTGTCCTTAGAATAGAAACTAACCATGTCCTTCCAGTGCTTGCCTGGACATCCCAAACTACCTTTCTGTGTTATCATCCTGAAGGAATGTGGTTTGTCCCCAGAGGCCTGGGCTGTGACAAATGTTGCTTCCATAAAGAGGGCCTCCGAGCATTGTGTCTCTTTCCTGTAGTCAGAGGTGTGAGGTTCAACAACCCATCCCTCACTTTGGAGGGCACCCCTCTCTCTCTCTCTCTCTCTCTCTCTCTCTCTCTCTCTCGATATATTTTTATTGATTTCAGAGAGGGAGGGAAAGAGACAGAAATATCAACAAGGGGAGAGAATTATTGACTGGCTGCCTCCTGCACGCCCCACACTGGGGATGGAGCCCGCAACCCGGGCCTGTGCCCTGACCGGGAATCGAACCGTGACCTCCTGGTTCCTAGGTCGATGCTCAACCCCTGAGCATTCTAGGTCTTGAAGCAAGTGAGGAACAGTGTCCCTACGCAGGGAGAAGGGAAGCTGTGTGCGTTATGCGTCCCCAGTCCCCTCCGCATGCCCCATTCAGAGTCTCCCGAAGCTCACTGTTTCCGATCACTTCCCTGATTATCGGCGGGACGAGAGAAGGTTGTGACGCTAACAGCTGTGAGTCAGGAACCCACAGGTGTCCCTTCTGGTTTCGCTGAGGTTGCAAAAGATTAGGTGTTCTCTTCAGAGTCAGCGGGTCCCTGGTGTTCAGACTCCCTGGAGCCAGGATTGAAGACCCTGCCATTCATTTTGTTTAAGCTTTCTAACCAGAGCGTCTACCCCTCCACCCACAGTTCTGGGTTCCGGGTGCCTCACGCTGCTCTCTGTTTTTCGCTGCCTTAACTTCACTGTTCCTGGCGACTTGTGTCCTGAACTGTCTTGAAACCTCTTGAATTTTTATTGTCCTTAGATCCAACCAGACCATGTCACCAATCTCAGGGTCTCCCCATTCCTTGAGGGGGTGTTCCTGCCACCACTCCTGGTGTCCATTTCTGAATTTCTCAGGATTCTAGTTCGCAAGCAACGACATAGACATTGGCTAATTTTTTTTTTTTTTACCCCACTCTCTGCCTTTTATCTTCACAGTGTTCTCTCTGTGTGTATCTGTGTCCAACATTTCTTTTTATAAGGACACCAGTCGTGTTGGACTAGGACCCAACCTAATGACCTAAACTTTTTTTTTAACTTTGATGAATTTAAGCAGAAAAAGCATGTATTAAAAACCATGTTATGTCGCTCGTGAAATCGTCAGGACCTCAGAAAGAGGAGTGACGGGGGAAATATGCTGCAGAACTGGTTTGACCACACTGCTCCCACCCCTGGCCTGGACATGCTGGTTTGCATCGCTGACCACACAACGCCGGACACTGGAAGCGGCCTGTATCCGCTCGGAATGGAGACAGTTGCAAAGAACAGAAAAACCTGACAACATAGTTTAAAAATAAATGCTTGTGCCCGGCCGGCATGGCTCAGTGGTTGAGCGTCGACCTAGGAACCAGGAGGTCACGGTTTGATTCCCGGTCAGGGCACATGCCCGGGTTGTGGGCTCGATCCCCAGTGTGGGGCGTGCAGGAGGCAGCCGACCCATGATTCTCTCTTATCATTGATGTTTCTCTCTCTCTCTCCCTCTCCCTCTCTGAAATCAATAAAAATATATTTAAAAAATAAATAAATGCTTGTGTTTTGTTTGTTTTTTAACATTATCTAGAAGTCAGTTGTTACAAGCTTGAACAACTGGCTCTTACAATCTGCTTTCCTGCCCTGAGCATAGGTAGTGGCTTTAATCTTCCACGTTGTTCCCTCGTGGGTGAAGTTAAGCAGAAAAAGCAGGTATGAAAAGCCATGTTGCGTAGCTTTTCATTGCATTCAAGGCAGAAATGGGGAGGACACAGAAAGAGCGACTCCTGTGTCAGAAAAGGCAAGAGTTTTCCAAGGAATCTCAAGACGGACCTCCTGCGCTATCCCCCTGGGAGAGGTTCCCATCCCGCCATCCCGTGTTACAAAGGAACACAGGAACGCACTACTCAGCAGGGCCTGCTTCTACGGGGTGGGGCAGGCGGGGGATGGGGGCACGCATCTCTCTCCGCAACAGATGACGCATTCCATGCATTGTGAGTCAAGAGCTTCCTATTCAGAGTCGATGTTAGAGACCCTCTTTAACAAAAGGAAAAACAAAAAAACAAAAACACTGCAAATACAAAGTTGGGTACTAAGGTGAATGTTTATATAGAACAGCAAATTGCAAAATCCAGAAGAATCATGCTACGTTTTTTGTTGTTTTTTTTAAATATATTTTTTTATTGATTTTTTTACAGAGGGGAAGGGAGAGGAATAGAGTTAGAAGCATCGATGAGAGAGAATCACTGATCAGCTGCCTCTTGCACACCTCCTACTGAGGATGTACCTGCAACCAAGGCACATGCCCTTGACCGGAATCGAACCTGGGACCTTTCAGTCCGCAGGCCAATGCTCTATCCACTGAGCCACACCGGCCAGGGCCATGCTACGTTTTTACTTGTTAAGGGTCCGGGGCATCTCTGAAGTCCCTTCCCCTTGCATGTTCTGGCTGCACAGTCTTCATATGAGCATGAGTCTGCAACATAATTTTCTGTAGAGAGAATAGAAAGATCCCCCCCACCCCCCACCACCCACCCCGTCTGGCACGATTGGCTAGGTACAGTTTCTGTTATTGAGGTTCCGGAGAGTTTCAGCGTCCCAACTGGTTCCTGTTAGTCCCGCTGGCTTTTAGGACTGTTCTCGGCTGGGAGACTTTAGGCAACTCCTCTGTCCCTTCTGACGGGCAGCGTTGGGGGGACCTCGCGCCCCCCTCGCGCAGGGATCCATCTTCAATCGTCTCAGAATCGTGGACGCTTGTTGCCCGGTGTGTGGGGCTGACCCTGCGGAGGATGGAGTTTTCAGTCGCTCTGCTGGTCCAGGCCCAGGCTGCGGAAGGGCAAAGGCCGGCCTCAGAAGATGCTGTGGGGCCCTAGCCGGTGTGGCTCGGTGGATAGAGTGGACTGAGGAGTTTCGGGTTCGATTCCGGTCAAGGGCATGTACCTTGGTTGCAGGCACATCCCCAGTACGGGGTGTGCAGGAGGCAGCTGATTGGTGATTCTCTCTCATCGATGTTTCTAACTCTCTATCCCTCTCCCTTCTTCTCTGTAAAAAATCAATAAAATATATATTTTTTTAAAAAGAAGATGCCGTGCGCAGGCCCAGCGCGCCCCGTGCCTCCTTGGCCTTGCCCCTCTGTGTGCACAGTGACCGGTTTGTGTTCAGAAAGGGAAGAATGAGCCCGGCCGGCGCGGCTCAGTGGTGGAACATCGACCTGTGAACCAGGAGGTCACGGTTCTATTCCCGGTCGGGGCACATGCCCGGGTTGTGGGCTCCATCCCCAGTGCGGGGCGTGCAGGAGGCAGCCGGTCCATGGTTCTCTCTCATCACGGATGTTTCTATCTTTCTCTCCCTCTCTTTTCCTCTCTGAAATCAATGCAAAAATATATATTTTTTAAGTTTTCACTTCGGACCATCCTTTAGGGTGACTTGAGGCCTCTGGGTTTGTAAGGCCCCCGCACAGGCCTGCCCTGAGCTCGTCAGGTTAGCGTGTGGCCCCGTGTCGTCCGCACGTGGGTGGTGAGGGCTGTGTGCTGGGCCGGCCCCCTCCTCTCGGTCCCTCCGTGACAGAGCGACTCAGAGGCACGTGGCCCTGAGACCAGCAGCCGCTTAGTAGACATGTGAGTCGCCGGCTCCAGGGCTGAGCATCACAGGACCAAGAGGGAAAGAGGAGGAAGTAGAGTTGGGGGGAGGGGGGAGGCTCTGGAGACAAGCGGGAACTAGGGGTGTGGGCAGAAAAAGAAGGGTTTGGTAAAGGGAAGAGAGAGGGTGGGCTGCCAGGAGGGAGAGGGAGCAGGTTTGGGACCATCCCGAGGTCAGAACGGGGGTTGGTGGGGTGAGAAGGCTCGAGGGAAACCAGGCGAGCAAACCCCCCAACCCCCCTCCCCAAGCTGTTAGAGTCAGCCCTTTCACGCACAGTGTTGTGTGAATTCCTGCGTGTGTCTCCATCGATGGATCGTAGGGTCAAAACTCCGTTCTCCAATGTCTTCCATCGCCAATGATTCACTTCTCAACCACGTTGTTCATGGAAAAAATGTCCAATCGGCATAGTTTAGGGCAGGAAAAAAATGTTCTTCTACTTACCAGAGATTCTCAGATGGCACTCAGTAACGAAAGACAGATTAACAAGGCCGAAAAACGCCCCCAAGTTTATTAACATGTATCTCTCATGCCCACATGGGAGAGAAAAATTCAAAAGAGGTGGCTTAGAATTCCAATGGACAGGATGGGGCAAGAGTAGGTTTACAGGGGTGTCCACTTTTGAATACAATAATTAATCAATAATAATACAAGGATACTCTCGCTCAGCCGGTGTGGCTCAGTGGTTGAGCTTTGACCTATAAACCAGGAGGTCATGGTTCGATTCCCAGTCAGGGCACATTCCCAGGTTTCAGGCTCGATCCCCAGTGAGGGGGGCATGCAGGAGGCAGCGGATCCATGATTCTCTCTCATCATTGATGTTTCTCTCTCTCTCCCTCTCCCTTTTCTCTGAAATCAATTTAAAAATATATATTTTTTTAAAGGAAAGTAACCTGTGAAACAATCACAGAGTGAGAGATGCAAGGTGGACGGATCTGGCGGTGGCTGGCTCAGAGATGCTGGACCCAGAGGCCTGGCGTGCAGGGCGTGGCGGCGCGTGACCTGGGTACCCAGAGGCGGGCATGGTCCTGGCGTGGCTTGGAATCCACAGCCGGGGGACACAGGCGAGTTCAGCTTCCCTTTGACCCTCCGTTTCCTCATCTAGAAATTACATCTTATGCGTGGTCTCCCCCTT
Source organism: Cnephaeus nilssonii (assembly GCF_951640355.1). Taxonomy (NCBI): domain Eukaryota; kingdom Metazoa; phylum Chordata; class Mammalia; order Chiroptera; family Vespertilionidae; genus Cnephaeus; species Cnephaeus nilssonii. The sequence goes on from NC_137094.1 coordinate 14,899,984, forward strand.
GTGTGGCTGTGAGAGTTCAATGGAATGAGGTCGACACAGGAATGGAGGCGGCCGGCCCCAGGGCCGCAGGGCTGAGGTCCCAGGGTCTGTGGCGGCCACGGCCACGGCCACAGGCTCAGCCTCCTGGCTCAGCCTCCTGGCTCAGTGCCAGCTCGGGAGGGGGCGGGAGGAGGGAGAGACAGCCGTCCAGATCCGTGCCCCCTAATTAACAGGCTTGACTAAATGATAGGTGGGTTTTGTGGGAACCACAGACGACCGCTAAGGAAGCCCTGTGGGCTGGAGAGGAAGTCGCCCCCCCCCCCCCCCCCCGCCGCCTCTCCCCCTGCCCGTGGATGGACCAGGCCTCATCCAGGGCCCTCACCATCTCGAACAACTCACTTCTCAACCTACAACCTTCTCTTGTGATCCCTGTAGGATCAGTCCCGGCTCTCTCAGGGGACAAAGGAGAGACTGCGTGAGTGTGAGTCTGTTTCCCACTGTTAAAACCTCGGAATATTGTGCTGTGAGTATTTTTGTGGTTTTCTTTCTTTCTTTCTTTCTTTTTTTCTACTTATAATTATTGTTCCGTTTTCATTTTTAATGTACATTTCCTTTCCCTTTTGTTAAATTTCCATTGGCATCTCATGTCCCTTTTTGTTTTGAAAGGGTTTATTTCTAGATTAAACAGTACAAGCGACATGTATTGTAAATAGGAAAGGTTACGCCCGGCCGGCCGGCGTGGCTCAGGGGTTGAGCGTCGACCTGTGAACCAGGAGGTCACAGAGAGATTCCCGGTCGGGGCACAGGCCCGGATTGCGGGCTCCATCCCCAGTGCGGGGCGTGCAGGAGGCAGCCGATCCATGATTCTGTCTCATCATTGATGTTTCTCTCTCTCCCTCCCTTCATCTCTGACATCAATAAAAATACATGTTAAAAACACAAAACAAAACGGAACTGGCACAAAACCCATACCCACTTTGGAGACCTGGAAGTGGCTGGTTCTACCAGTCAAGGCTACAACTCCTGGGACTTTCTGCCCCTGAACATCCTCCTGCGGATTTCCTGCTGTGGATCTCAGCTCCGGCTGCTCTCCGGGGGTAAGGAAATCCTTTTCTTGAGGGTGACAGGGGCTGCGAGTCAGTGACGAGCCAGGAGGAAGGTGGGGAAAGGACAGGCTTTGGCGCCCTCTGCTGAAGCCGTTTTTACTGCTTATGAATTCAATAACATTGACATGGAAATTTCTGTTTGGGTGGTGGTGGTGTGGGGGTACTTTTCCATTGGTTTTTTGGAGAGAGTGGAAGGGAGAGGGAGAGACAGAGAGAGAAACATCGATGTGCGAGAGACACATTAATTGGTTGCCTCCTGCACCAGCCCCGGACCAGGGCCGGGGATTGAGCCTGTAACCGAGATACGTGCCCTTGACCCGGAATCGAACCCGCCCGGGACCCTCCAGTCGACAGGCCCATGCTCTATCCACTGAGCTAAACGGGCTCGGGCCAAACTGGAAATTTTCTATTCTGTTTTCTGACACGTGGTCAATTTGAACACCTATCAGAAGAAATGTGAAACATAAATTCAATAAAACATAAATTCAATAAAACGAGCCACATGTGGCTCTTTGGCCCCTTGAGTGTGGCTCTTCCATAAAATACCACGGCCTGGGCGAGTCTATTTTGAAGAAGTGACGTTAGAAGAAGTTTAAGTTTAAAAAATTTGGCTCTCCAAAGAAATTTCAATCGTTGTGCTGTTGATAGTTGGCTCTGTGGACTAATGAGTTTGCCGACCACTGCATTAGTGAATACTAACTACTCCCCTCCTAAACCATTGATCAAATCGCTATCAGATTGAATTTAAATCCTCACCCAATGATATTTTTCCCATTGATTTTTAGAGAGAGTGGGAGGGAGAGGGAGAGACAGAGAGGGAGAGAAACATCCATGTGAGAGAGACCACATCAATTGGTTGCCTCCCGCAGGCCCCCAACCAGGGCCCAGGTATGTGCCCTTGACGGGAACTGAACCCAGACTCTTCAGTCCACAGGCCGACACTCTATCCACGGAGCCGAGCCGGCTAGGGCTGAATTTTAACTAATACCCAGCGGAACCGTCACAGACGAGGGAGGAGACAGCAGGGGCAGCGAAGGCGGGACCGGCCGCGGGTCGGGCCTGAGCAGCCGCCAGGCGGTTCTGCGTGCGAGGCCAGCACAGCCCCGTCTCGGGAGAGAGGGAACTTCCTTCGCAGCTTCCAAAATCAGGAAACCACAGGCGAGTGGAAAAAGAAGGGGTGGCCCGCTGCTGGCACCCACAGGCCGCACCCCCACGGCCTTGCCGCTCTCCCCACCCCCACCCATGTTACCTGGGGCGGGGGGTGAGGGGGTCACCTCGGCTGCAGGCCAAGCCTCCCTTGAGCCAGGCTTGACAGGAGGTCTAAAACCTGGCCAACAGGATGTGAGCAGAAGTGGCCACTTCCTTCCAAAGCAAGTCAGTCCTCGCTCACTTCCTCCGCCCCCTTCCTGCGGGCGGGGACCCCAGAGATAAGCTGCGATGCTGACCAGGACCCTCCTAGGGGACACATCTTCGTGGCCGTCCGAACACAGGCACCTCCCTGCCTGTCCCACTCCTCCAACTGCTTCTAGAAAAAGAGGGAAACGTCTATTTTATCTGAGCTACTGTAATCTGGGGTTTCTGTTACAGTAATCCTATATCCTAATGAATAAGATACGTGTTTATAATATTCCCGCTACTAGTAACAATAATTAACACACACCGAGTGCTTTTTATATGTCAAGCACTGTTCCAGATGCATGACATGTAATAGCTCATTTAATCTTCATATATACTAGAGGCCCAGTGCATGATTGAATCATGCACATGTAGGGTCCCCTACACGCTTTTGCTTTCGATCGCGGGGGAGCTGGGTGCACCAGCGGACAGGCACCCAGCTCCCCCACTTTTGATGGTCCGCGGCGGGCCGTGAGCTCGCTGCCCCAGAGGCCCCTTCTGTTCCGCAGCACAGCCGTGGCGCAGACGCTGAGCTCAGCGTCCTGCCGGCCCAATCGGCTACCCCGGCCACCCAGAGTCCCGCCCCCTGCGCCTCCCTCTGGCCCAATCGTGGGCGTAGCGGAGTGATGGTAATTTACATAGTGCCATTTTATTAGGTAGGATATTTACTGATTTCAGAGAGGAAGGGAGAGTGAGAAAGAGAGAAACATCAATGACAAGAGAGAACCATTGATCGGCTGCCACCTGCACGCCCCACACTGGGAATTGAGCCCGCAACCTGGACATGGGAATCGAACCGTGACCTCCTGGTTCATAGGTCGCCGCTCCACCACGGAGCCACGCCAGCCATGCAGCTCATTAGGTCTTCATTTAATCCTATGAGGTGAGTGCTGTGGACCCTGAGAAAGAAGACACCTGCTGCAAAGGGCAACGAAGTGGACCCAAATTTTAAAAAACAGACCCTAGCAGCCACTGCTACAGGGGCCTCTCACGCAAACTGCGCCTCAGGGAGAAGCCTGCAGGGAGCTGCCCGCCTGCACTGTGACTCCGCCACCTCAGCAGCCCTTAGAAAGGAGCTCCTGGCTTCCTATCTCAACCAATAGGACCAAGGCTTTCTTTCCCCAGCCAATAGGAGCTGCCCCCTCAGCATCTTCACCGACCAATCAGAGCAGCTCCATTCTGACCAGGGAAAGTGCCTGTTGAACCAATCAAACTTCGAGGATATGGAGTCCCTATTTGCATGACAACAGACCAGCAGGAACCAGGGGCAGGGACCTCTCTCTCTCTCTCTCTCTCTCTCTCTCTCTCTCTCTCTCTCTCTCTCTGTAAACCGGCTCCCAGGGGAGGTGCACTTTCCCTTTCCACCAAAGAGGGAGGACTGTTTCCCAGGCTGAGCCGGGAAGGAGGAGCCAGGCAGAGCAGAGCTGTCTAGGCAGGGAGGGGCCTGGCCCAGGGCTGCCTCACAGCTGTGCTGGATCAGAATTGAGCTGGGTTTTTGGTGTTTTTTTTTTTTATTGTTGTTGGTTTTTTAAATATATTTTTACTGGAGGCCCGATGCACGAAATTCGTGCAAGAGTAGGCCTTCCTTCCCCCGGCTGCCGGCACCGGCTTCCCTCTGGCACCCGGGACCCGGGCTTCCCTCGCAGCCCCGGCTTCATCCGGAAGGTCCCCGTCCGGTCTAATTAGCATATTACACTTTTATTATTATAGATTGATTTCAGAGAGAAAGGGAGAGAGAAAGAGAAATAGAGACATCAATAATGAGAGGGAATCATGGATCGGCTGCCTCCTGCACGCCCCACAACTGGGGATGGAGCCCACAACCCAGGCGTGTGCCCTGACCTGGAATCGAACCGTGACCTCCTGATTCATAGGTTGATGCTCAACCACTGAGCCACCTCGGCTGGGCAGAATTGAGTTGTTTTGCACTAAATATAGTTTCCTTCTTCGCCGCACCCCGAATGGGATTCCTGTTGGTGTTGAATTGGCACCGACGACCGTCCCTTGACAGTAGCATTACTGTCCCCATTTTTCAGATGACAGACTGAGGCATGAGGAGGTCAGGTACCCTGCCCAGGGTCCGAGAAGAGTGGCAGAGCTGGGACGGGCACCCAGGCCATCTGACTCCGGACTCTGTTCCCTGTATGGATCCCAAATTACCGCTGAGGTGTGGGATTTAGGGCGGGGAGGGGACAAGTTCCCTTTTTGCTTTATACATTTCTGAACGTTTGCATTTTGTATAACCGTCGTGCATTCTTTTTACAATTTGGAAAAGGGAGGGTTGTGTGTGTTTTTTAAAGTCTAAATATTTTAGTGAAAAATAAACACCATGGAGAGTGGTAACGTTCATTTAAAATAAACTAAAAGAAAAAATTATATACTTTCCAGGCCCGGCTACCCCCTCAGCCTCCGAGAAGCAGGAAAGATGTCCATACAAGCCCGAATATTACAAGACAGAGTGAAGGATGGGTGTGACGCTGAGCTGAACAGATGGGACTAAAAACGCCCCCCGATGGGCCCGATGAGCCGGCTCTGCTGTTGTCCAAACAGCCCGTTGAACACATTTCTCATTTTTCGTCATTTGTTTGGCTGTACTGTAGCTTCAGTGTAAACCTAGCAAGAAAAAAAGCCCGCTGAGTCAACCAGAAATCCCTGCGAGCCGGGCACCGTCTCCGCGTCTGTAAATATTTAGGGCTCCCGTTTGTCCCTGGGAGCGGAGAAGTGCTGACGTCCGTAAACCTTCCCGTGACCGCGGGGGGCCTGTGTCCCCGGCCACGCTGTCGCACCATATTTGGGCCGAAATGAGTGGATGGGTGATTGTTTTATTTTATTTAAAAATTTTATTGATTTCAGAGAGGATGGGAGAGGGAGCGAGAGATACAAACATCAATGATGAGCCCAGCCAGTGTGGCTCAGTGGTTGAACGTTGTCCCAGGAACCAAGAGGTCACCGGTTCGATTCCCGGTCAGGGCACATGCCTGGGTTGTGGGCTCCAACCCCAGTAGGGGGCGTGCAGGAGGCAGCCCATAGACCAGGCGTCCTCAAACTACGGCCCGCGGGCCACATGCGGGTGTTTTTGCCGTTTTGTTTTTTTACTTCAAAATAAGATATGTGCAGTGTGCATAGGAATTTGTTCATAGTTTTTTTTTAAACTATAGTCCGGCCCTCCAACGGTCTGAGGGACAGTGAACTGGCCCCCTGTTTAAAAAGTTTGAGGACCCCTCCCATAGATGATTCTCTCACATCATGGATGTTTCTATCTCTTCCTCTCCCTCTCCCTTCCTCTCTGACATCAACAAAGAAATATTTTTAAAGAAGAAGCATCAACCACTGAGCTCACTGGCCGGCAGGTGATGGTTTGAGACCTTCCACCTGGACCGGAGGACGTGAGGTCCGCACAGTTTGAAGGGACTCGGGGGTTGGGAACCAGTCCCGGGCTGGGAACCGAGGTTCTGGAAACAGCTGGGTGTGCTCTTGTCCCTGCTGGAGTTTCTGGAAGCGGAAGAGGCTGCCTGGCCACGCGGAGACGTCAGCTTTACTTCCAAAGCGAAGAAGGAAGCCCGCTGTTGACGGGAGTTGTCCTTCCATAACTCTATACTGGCAAGGACCGCGCTAAAGAGCGGGTGGTGTGCATGTGTGTGTGTGTGTGTGTGTGTGTGTGTGTATGTGTGTATGGAGAGAGAGAGAGAGAAAGAGAGAGAGAGAGAGAGAGAGAGAGAGAGGAGAGTCAGAGAAAAAGAAAGCAAACGTGGTAACATGTTAACATTTGAGGACCTCTGGGTGCAGGGCATGTAAGTAATACAGAGTATGACCCTTGCAACTTCCATGCGCGTCTAAAAATCACCGGAATCAGGACCACGTTTTCAAACAACCACAGGAGGCCAGTGGCACGGAGGCAGCTCAGGGCGGAGGTCTGAGGATCACAGCCCGGCGAGAGGCGCAGCGGGACACGGGGTGTAGACAACAGAAGGGTTAAATTTTATCCTGAAAACGCGGGCAACTTCCAAACCAAACACACAGCTAGACATGATTGACATCGCCGCCTTCCCCCAGAGTACCTTGGACCCAAATCTCCTCTGCAAACACAATACGTGGAGCACCCAAATCCCGCTTGATTCTCATGCTAACTGCTTATTTCATTTGTTATCCTTATCTGAGATCATGATGGACCAAATAGTGATCATCTTATTCATGAATTGCAGGCATTCCTTTGGGGTTGGGACGCCAGCACAATGCGCTCTCCCTGACACCCGGCTGATAAAGGAATCATCTGGGGCCTAGGCGGTCGGTGGCCAAACCTCGCCGGACAGCGAGATCAGAACAGACGTCTGTCTCCTTCCGGGAACTGGCCCCCTGAGCTATTTCCCCCACTCAATGGCCTGGACTTCTGTCTGAGTAAACCGAACGGAAGAGTTGCATTGGCTTCTCCTAGATTTCAGCTGCTCCCTGAATTTTGCCTTTCTGCCCCACCTGGATGACAGCAGTCAACGGGAGGACGGGTCTCAAAAGCACAAGGTTTCATTTAAACAAAACAAAAACTGGAGTATTAGTAGAGTTGTGGGCCCCGCCTGTGTGGCTCCGTGGTTGAGCGTTGACCTAGGAACCAGGAGGTCAGGGTTCGATTCCCGGTCAGGGCACGTGCCCGGGCTGCAGGCTCGATCCTCAGTGTGGGGCGTGCAGGAGGCAGCGGATCAATGATTCTCTCTCATCATTGATGTCTCTCTCTCTCTCTCTCTCTCTCTCTCTCTCCCTTCCTCTCTGAAGTCACACAGTGAGAATAAGTGAGCCGTAGAAGAAATGGGCTCAGGAAGAAATTACAGAGGCGAAAGAAGGGACCTTGGAGCTTAGGAGAGAGGAAGGTGGAGGTAAGTAACATGCCTGGGAGGAGGGGTGGGGGTGCTCCTGAGAGCCTGCTGGGTCTTCTGTCCTAAGGACTTTTAAGGACTGAGATTTTAGGGGAGGTTCCAAGGGGGAGGATCTCAACAGATATGCATCTGCTTTCCGGGTGTGTTCTTCCAGGGGTCATTAGTCGGTGTAGCCTGGCGTAGCCGGTCCTGACATCAGCGGTGACATCACTTGGTTTTATTGCTTTTCTGGGCCTGGAATGGAAGCATTCACATCCAGAGATAACATCTGGGCCTCCGTTGGGAGCGGTTGTGCAAAGGCCCCCCTAGGAGTTGAATGAGGCCACTCTTCGGTCCCTCATTCCCCTCCAAGGGGGTCTGTCGTGTGCCTAGGGACAAGCCCGGGGAGGAAAGATCGAGGAGGGTCCACACCACAGAAGCAGTGGCGTGAAATGTCAGGGGGTCTGACCCACAAGACCAGCGACGTGCCCAGGGTAGGAGAGGTTAGCTGGGGGCCAGGTCTTTGCTTTCCCAGTTTTGTCTGTTCTGTCTGCCCGGGTGGCCTTCTGCACCCAGGCCATGTCCTTGTTCTGCTCCTGTCTGCCCTTAGTTACAGCTACAAAAAAAAAAAAAAAAAACCCACAAAAAAACACCCCACAAAACCCACACGAAACAGCTAGAGAAAACTGTCTCATTATTATGTACACCTAGAAAGTAACCAGAGCACAGTATAAAGTTAATTATTCTACGCTGAAGGTTATGATGGCATACAACATGTATTTGTGTTTTGGTTTTTTTTTTTAATTGATTTTTTACAGAGAGGAAAGGAGAAGGATAGAGTTAGAAACATCGATGAGAGAGAAACATCAATCAGCTGCCACCTGCACACCCCCAACTAAGGTACATGCCCTTGACGGGAATCCAACCTGGGACCCTTCAGTCCCCAGGCCGACGCTCTATTCACTGAGCCAAACCGGTTAGGGCTGTGTGTGTGTTTTTTTTTTAATATAGTTTTATCAGTTTCAGAGAGGAAGGGAGAGGGAGAGAGAGATGGAAACATCCATGATGAGAGAGAATCACTGGTCCGTTGCCTCCCGCACGCCCCCTATTGGGAATCCAGCCTGCAACCCGGGCTGTGCCTTGACTGGGAATCAAACCCTGACCTCTTGGTTCATAGGTCGACACTCAACCCCTGAGCCAGGCCGGCCGGGCTGTGTGTTTGAAATGATGAATCCCTAAGGAGGGCCTGGCACCCAGCCCACATTGTCCCAGCAAGAGGCTCAGCAGGGATGTCACGTCCCCGGGCGGCGGGCCGTGTGCAGCGAGTGCCGGGCTATAAATAGGAAATGACAGAGAGTTTACAGTGCACCCTGAGCGTCCTTCAGCAGGACGATGCTGAGGAAATGAGGGAACGGGAGCGTATGTAAATAGAGCGTGGACATGACGTATAAACCACCGGGCAACCACATCTTGTGCATGGAGACCCAGGGAGACGCTTCTGTGCAAACGTGGGAGCGGGGGGCAGAAAGAGGGTCAGCTTTGACTTCAGATTCACTGGATTCGAATCCTGGCTCTACCCCTAAAGGCTGGGAACCGGGAGCATCATCTCACTCCTGCCCATCTCATTTCCCCGCATCGGCTGTGAGGCCACTAGCTTGTGCAATTGTTTGGTTTGTTTTGTTTTGAAATACGTTTTTATTGATTTCAGAGCGGAAGGGAGGGTGAGAGAGAGAGAGAAACATCAATGATGAGAGAGAATCATGGGTCAGCTGCCTCCTGCACACCCCCTACTGGGGATGGAGCCCACAACCGAGGCATGTGCCCTGATTGGGAATCAAACCGTGACCTCCTGGGTCATGGGTCGACGCTCAACCACTGAGCCACACCGGCCGGGCTGCAATTGTTAACAGTATTAACTGTGTTAGAACATAGTTAACATCCCATTGTGTTACTGATGTCTGTCTTCCTCAACGAATTGTGAGCTGCTCACAAAAGGAATTGTGTCTTAACGGTCATGGTATTTCAAATTCCTGATTCAGTGTCTGACCCATGGTGGAGTCTTAGTCAATGTTGAAATAATAAGAATCAGCCCTAGCCGGTTTGGCTCTGTGGATAGAGCATCCACCCTCGGACTGAAGGGTCCTGGGTTCGATTCCGGTCACGGGCACGTACCTCGGCTGCAGGCTTGATCCCCATCCCTGGTTGGGGCACGTGCGGGAGGCAACCAATCGGTGTGTCCCTCTCACATCGATGTTTCTCTCTCTCTCTGTCTCTCCCCCTCCTTTCAACTCTCCCTAAAAATCACTAGAAAGATATCCTGGGGTGAGGATTTACAAAGAATAAGAATAAGAATCCTGGGAACTGTACCCTTAGATAATAATGATGGTTTAATATGAAGGGAGTCCTTCCTTTGTGCCCGGCTCTGTGCTCGGACCATTTCATGGATCATCTTATTTAGTTCAGATAACGATCCTCTGATGGTCGGTCTGAGCATCCCAGGCCCAGGGGAGGGTACTGAGACTTAGGAACGCCCCAAGTTTCCAGCGCTTCAGCCAGGACGGACCCCAGGCGCTACTCGGAACCAGCAACGCGGAGGAACATTCCGTGGACCAGTAGGAGTCCCAGAAGCTGAGTACCAACCAGGGCGAGAATTCATGAGGCCTGAGGACATCCCAGCACCCGTGGCAACTTCAGAGCGGGCTCTGATGTGAGACAGAGGTTGGTGAGAGCAAATCTGAGGTGCACGCTGAGAGCAAATCTGAGGTGCACGCTGGGTTAGGGCCCGTGCTGTGGGCAGGGGGGCGCCGATGCTGGACCAGGGGCTCCATTTGGAGTTCCTGGCCGTTGGAACGGGCAGTGCCAGGGCCCAGGAGCCTAGGGATGAGTAGCAGCGGTTGAGGCTGTGGATGGCAGGGGGTAGAGTCAGAGAGGGAGCTCGGTGCTGCCATTCCAGGAGGGAGCTGAATGAAGGCAGACACCACTGGGTTGGGCAACAGATTTGGGCAACCGATCGCAGGCACTCTTAGGAGAAGAACATGAAGCAATACAGAGGCCACTCCGTTAGACGGTCATTGGCGCCGAGTCCAGGCAGCGAAGGAGGAGACTGCATTCGGTGCAGACAACGGAACTGTGAGACATTCAGTGCAGACAACGGAACTGTGAGCACAGCTGTGGAAACGCTCCACAATTGTGGCTCAGCATGGCTGAGGCTCCGCGGGGCTCCACCCTCGTCTGGCAAGCCGTTATCCCTGCGTCAGCTCCAGCGGGGAAAAGGAAGCTTCAGCGGAAGGGGGAAGTGTGGCCCTGGCCGGTGTGGCTCAGTGGACAGAGTATCAGCCTGCGGACTGAAGGGTCCCGGGTTTGATTCCCAGTCAAGGGCACGTACCTGGGTTGCAGGCTCAGTCCCTGGCCCTGGTGGGGGCGTGTGCGGAGGCAACCAATAGATGTGTCTCTCTCACATTGATGTTTCTCTCTCTGTCTCTCCCCCTCCCTTCCTCTCTCTCTAAAAACCAATGGGAAAAATATCCGTGGGTGGAAGATTAACAAAACGAAAAAGAAAAGAAAGGGAGTGTGCTCTGTGGGCCAGAGGAGAGCTGACTTGTAGAGAGAGAGGTCCCAGTCCCAGGTCCCCGATAGGTCCATCCGCATGCAAATGAGTATTCCAAATCCTCACAGTTTGATTGGCCCAAAAGACATTCTGTTCTGATTGGTTGGAATGGAGCTGCTCTGATAGGCCAGTGAGAATGCCGAGGCTATAGCTGGATCGCTCCGATTGGACGGGGAAAGTCTCCGTCTTATTGGTTGAAATGTGATTCCAGCACTTCCCCTGTAAGCCCTGGCTCGGGGTGCAGGCTTCTCCCCGAAGCCAGCTTGAGGGGGGGCCTGCTTGGCCATGCTGGGAGCCCAGCCAGGCTCTGTTTATCAATTTGAGCCCCGTTAGCCACCCCCAGCCCTTCTCCACAGGTACCTTCATCCCTGGGGTCCCAATCTGATGACTAATGAATTTAAAAGGTGTCATGAGTAGATCAAAGACTTCATGTTCAGAGGAGGTATTTCATTAGCTGTTTTCTCTGAGAATTATTCCGATGTGGGTCCCAGGTCCTCAGTGTCAGCTAGTGACAGACACAGGGATGACGGTTGTCCTCTGCAGATTAGCATGGCATCCCATACATCCAGCTCCCACTGTCCCACGCCCTGTTCCCCGACTTCAAAAGGCAGCCCCGGTTCCACCTTTAACCTTGCGCCTCATTCTAGCCTTTCTCCCTGTCCCTGCATATTAAATGTATTAATCACGTCTCACTCCTTTCTATTTTTAAAAATATTTTTATGTATTTCAGAGAGGAAGGGAGGGGGAGAGAGAGAGAGAGAAACATCAATGATGAGAGCAAATCATGGACAGGCAGCCTCCTGCATGCCCCCCAGTGGGGAGGGAGCCCGCAACCATGGCACGTGCCCTGACCGGGAATCAAACCGTGACCTCCTGGTTCATAGGTCAGACGCTCAACCACGGAGCCACGCCAGTCAGGCTTACTCCTTTCATCGTAATGCTGCTTAGATTCGTTTCTTCTCAGTTTCCACCTTTTTTTCCTTTCTCAACCCTTTTCTCCCCTTTGACTGCCCACTTGTGCCAAATTAACAATCAACCCGGATTTAGGATCCCACTTACAACACTTACCTCCGGTGGCCAAGCACTCTCAATAGTTCTCTGAGTTTAAATTCCTAGATTTGATATTCAAGGCTTTACTTGGAAGAGTCTTTTCTCAGACTCACCACTTGGGGGACAGCCCTTTACCCCACCCACAGAATGGCCCCCACTTTCCAGAATGTCCCCTCTCCAGCCCCCTGACGAAACTCTGCCTCTTCCTTGGCCCTGGTCAGATCCCCACATCCCACGGAGGTCTCCTTGGCCGGTTACTCCAGCCTGTGTGTCCTCCAGCACGTGGGCAACCCCTCCTAACACTGAATTAAGTTATACATTCGCTGCTCTGTCTGGGAGGGTGGGACCCCATTTCTGGCGGGACTTCCACCTGGGGCAGCCCAGGACCCCTCCTCCATAAAGCTGCGGGAAGGGCCCTGTCGGGGTGGCTCAGTGGTTGAGTCCGACCTATGAACCAGGAGGTCACAATTCGATTCCCGGTGGTGGCTGTGGGATTCCCAGGGTGGGGCGTGCAGGAGGCAGCCGATCACTGATTCTCTCTCATCACATTGATGTTTCTCTCTCCCTTCCTCTCTGAAATCAATAAAAATATATATATGGGGAAAAAATAAAAAAGCTGCAAGAATAGAGGGAAAGGAATGTGCCCCTGGCCTGGACCCTTCTTGCCAGCCCCCAGCCCCTGCCCCGCTTCCCACCAGAATCGGACCGTGTGGGTCTGACCTCCCACACCACCAGGCACCCAGCCCGCTCCTCCGGGCCACACCTGCGTCCTCCCCACGACTCTGCCCTGACCCCTGACACCGTGCGGGGCCGGCCAGGGGTCTGTTCCCACCTCCCGCCCCCGCAGCGGCCATCCGGTGAGGACCCCGCTAGTTTGGGGGCTCCCTGCCTGGGGCGCCCACCACCCCGGGGGACCAGCGCTAGGGGCGCGCGCCGAGTCGCCCTCCCTCCTACCAGGACAGTGGGCGGCTCGGGCGCGCCCAGCCCGCGGGCGGGCCCTGCCCCGGCCCCTCTCCGCCTCCCCCCTCCCCGGGGAGGGGCTGCCGGGGGCGTCCGGTTACGTCCCCGCCCTCCAGCCTCCAGCGCCCAGCCGAGCTCGGGCAGCGGGACCGCAGTCGGGGACCATGTGGAGCGCGGTCGGCCGGAGCCGGGCTGCGTGGCCGCGGGCGCTGCTGCGGCTGCTGCTGCCGCTGCTGCTGGCGGGGCCGGGGGGCTGCCTGCGCCGCCACGACCTCTTCCCCTTCGGGCCGGCGCGCGGGGACCTGGAGCTGGAGCCGGGCGACGACCGCGTCTCCCCCGCCCTGGAGCTGAGCACGGCGCTGCGCTTCTTCGACAAATCCGACCTCCGCGCGGTCTATGTGAGTGCGCCCGCCTCGCGCGGAGAGGGGGCGGCCGGGGGGCGGGGGGCGGGGGGCGCCGGGAGGCCGAGCGGCCCCGGGAGGAAGGAGGCCAGCGGCCGCGGCCCCTGCGGAGCCGGACGGACGTGGGCGTCGGGGGCGGGGACCGACCCGCCGGCCGCCCCCTCTCCGGGCGCGCGCGCTCTGGGTCTCCAAGGCCGGTGCGCTCCCGCCTCTCGGCCCCGACGTCCCCATCGCCCCGGCGCTGCCGTCGGGGAGCTCGCGAGGCTGGGGGACTCGCCCCGTGTGCGCGGCCCTGTGCGCACCCCGCTCCCTCCCTCCGGGACCCTGCTATCCATCGCGGCCGGGGAGTGGGTCTCGCCGTGGGTCCGGAGCCTTTGGGGACGGGACTCTGGCTCGGTGGGGGCGCAGCGCGCGCAGGGAAGGACAGGACCGCCCAGACCACCTCTCCGCCCCGGGCAGGGAGCGGACGGGGCCCCGCACTGGGGTGTGCGCCTCCGGCTCCGTCTCAGCCACGGTCCTGCTCTCCGGTGGAGCTCGTTTCAGCCCAGAGTCCAGGGCCGGGGAAGCTGGGCTCCCCCGCGGTCCAATTTCCAATGGGCGAGCATGGTCACCAGGGTCCTCCCCCCCTCCTCTATGGGTGCGGGGCCAGGTGACCTCGGGCTCTCGGGAGCCGGCCCTGAACCGGCGGGGGGCGCTGGCGTGTAGCTCCAGGCCTTTGGGGGCGCTGCCGGCCCCAGCCGCGCACCATGTGGATTTCATATAAAGCTGCGCGCGTTCCCAAAGGGGGGACCACCCAGCAGAGGCGGGAGTGGGTCCTGCAAGGGGACGGCTGTGCGCCCTGCCCACTGCGCCTCAGGCCACACCACACCCCGTGGAGACTGTCGCTTCGCCTAAAAAGAAGGAGACTGGAAGCCCGGCTGGTGTGGCTCAGTGGTTGAGCGTGGACCGATGAAGCAGGAGGTCACGGTTCGATTCCCAGTCAGGGCCCATACCTGGTTGCGGGTTCGATCCCCAGTGGGGGGCGTGCAGGCGGCAGCCAACCCATGATTCTCTCTCATCATTGATGTTTCTCTCTCTCTCTCCCTCTCCCTTCCTCTCTGATATCAACAAAAATATATTTTTTTAAAAAAAGAACCTCCAGCCCTAGCCGGTTTGGCTCAGTGGATAGAGCGTCGGCCTGCGGACTGAAGGGTCCCAGGTTCGATCCCGGTCAAGGGCATGTACTTTGGTTGCGGGCACATCCCCAGTGGGGAGTGTGCAGGAGGCAGCTGATCGATGTTTCTCTCTCATCGATGTTTCTAGCTCTCTATCCCTCTCCCTTCCTCTCTGTAAGAAATCAATAAAATATATTAAAAAAAAAAAAAAAAGAACCTCCACCAGCAGAGACAGCCGCCCAGCTGCTGACTGCCCTGACCACCTTGGGCCCTCTGGTGAAGCCTAGAAGAGGCTTCTTAGAATAATGTCTCCAAAATGCATAAAATAAAATAAATGCATAAAATAAAACCCACAAGGTGGCCAAGGAAATCCATTATGTTGATATACAGATCAAAATAGTAGAACAAAATTTTTGTGAAGGTATAGATGCGTTTCTTTTTTTAAAAAAGTATATATATGTATATATTGATTGGTTGCCTCCTGCACGCCCCCTACTGGGGATGGAGCCCGCAGCCTGGGCATGGGCCCTTGAACGGAATGGAACCCAGGTCCCTTCAGTCTGCAGGCCGACGCTCTAACCACTGAGCACCCGGCTCGGGCTGGAGTCGTGGGCATTTCCATGAGAAAGGATCCCAGCGCTCGCTGTGATCTCATGTGTCTGTGCTCGAGGTTGGGTCCCGGGGAACTGACTCTGAGATGCCGCTTGGCAGGCGGTTATTGCATGAGGGGCGCAACTCAGCTGCACACCGAGGGGCTGAAGAGGGTTGACCAAGGGGAGCAAAGGTCTCAACCAGCCTCCCCTCCCCCGTTGCTCTGAAGGTGGGAGGGTCCCCTGTCCCCACGAGAGGAGAGGGCCGGGCCTCTGGGCCGGGACAGTGACCAGTCCCCGGATTCGGGCTCAAGGGAAGGAGGTGTGACATTCTCAGGAGGTGGCGGGGACCCGGGGACCCAGCCCGGGGTCCACCCCGTTCCGTAGCCGCCGTGTAGAAGCGCACTGAGCTGGTGGGCACCCTCCGGGGCCCTGCCTGAGACACGGAGCTGCCGGGCGTGTGCACAGGACCCAGGAGGTCTGCACGGCTCCGGGCCCCAGCCCAGGAACAGCGGGGAACACCCACGGAGGGAGAAAACCGTGATCTGACCCGTCTCTCTGCCCGCGTCAGGGACTCCCCAGTTTTACATTGTTTAATCCTCCAACAACTCCTCCGCTGCGGTTTGTTCAGATGAAGAAATGGTAATAACAATTAGTCATCGCTCCAGGCCATCCCACCCGCTCAGCGCCCAAGCTGGACTCCCTCCAGGGTCTGCGTCTGATTCGGGAAGCTGTCGGGCATCAAGCCCCCCACGGAGGGGACGGGCAGTGGGGTGGTTGTGGGCTGGGGGCTCAGGGGAGGCTGACAGAGGAGGTTACGGGAAGGGTAGGTTCCACTTCAGTGGGTGGAGGGGGGATGGAGAGGCTGTCCACGGGGGAGGGACCGTCAGTGCATGCGGCTGGGACCCAGCCTGGCTTGTGCCAGGAACCAGAGGCAAGCGACGTCTGGCCATTGCTCTGCTGGCTGCCAGGCTGATGGAGACAGCAGACGGGCCATGTCCTTTGGGTGATGTTTGTCCCCTGTGAGCAGGGAGCTGACTAAGGGGGGACGATTTGGCCCAGGCAACTGTCCCCCCCCGCCCCCCCCCCCCATCAACCTTTCACCGAATGGGTTCGCATCCACGGATGATCTTTGCCTGAATCAATAGTAAGTGAAGGTTGCCACATGGTGTGTTCTGTTTCATTTGTGTTGTTGCCATCATTCTCCCGACCTGTATTAGCTGGCATGCTCCAGTCTGGAAGAGGGTTCCCTTGCCTTCCGAAATCAATAAAAATAGATTTTTTTTTGGGAAAAAAGAAGCTCGGCCCTTCCCACTGGGGCCTTTGAGGTACTCTGACGGGTGGTCGTTCCGGAAAGGCGATGGATGCTTAACCCTTTCCCTATAGTTCCCCCGTCATGTCAGAGGAAGGGATGGCGTTCACAGGAGGGGATCCGTGTCACCCAGATTAGGGAGTCCTGGGGCTCCAGGCGGCGCAGGTAAACCCAGGTGTCTGGTGTCCGGAGGGGCACGTTCCTCCCGAGAAACTGGGGGTTTGGACAGCCCTCCCCCTCCTCCCCCACCGTCTCCTGTTGGGGAACACCGAGGGGCAGATACTGCTCCTCTTCTTCGACAGACACACAGAATGCAAAGACCCTCAGCATTTAAACACGTTGGGAGGTCATCTTAGGGAGACATCGCCTGCAGAGGAGACGGGTAACCCCACCTGAAGTTGTGCGTCCGATAGGAACTGGATTCAGCCGCAAACATGGACTCAGCTCTTCACGACCACCCCTAGGTTGTCCCTTACTTTTTTAAAAAAATGTATTTTATTGATTTTTTACAGAGAGGAAGGGAGAGGGATAAAGGGTTAGAAATATCGATGAGAGAACATCGGTCAGCTGCCTTCTGCACACTCCCAGCTGGGCATGTGCCCGCAACCGAGGTACATGCCCTTGACCGGAATCGAACCTGGGACCCTTCAGTCCGCAGGCCGGTTAGGACAGTGGTCGGCAAACTGCGGCTCTGTTGACTAGTGAGTTTGCCGACCACTGGGATAGGGGCTTAATCACAAGGAACAACAACAGCCTGTAATTATTGGAATCGAGAGTCTAGGTCAGTGGTCGGCAAACTCATTAGTCAACAGAGCGGCAAACCGCGGCTCTCGAGCCGCATGTGGCTCGCCAGCCGCACTTTGCCGACCACAGTAAAGGGCATCCCTTACTTATATCGACTCATCCTTTTTGTTTCCATGTCGAATTCAGGCCGGAGCCGTTTCTCTGGCTCTGGGGGGTTCGTGGGAACCGTTTGTAATTTGGACTCCAGACTTGGGTCCTGGCCCCTGGAGTGTATCTAGTAGATCTAGGCAAGGCCCGTCGACTGAAGCGCACTTCTTCTCCAGCGGTGAATGAATGCGGTGACACTGATGCCTGGTCTGCTGGGCTGAATGAGGTCAGCGGAGGGGAGATGCCTTAGGAGCTGCGATGGGTCAGACCCCAGGCCCCTCGGGGTTCGAGGCTGGAATCCGTCAGCCTCCACCTGGGCATTTGGCAATTCCCACGGCTCCTTCCTCAGGTGTTTCTTTTCTTAGGCCCTTTTAGTTGTCAGCCCTTTCCAGCTGTGCAGTCTCTACCCTCGGCGCCATCCCATGTGGCTTTGCAGCGCCCAGGACTTCTGCTCCCGATGCCTCTAAGCCCAGCGATGCCGGAACGTGCAGCTCAGGGGCTCCCGCGGATGTGGGTTTAGGTCTTGGTGGCATCCCTTGCTCGCTGTCCCCGGGACCTTAACCCAGTGGTCGGCAAACTCCTTAGTCAGCAGAGCCACATATCAACAGTACAACGATTGAAATTCCTTTTGAGAGCCAATTTTTTTAAACTTAAACTTCTTCTAACGCCACTTCTTCAACATAGACTCGCCCAGGCCGTGGTGTTTTGTGGAAGAGCCACACTCAAGGGGCCAAAGAGCCGC
Source organism: Cnephaeus nilssonii (assembly GCF_951640355.1). NCBI lineage: Eukaryota > Metazoa > Chordata > Mammalia > Chiroptera > Vespertilionidae > Cnephaeus > Cnephaeus nilssonii. Next base: position 14,918,015 of record NC_137094.1, read on the forward strand.
ATGTGGCTCGCGAGCCGCAGTTTGCCGACCACTGCCTTAAGCTAAATGACGTCTCTTGTCATTTCCTTGTCTACTTCAGATACGCGAAGAGAGGCATGGCGGCATGGCATTTTTGAAAAATGCAACGGCTTTAATCAAGGGCCTCAGATTTAGCAGCCTGCGAAGTTGGTTGCCTCGCCCGGCTGGCGTGGCTCAGGGGTTGAGCATCGACCTATGAACCAGGGGGTCCTGGTTCGATTCCCAGTCAAGGCACACGCCTGGGTTGCGGGCTCGATCCCCAGTGCGGGGCGTGCGGGAGGCAGTTGATCCATGAGTCTCTCTCATCATGGATGTTTCTATTTTTCTCCCTCTCCCTTCCTCTCTGAAATATATGTATTTAAAAGTATAAAGTTGGTTGCCTTTCCATGCTTTACCCTAAATGATTTAACCTTAAGTTGGTGCTTCCTTCCGCCCAGGGAGCTCGATTTTGCAACCTGAGGACTTCATTGTCCTCGGGTGCAGCTTTTGTATTTCTAAGAGGCCCCGTCTGTTTCTCATTTGCGCCGACCTCCCTCGCTCTCTAACCAAACACATCTGTTTTGGCGAAGGCTCCCCCGCCACCCCTGCCGGCTGCTTTCTGCCCTGGGGACCCCGCGAGGCTCATTTAAACGTACAACAACGATGGTGGTTGTTTCACTTCAGTGTGCCTTTGACTGTAAGGACTCCAACCTGTCATGTATTTCATTTTGTTTTTTTTTTTAAGTATACTTTTATAATCCTGGTTTCCAGGATCATATGAAATGCTGAAGGGTATTCTTGAAGAAGAGGAGGAAGAAGAACAAGGTCAAGATAAAAATTATGAACAACAAAATGACAACAGATACATACCTATCAAGTGAATCTAAAAATCAAGTGAATAAAAAAATCTGATGAACGGAATAAACTGGTGAATATAATAGAATCAGGGGGCATAGAAAGGGAGTGGACCGACAATTCTCGGGGGAAAGGGGGTGTGAGGGGTGCGGGAAGAGATTGGACAAAAATCTTACACCTGTGGATGAAGACAGTGGCTGGGGGTAAGGGTATGGGGTGGGGTGGGGAATCAGGTGGAGGGGAGCTATGGGGGGAAAAAAGAGGAACACCTGTAATAATCTGAATAATAAAGATTTATTGAATTTTTTTAAAAAAAGTATACTTTTATTGATTTCAGAGAGGAAGGGAGAGGGAGATAGAAACATCCATGATGAGAGAGAATCCTGGATCGGCTGCCTCCTGCACGCCCCACCCTGGGGGTCGAGCCTGCAACCTGGGCACATGCCCCTGACCGGGAATCAACCTGTGACCTCCTGGTGCCTAGGTTGATGCTCAACCACGGAGCCACCCCAGCCGCGCCCCTGGCATTTTTTTTAAGTAGCGCAAATGGGGACCAGAAGGCCGTGCTGGTTGGTGCCTGCTGCGTAATCCTCGGGCTTCGTCCTTGTTTCTGCAGGCGGGCCCGGTGCCTGGGGCCTCGAGGCTCCGTAACATCCCATTAATTCCCAAATCTGCTTGCGCCTGCACCTTCTGCTCATTATCACAGTCTAGCGCACCCAGCGCAGGGAACATTCCTGAAAATCCGCGGTGGTGAGGGAGGGCCGAGATGGGATGTGGGCCGGTCTGGGAGAGGGGGGAATTTAGAGGAAACCCCATGCCCTTCTCCGGATGGCAGGACGTTAGCGTTGGCTCACCTGTAAAAGCCAGCTGCCCTTTCCCGCCAAACTTTAGGTCAGTTGTGTTCATTATCTTTTTTTTTTTTTTTTTTTACAAAAATGTTTTATTATGGAAAATCCCAAACATGTGCAAACATAGAGAGACTGTTAGAACACATTCCTGGGAATCACCCAGCTTCAACGAGTATCGATTTATGGCTTGTGTCTTATTTTAAAAAGGATTTTTTAAATTCATTTCAGAGAGGAAGGGAGAGGGAGAGAGAGAGAGATAGAAACATCCATGAAGAGAGAGAATCATAGATCAGCTGCCTCCTGCACGCCCCCTACTGGGGATCGAGCCCATAATCCGGGCATGTGCCCTTGACTGGGAATCGAACCACTGAGCCACACTGGCCGGGCAGTCTATGGCTTGTTTTGATTCATTTCTATTCACTTATTCCCAATACCCACCCTCACCCAAATGGAGTTATCCTTAAGCAAATCCCAAATAATTTGATTTCATCCTAAATATTTCAGCATGTATCTCTTAAAAATGATTCTTTAAGAAATACTTTTAGTGATTTCAGAGAGGAAGGGAGAGGGAGAGAGAGAGATAGAAACATCCATGATGAGAGAGAATCATCGATTGGCTGCCTCCTCCTGCACACCCGCCGCTAACGGTGTGTCTGAAGAATAAAGTTTATGGGCTGGAGGAGGGGCAGTATAAAGCTAAGAATCCAATGAAACTTCTAGATGTTGTGTTTTTTTTTAAATGTATTTTATTGATTTTTTACAGAGAGGAAGGGAGAGGGAGAGAGAGTTAGAAACATCGATGAGAGAGAAACACCGATTAGCCGCCTCCTGCACACCTCCTACTGGGGATGTGCCTGCAACCAAGGTACATGCCCTTGACCGGAATCGAACCTGGGGCCCTTCAGTCCGCAGGCCGACGCTCTATCCCCTGAGCCACACCGGTCAGGGCGAAACTTCTGGATGTTGTGCATGACATGTATCTGTGACGTCATCTGTCTCCATGGTCACAGACAGCGGAGCGGACGATGCAGGCACGCTGGCTGACACGCAGGGTCCGACACCGATGAGGGTCCGCTGGGCCCTGTCCAGGGTGTCTGCAGGGCTTCGAGGACGAGGGCTGAGAGCATTTCCTGTGGGAACAGGGACATTCCTAGGCCCCGATTCTCGGTCATAGAAGGCCCTGGGAGACTTTGCTACACTGTCGGTCTGACTTAAATTCCGCCCGAAGACAGATTTTTAGAACGTGAGCTGTCTGTCTGTGGCCCTGCGTGGGACTCCCCCGGAGCAGCTGGGGACTGCCAAGTGCTGGCATCTTGAGAGAGTGAGCCCTTTCCCACGCTCCCGCCTGCCCGCCCCGGCTGGGAGGTGTCGGGATGGGGGTGGGGCGGACCAGCTGGGCCAGCTCATCCCTGACCCCTCCTCGCAGCCCGTCCCAGGATTGCAGAATGTCAAGGCCGGTGCCAGGTGATGATGGGAAGGAAGCATGTCGCCAAGCCGCTCCCAGCCCAGGGAGCGGGGTAAGAAGGGAGGTGTGCAAAGTTCACTCCCCAAACCCCCTCCACTGGCTCCACCCCACGCAGCCTTTCACCCGGTTCTGGGCATGTCGCAAGGGCTTGGTCTTCAGTTCCTGTCCTTTTTTTTTTTTTTAATATGTTTTTATTGATTTCAGACAGAGGGAGAGAGACCTAGAAACATAATCATGGATCGGCTGCCTCCTGCACGCCCCCTGCTGGGGATGGAGCCCACCACCCGGGCGTGTGCCCTGACCGGGAATCGAACCGTGACCTCCTGGTTCATAGGCTGATGCTCAACCCCTGAGCCATGCCTGTCCTTTTTGTCTACCCCTGACTCCTCCTCCAGGAAGGAGGTCTGAAGTGGCTTGAGGGTAAGGATGTGGGTGGAGGAGGGAGGGAGATAAGTGGCCTGGGAAACCCACAGGCCTCCATCTCCTGCACAGATCTGGGCGGTCCTGACGAGTCCCCTGCCCTGGCGCTCTTCCAACCACAGCCTCTTACAGTGCAGGCCGAGGGCCATTGGCTACGACTCTCCCATCTGATTAGGGATTTTTAAAAAAACACACTTTCTTTTTATTGACTTCAGAGACGAAGGGAGGGGGAGAGAGAGATAGAAACATCCATGATGAGAGAGAATCATGGATCGGCTGCCCCCTGCACGCTCCCCACAGAGGATCGAGCCCACAACCCAGGCCTGTGCCCTGACCGGGAATGGAACCGTGACCTCCTGGTTCAAAGGTCGACGCTCAACCACTGAGCCATGCTGGCCGACAGGGATTTTTTATTATTATTATTCTCAGATTCTTGAAGTAAACAGACCCGTGCCGTGGGTTCTGTGGCACCAGTGGGTTGTGCACGAATGAGGACATGAGTGGGGTCAAAGCCTCCTTCTCATGAGGCTCTGCAGGAGGCCAGAGCTTCTCCCTTCCCAGGGGGCTCTGCCTCTTTCCCACGTTCCCGAGGAGCCTGGGTTTCCACAGGATGAGAACAGGGACGCAGATTCACGGGCGGGGATAACGGATTCCAAGAAAGCTGCACCGTGGTGGGGGGCAGCCCACGGGGACCTGGGCTCCCTGCGGCCACATCCCGATGTCGCCCCTTACCTTTGGAAAACCTTGGAAAACTCGATTTGCGTCCCTCGGTTTCTTCATCTGCAGAATGTGGATGCTGCCCAGCCGGCTGGCGTGGCTCAGTGGTTGAGTATTGACCCATGAACCCGGAGGTCATGGTCTCGGTTCGATTCCCGGTTAGGGCACATGCCTTGATTGTGGGCTTGATCCCCAGTGGGGGGCGTGCAGGAGGCAGCCGATCGATGATTCCCTGTCATCATGGATGTCTCTATCTCTCTCTCCTTCTCCCTTCCTCTCTGAAATCAAATTTAAATAAATAAATAAATAAATAATGAGCCCTGACCAGTTTGGCTCAGTGGATAGAGCGTCGGCCTGAGGACTGAAAGGTCCCAGGTTCGAACGTTCCAGTCAAGGGCATGTACCTTGGTTGCGAGCACATCCCCAGTAGGAGGTGTGCAGGAGGCAGCTGATCGATGATTTTTCTCGCATCAATGATGTTTCTATCTCTCCCTCTCGCTTCCTTACTGAAATCAGTTGAAAATATTTTTTAAAGAAACAAACAAACAAAAGAGTGGGTGGGGGGTGGGAGGAAGCCATGGGGGGAAATGGGAGGACATATGTAATACTTTCAACAATAAAGATTTATTTTTAAAAAAGAGAGTGGCCCTAACCGGTGTGGCTCAGTGGATAGAGCGTCGGCCTGTGGACTGAAGGGTCCCAGGTTCGATTCCCGGTCAAGGGCATGTACCTTGGTTGCGGGCACATCCCCAGTAGGGGGTGTGCAGGAGGCACCTGGTCGATGTTTCTAACTCTCTATCCCTCTCCCTTCCTCTCTGTAAAACATCAATAAAATATATTTTAAAAAATAATAATAAATAAATAATGACCTATGTCGAACGGCTCTTTGCAGAACACACATGTAGGGGAGCCTGAGACCCTTAGACCCTTGGTGTCCGGGGTGCGGGGGCCGGGGGATGCCAGCGTCGAGCTGTGCCCCTCCCGCAGGACTCTGCCCAGGGAACCAGTGCTGCTTCCCACCATCAGTTGCGTGGTTTCCATTCGGTGGCACGTGGCTTCGCGTGGGCCCCTGTCACAGCGTCCTGCGAGTGGGCGCTCCGCCTCCCCCCTGGAAAATGTCCCCTTTGGGCTCCTTTGAACTCTGCTTGGTTTCCACAGGTCACCACGAACGGCCTCATTGCCACGAGCGAACCCCCGGCCGCGGAATCCCATCCCGGGCTCTTCCCGCCGACCTTCGGGGCCGTGGCGCCTTTCCTGGCCGACCTGGACACCAGCGACGGCCTCGGGAAGGTCTACTACCGCGAGGACTCGTCCCCCGCCGTCACCCAGCTGGCCGCCGAGTGTGTCCAGAGAGGGTTCCCGGGAGTCTCCTTCCAGCCCGCCAGCGCGGTGGTGGTCACCTGGGAATCCGTGGCCCCGTACCGAGGCCCCAGCGAGGACCCTGCCCGGGAAGACGAGGTGAGTGCTTCCCCAGGTACTGGGGCGTGGAGCCTAGCGGGGGTGGGGGGGGTGGGGGGGGGCGTGTGGCCTGGCATGTGCCACTCAGCGGTACAACATGTTGTGTCACTGACCAAGAAAGGACTTGCAAAGCAAAATCGGGGCATGGTGGGGCCGATTCCCCCAGCTCCTTGTCTGCAAGGCTGGCGGTCTACGTCTCGGGGGTGATTGGGTTGAAGGAAGGCAGTTCCTGAGAAACTGCTCGGTGGCAAGAATCAGGTTGATGAATCCCATCCCCCTGATGTTGGGTCAGATGGTGGGAGGTCGTTTCTGGTTAAATAGGGACTTTATTTATTTATTTTTAAAAATTTATTTCAGAGAGGAAGGGAGAGGGAGAGAGAGGGAGAAACATCGATGACGAGAGAGAATCATGGATCGGCCGCCTCCTGCATGCCCCCTACCGGGGATCGATACGCCCTAACCAGGAATCAAACCGTGACCTCCTGGTTCAGAGGTCGATGCTCAACCACTGAGCCACGCCGGCGGGGCGAGGCATTATTAATGCGAAGCGAAGGTTAAAATCACAGGGGAGTCCTCAAGGGTGTGAAGAAGTAAAGGCAAAGCCCACGCTCTAGCTGGGGAGACAGAAACCACGTGCACCGCGGGAATGTTTCAGCCAGGAGCCCCGCCACGTCCATGGGGGCATCTCCGGGGCACGGTGGTCAGCCAAGGCTGGGCGCGGTGCCCCACGGGGACGTGCCCTCGGAGAAGTAGGTGGAGAAGCCAGCTCTAGGCCTGAGTCACGCTTTAGGGACCTGCCTCGGTCTCTCCTGGGAAAGGCCATTTCGCCCCACCGCCGTCTAATTTTCAGAGGATGACACGGCGGCGAGAAACCTGAAAGGCCCCAAAGCATCCATCTCCACGTGGATGGAGATAAAGCCGCCTCCTTCGTGGAAATGGTGGGAGGGCTCGGTGGGGAGATAACATACGAAGGGCCCGGCCCCGGGGACGCCGTCCTTACACGAAGGCCCTCAGAGGCGTGGACGTGGCGTTGTCTTGGAAATACCTGAACGTGCTGCTTCTAGGATAAGGGGAGGGCACCGCCATCTTCCCACGTGGACCATCACGTCTGCTGAAGGGCCCCTGGGGAGATGTGGCTCCTTGCCTGCGTGACCGACTTGTGACCCATCTTCACAGAGAAACACGTTCCAGGCGGTCCTGGCCTCCTCGGGTTCCAGCTCCTACGCCATCTTCCTGTACCCTGAAGACGGCCTGCAGTTCACCTCGACCTTCTCAAAGCGGGACCAGAGCCAGGTCCCCGCCATGGTCGCCTTCAGCCAAGGGCAGGTGGGACTCCTGTGGAGCAGCGACGGGGCGTATAACATATTTGCTAACGACAGAGAATCGATCGGAAATTTGGCCAAGTAAGCTTCTTTCTTCGTTCCTCCGTAGACTCCCCCTTAACAAGAGTAGCACGTTATTATTTTATTAAGGACTAGAGGCCCGGTGCACGAAATTTTGTGCACTGGGGGGAGGATCCCTCAGCCTGGCCTGCGCCCTCTCACAGTCTGGACCCCTTGGGGGATGTCTGACTGCCAGCTTAGGCTCCCCAGGGGATCAGGCCTGAGCTGGCAGTCAGACATCCCTCTGGCTGCTGGGGAGCGGGCCTAAGCCAGCAGGAGGACATCCCTCTCACAGTCCGGGACCCCTCGCTTCTTACTGCCCGCCTGCAGCAGAGGTGGGAGAGGCTTCTGGCTGAGCGTCACTCCCCCTGTGGAAGCGCACTGACCACCAGGGGGCTGCATTGAGCATCTGCCCCTTGGTGATCAGTGTGCATCATAGCGACCGGTAGTTCCACCATTTGGTCGATTTGCATATTAGCCTTTTATTATATAGGATGATGTAATGGGCATCACAGAACATTCCCTAAAAAATTCCCTTGGGTTGCAGTGTTGGATATAGTTTTTCTATTATGTGGTAGTTTTTATTTTATTTTTTGTTGTTGTTGTTTTTAATTGATTTTAGAGAGGGAGAGAGAGAAACATCAATGATGAGAGAGAATCATTGATTGGCTGCCTCCTGCACGCCCCCTACTGGGGATCAAGCCCGGGCATGTGCCCTTGATCGGAATCGAACCTGGGACCCTTCAGTCTGCAGGCTGATGCTCTATCCACTGAGCCAAACCGGCCAGGGCTGTGGTAGTTTCTTTCTGATGAACTCAAGGGAATATATTCTTAGAATGAACACGTGTCCTATTGTTTAGGTATCATCCTAATTTAAACGGCATCTACCATCATCTCTATAAGTATAAAGTTAGAAGTAAAGTTTGTCTTTTTTTTAAATATATTTTTATTGATTTCAGAGAGGAAGGGAGGGGGAGAGAGGGATAGAAACATCAATGATGAGCGAGACCCCACTGGGGATTGAGCTCGCAACCCAGGCATGTGCCCTGACTGGGAATCGAACCATGACCTCCTGGTTCATGGGTTGACGCTCAACCACCGAGCCACGCTGGCCAGGCTAATTATGATTTTACATAATTTAATTTTTTACAGCGGCTGTGTTTTAAGAACTGGCTTGCAAACTTTCCAAAATTTAACAACTGGCTCTCACGAGGGGCCTGGACAGACAGGTTGATTGGACATCCTGTTTTTACCGGACTGTCTTGATCCTCATTCCCGGTCCCACCCCAAGGTTTTTGCTCAGTATTCTCCACCGAGGAATGCACGTCCCTTCTTTCCGTTGTTTGATCTGATCAGAGTAAAAATGGCGCAGCAAGAAATAGAGATCAGGGTTCGTCCGTCGTGCTTTGCAATTATAAAATGCCTTTCGCATCGGAATCTCATTTGCATTTCACAGCCCACGATCCCACGGCGAATGCAGACGGGAGTTCTAGAGAGCCACATCTGTACCGTATTCACTCCCAACACTTCCAACACCAAACATGTGGGTTTCTTTCCCACACCAACCAATTCTCCTCCAACAGACACCAACAGGGTGTCCTCCAATTCAGTTCAGTTCTCAACACTAGCTGCCCGGAGTTAGCACAAACCCCGCAGGTAAAGGGTTCCATCTCCCTTCAGGTGCCAGTCCCAAGCCCCCGGTTGCAAGCCCTGCCCTCCTGCCCCCAAGTCACAACCCAGAAAGCGCTTACTTAGTATTGCCAGTTTACTATAAAGATAAAACTGAGCCCTAGCCGGTTTGGCTCAGTGGATAGAGCATCGGCCTGTGGACTGAAGGGTCCTGGGTTCGATTCCAGTCAAGGGCATGTACCTCGGTGGCGGGCTCCTCCCCGGCCCGGGCCCTGGTCGGGGCTCATGCAGGAGGCAACCAATCGATTGCCTCTGTTTCTCTCTGTCTTTCCTTCTCTCTTCCACTCTCCCAAAAAAATCAATGGAAAAATACCCTCGGGTGAGGATTAACAAAAATCCTATATAATAAAACCCTAATATGCAAATCGACCGGACGGCGGAATGACAGGTCACTATGACGCGCTCTGACCATGTATTTCGCACGTCTCTATCGAAATAAACCTACGTTTCTGTGAAAATTGAAACTTTTGTTTTTTGCAGCCCACATACACTTAAACCTTGTTTATTTGGCCCGTGTCAGCCTTGCATTTGACATGCTTGCTTCAGGGGTTTTTATTACACACCATGGCTGTTTAGATCATCGGCCGTTGGAGATAAACTCCATCTCCAGTTCCTCTCCCCTCCCTGGAACTCAGGGCGTGGAGCTGAAAATTCCAATCCTCTCATCTCGCCTGGTTTTTCTGTCCAAGAAGCCGTCTAGGGTCCCCAGCGACCGACCATCTCATTTACATAAAAAGGCCCCCTCATCCCTGCAGAGATTCCAGGGGCTTAGGCGCTGGAGGCCAGAACTAGGACAAAGACCAACTACCACTGACCCTTGAGCAACCTCGGCTGGAACTGCGGGGCCCACTTCTATGGGGATTTTTTTTTTCCTCAAAAAACACTGTAAATGTATTTTCTCTTCCTTAGGATTTTCTTCAAGAACATTTTCTTTTTTTTTTCTTTTTTAAGGCCTTGTGTTTTGTTTTGGGGTTTGTTTGTTTTTTTTGTATATTTTTTTTTATTGATTTCAGAGAGGAAGGGAGAAGGAGAGAGAGATAGAAACATCAATGATGAGAGAGACTCATGCATCGGCTGCCTCCTGCACACCCCACAGTGGGGATGGAGCCCACAACCTGGGCATGTGCCCTGACCGGGAATCGAACCATGACCTCCTGGTTCCTAGGTCAAAGCTCAAACACGCCAGCCGGGCTGTATTTCTTATTCTGTCACACCATGCCAAGGAAAGAGAATAAGGGGTAAAATGCATGACTCCAGTCAGTGGGTTGCTTGCGTGGGTAGACCTGGCAGTGTCCCTGGAGAGCACCCCTCCCAAGGCGGAGGGCGAGCCTGTGCTAGGCTGTGTGGCTACAGCCTCACCAAATGGCCTTAGCTCTGTGATGGTAACCGGACAACCCAGGGGTCCGGGCTGCCTGTCACGACTCAAACCAATTCAGCAGAGACGGGGTTGAGTCCTAGATGAGCGTGTATTCCAGTCCTGCCGGCAGCGTGGAGAGCAGCAGGGCACCCACAAACATCTGCTCTGCCCCCCATAAGCCAGCTGCTTATATTGGGTAGGAGGAACAGGATGACGGGGAAGGAGGCAAAAGGGTACGTCAAATGGGCAGTTTCCAGGGAATGGGGGCCGGGCATTTGCAAAGGCCTGTGGGTGTGCAAAGGGCTGAGGGGTCTTCAAAGGGCGGGCGGCTCTGGTCTCTGCAACAAGGTTGTCAGTCTTCCCATGATGATAGGCAGCGCCCGGATGGGGAGGAGGGGCCGCATTTCCAGGTGAGCTCCCAGGTCCCACCTGCTACTCCCAGCCAGGTTAGAACAGGCCTTCTTTTTTTCTTTTCTTTTTAATATATTTTATTGTTTTTTTACAGAGAGGAAGGGAGAGGGATAGAGAGTTAGAAATATCAATGAGAGAGAAACATCTATCAGCTGCCTCCTGCACACCCCCTACTGGGGATATGCCCACAACCAAGGTACATGCCCTTGACCAGAATTGAACCCAGGACCTTTCAGTCCGCAGGCCGACGCTCTATCCACTGAGCCAGACCGGTTAGGGCAGAACGGGCCTTCTTTAATCAGAACAACACCATCACGGCTAGCAGAGCGTGATTAATATTTCTTACCACTAGAGGCCCGATGCACGAAGATTCACGCAAGAATGGGCCTTCCTTCCCCTGGCTGCCGGCACCACCCTTTGCATTCTGGCCTGGAGCCGCCTTTCCGCCTTCCCATGCTGCCCAGAGTCCCAGAGCAGCTGGGGCAGTGCAGAACGCCTGTGTTGTCACCATGGCAATGATGCAAGCGACCCGCCCCGGCCGCTTGGCGCCTGCATATGCAAATTAACCCGCCATCTTTGTTGGGTTAATTTGCATACTCACTCGTGATTGGCTGATGGGTGTCGCAAAGGTACGGTCAATTTGCATCTTACTATTTTATTAGTGTAGATTCTAGCTGGTCCCCAATAGTCTATCTGTGCCCCTATCATGATGACCACACAAGACCCAGTCGGCTCTCCCGGCCTCCAGGCCCCTGGGTTTCAGGTGGACACGGATCCAGGCCTCCTTCTGCTCGGGGAGGAGGGGCTGTGTCCCAGAAGCCTGTCCTTTCTCGTAGGAGCAGCAACTCCGGGCAGCAGGGCGTCTGGGTGTTTGAGATCGGGGGCCCCGACACAGCCAGCGGCGTGGTGTCCTCGGACGTGAACCTCATGCTGGACGACGGCGAAGACTACGAGGAGGACGAGGATTACGACTCGGTGACCAGTCTGGGCCCGGAGGACGTGGGCACCACACCCTTCCCCTATGAGACCCTGAGGCGGGGAGACACCGGCACCACCAGGCACCGGGTCTCGTCCCCCAGCCGCCCGGCCACCGACAGGCCCGCCAGGCCTCCCACCGAGAGGACCCGGTCCTTCCAGCTGCCCGCGGCCAGGTTCCCCCAGCAGCACCCGCAGGTCATCGATGTGGATGAGGTGGAGGAGTCGGAAGTCGGTAAGGCAGCTGACGGTGCCGTGAGAATACTCTTGGGCGCCGGGGTTTCTGGACAGAGGACAGGCGCTGGAGCGGGTCCGAGGCGTGCGTTCTGGGGTGGGTTGTGAGGGCGAGAGCTGGGAAGTAGGGGTGGGAGCTCACAGGCTCCGTGCCTTTGATGGCACAAGACATCATTGGGGATTAGGGCTGTGGTGATGGAGATGGTTGAGCACGTCCTGGGTTTTTTTTGTGTGTGTGTGGTATTTTTTTTTGTTCATCCTCGCCCGAGGATATTTTCCCATTGATTTTTAGAGAGAGTGGAGGAAGAGAGAGGGAAAGTCAGAGAGAAACATCGATGTGAGAGAAACACATCGATGGGTTGCCTCCTGCGCATGCCCCGACCAGGGCCCCGGGCCCGGGAGGAGCCTGCAACCGTGGTACGTGCCCTTGACCGGAATCAAACTCGGGACCCTTCGGTCCGCAGGCCGACGCTCTATCCACTGAGCCAGACCGGCTAGAGCCCTTTCATCTGTTTTAGGGAGAAAAGTGCTTTAGGAGTATTTTGCAAGTCAGATTTTTCTTATTTGTGATTTCTGAGATCAGAAGTGCACTCAGCCACCTGAAAAAACATTGTAGACGTTCCTTCGGCTGTTGACACAGTTATCTTTGACATTTATTTCCTCTCGGCTTTGGCACGAGAGGAGTTCATTATTCCCAGCTCCGGTTAGTTTCAGAGTCGGTTTGAGAAGATTTTAAAATACAGAACAAGTAGATCCCTCCTTTTTTCCCCCCCGAGATCTCCCTTTTAAAGTGCAATATCTTCTGGTCAACTGTATTATATCAGGTTTTTGCTACATTTTGAGGGAAAACCAGCGCGCTTTGATTTGTCCAAACTAAACTGTGTTCATTCATTTTTGCTCTTCGGGTTGACTTATAATCCATTGAGGTTCATTTAAATGGGATGGTTCAGGCCTTTAAATAATGTGTAGTAAGACTACTGTTTCTGTTACGAAGTTACCATAAGGCCCTCAGGAAACCTACTCCATTCCACAGTCACTCACTTTAAAAAAAAAAGATTTTTATTGATTTCAGAGAGGATGGGAGAGGGAGAGAGAGATAGAAACATCAATGATAAGAGAGAATCATTAAGAAAAAAAAAAGAGAGAGAGAGAATCATTGATTGGCTGCCTCCTGCACGCCCCCTGCTGGGCATTGAGCCTGCAACCTGGGCACGTGCCCTGCCGGGGAATCGAACCGTGACCTCCTGGTTCATGGGTTGATGCTCAACCACTGAGCCACGCCGGCTGGGCCTCTCTTGTATTTCTTCTTTTTTTTTTTTTTTGTTATAATTTCTTTATTGATTAAGGTATTACAAATGTGTCCTCATCCCCCCATTACCCCCCAACCCTCCCCCACTCATGCCCTCACCCCCCAGTTGTCTGTGTCCATTGGTTAGGCTTATATGCATGCATACAAGTCCTGTATTTCTTCTTACTTGTCCTAATGTGTCCCCTAACGATAGTCATACATGTTTGTTCTTGAGTACACCGAAGCCCGGACGAGAGCTGGGGGCCAGGGGCAGTGAGCTTGCTACTTTCTTCCAAGGCTCAGAAGTGGAGACGTTGACCTTTCGTGTCACGACAGGGATGTGGGTCCGTGTCTCAGGGCTCCCCACCCTGCACCCTGGGTCTCCTGGGGTGACGCGGACACCCCTGCCTGCGTGGCACTCTGCTCCTGCCACCGGCTTCCGAGGGCTGGCTCCCCAGATGTGCCGGGTTGTTTACTTGCAGCTGTTGAGATCTGAGCTTTTCCCCGACCGAGGCGTCTCTGACATTCTCCCTTGGTGAAGCCGTCCTGTTCAAAGGCTATCCTCTCTGACATCCAACAACAACAACAACATATGGTGGTGCCTTGCGTGGTATTCGTCCACGCCTAGGATTTGAACCCGCCGTGTGCCTGAAACAGATGTTTCTCTGTCCGTCTATCTCAGTTATTTCGCTGTTTCTAGCAGAAAGGTCAGCCTCCCGCGGCCCGCAGTGCATTCCTGGCGTGATCTGAATGGTCACCCACAGATACGCCGGCCGTGGGGACCCCCGGGGCGCTGGGCCCTCCGCTGGAGCGAAGCAGTCTGCAGTCACATGTGTTCAGCGTGGGGGCCAAGGGTTTCCGGCGCCAAACGCCGCCTCTCCACACACTGGAAATTTCCTCCGAGCATCTAGGACGCATAGAGCCTTCCCGGTTTAAACTTTATTTGTATCTTCACTCAGAACAGTCAGTTATAAGCCGGATCGCTCCCCGCTTTAAAAGTTCACCCCCTACGTGTGCTTTTT